>NC_141100.1:14141764-14534264 GCF_041138505.1 Cibotium barometz
CATACATACAAGCTTACATGGACACAGATACAAAAACATACATACATAAATACAAACATACACACATGCTTACCTACCTTGAAAGCGAGGGCCGAGTCTGTGAACATGAGTGTGGCAGCAACTGCTGCAGTCAAAGCCACCCGCCCCAAGTTTTGTGCCACTACTTTTTCCAAGCTTAACTGAGGCAGCAGGAGCCTGGAATCATGACCCTGCATTT
Organism: Cibotium barometz; assembly: GCF_041138505.1. NCBI lineage: Eukaryota > Viridiplantae > Streptophyta > Polypodiopsida > Cyatheales > Cibotiaceae > Cibotium > Cibotium barometz. The sequence goes on from NC_141100.1 coordinate 14,141,982, forward strand.
CCCAAATACGCATTAGGGTTTGATTTGCATGGGGAATTATGCTATCTACAAGCACGTAGGAGAAGGGTTTCAGATAACCAGGGTTGATTCTACATGTAGCGTTTCTGCTTATTGCAAGTGTTTGCCTCTCTCTCTCTCTCTCTCTCTCTCTCTCTCTCTCTCCACATTTTGAATCCAACAGAATGCAGACATACTTGATTTGAGCTCCTGTGTTGCGTTGGATCCTGATTTGCCGATCGCACAGTAGGAGATCGCGGGATTGGTGGACGAAAATACCCCGCAGAACACACGTTCATACTTCCAAGAGCCAGAGACGCCATGGCTACCATGTTAACAACAAATGTGCATTATCCACTTCTACATACCTACCATGGATTGGCCTCCTCAAGGGAGTTTTCACATTGTGTGCCACCTTGGCCGGGCAAACCTTGTAATGTTGGAAGGATAAGCATATGCATACACTACAAGCTTAAGAGGGCCCTGGCCCATGTAAAGTGTCGGTAAAATGTAGTATCTTCCGACATGTCGCCTAACAACTTTCCTAGCATACTTTTTCTGTTGCTTAGCAATATTATTTAAGTGAATCCTTTAAAATACAATACCCTTTTGTGAGTTGCTCAGTGACTCAAATTGTGTCACTAATAAGCGACTCACTCGATTTACATTATTTTACTACCTTCGCTCCATGAGGTGTTAGTTCACAATGGAGTTGAACCCACAAAATGGAGTTAAAAACACACACACATGCATTCCTCACAAAATGGAGCTGAACTCACACACACACAGAAAATGCTCAATGACAATAACACAAGGGTGTAGAGTGTGTGAGAGAATGACTAGCTCAAAGAGAAGAGAGATGAAGCTCTCTACAAGTACAAATGAGCGGCAATGGTTGAGGTTACTAGCGAATCCTAACGTGTTCATTCATACCTAAACGGTCATGGTGGCCAGTGGGACAAAAGTGCCCATGGCATAAGTACATGACCTCAGCGCAGTACTACTATAAATGTCTAGGAAACCCCCCTGTAGTACAAATGTGAAGTTTACAAAGATTATAGATTAGTCTCTGAAAGGGATGAGGCCCAAAGATTTGCAGAAGGCCTCAAACTTTTCACATGATAAGGCTTTAGTGAAAAGATCTACCACATTATCATGTGTACTACAATAGATCAGATTGATCTCATTTGCATGAAGTCCCAGGGTGGTCACTTTTCAGAAATGTATGATATCACATGAGTTATGAGATATTTTTAAATCATGCCATATACAATGTATATAAGGGGTATACTTATATGTTTCCTTTTTGTAGTATTTATACATAGGGGGTGTACAAAATATGAAAGGATACATGTATACATACATTAGACCCTTTTATAAAAAGGAGTTTATATACAATAGGGGGTCTGTTAAAAACAAAAATAAATAAAAAAGGGGGTTCATATATGGGGACTTGAATGCATGTGATATGGACATCTTTTAAAGAGTGACCGCCGCCCCAGGTAGTCTCTCTCTAACATAGCGGTAGTGAATTTCAATGTGCTTGGTCCTAGCATGAAAGAATAGATTCTTGGTTATTTCCATTACACTTTGACTGTTAGTGAGAGTTAGAGTGGGGTTGTCCAACAAAGATTCTCCATCAATCTTCTCAACCATACACGTTTAACTGTCATAGTGAATGCTACTCTGTATTCAACTTCACATGACGAGGTTGCCACAATTGGTTGCTTCCTGCCTAGCCAAGAGATGCATGAGTTACCAAGAAAGAAGTAGTTTCTAGATGTGGACTATTGTGTATCATAATCACCTACCCACAATCAAAATTAGAGAAGGCCTGTAGTTCTAAATCACCCCCTTGGCATAAAACAATCCAAGGTCTTAAGTGCCCTATAAGTATCTAAAGATATGTTTAACTACCTATCAATACTTAATGCTACCTGGGTAATGCATAAACTTTAAAAGTTGTGACACATCAAATTGAATGTCTAGCCATGAGTTACACAAATATATAAGGTATCCAATAGCTTGATCATAAGTGGTTATGTCGAATGGTTCTCTAAGATCATGCAAACTGAGCTTTACACTAGGTTACATTCATGTACAGATTGATTTGTAGCTTTCCATATTGAACCTTTTGAGCAGTGCCTTGACATACTTGGACTTCTTAATGACTATACCAACATCTTACTATATAAACTGCATACCCAAGTAGTAGTACAAAAGACTTGGACTTCTTAATGACTATACCAACATCTTACTATATAAACTGCATACCCAAGTAGTAGTACAAAAGACCAAGATCTGACATCTCAAAACTTGAGGCAAGGTCAGTCTTAAAGGCTATGATAAAATCCTCATTGATGCTAGTCAATAACATGTCATCTATATAGAGAATGACAACAAGCAAATCTTGCTTGTCTTTTTTAACATATAAAGTGATTTTTGTAGGACTATTTTGAAATCCTTGTCCAGTCAAATAGGCATGAATCTTCATCAAGCTTTTGGTATCAAGCCTTGGGGGCTTGTTCAAAACCCAAAAAAACTTTATTAAGCTTGCATACCTTTTGTACTTGACTGAGTTAACAAAATCTAGTTGGTTGACTCACATAAACTTCTTCCTATAAGTCACCATTTAAGAATATTGTTTTGATGTCTAATTGGTACACTTCCAACCATGGTGGTGGGCTACCAAAGCAATACAAAATCTGATAGTGGTCAAATAAGAAGTGGGGGGAAATTTTCATCATAATCAATCCATTTCTGCTGCTAACCCACTTAGTACCAATGGCTTTCTTGCCAACTGGTAGCTCCACTAAATCCCCCCATTTTTTTAAATAGCTTGAATTTCATCTTGCATGGATTTAACCCAATTTGGATCTTCTTGCATGGATTTAACCCAATTTGGATCTTCTTGACCTCTTTAAAAGACACAGTATATCATGTAGAGAACTAAGATTCAAATAAAAACTTAGCAATATCTGCTAAAGAGAGATGGTTTTAGCACTGGATTTGGTTCTACTCTACAAAGGAGTATACAATTTAGTATTCTACAAGGTTCTTCTAACCCATCTAGGTAGAAGCCTAAACTCATTGATTTGCTTCTGATGATGTTGGAAATTGGGGGCCCCTTCCCATGAGGTCACCCATCCGAATAGTGTTCACTTCACTGCACGCTTAACCTCCACCACTCTAATCCCTTCCAAGCCACGTAAATTGGTGGAGGGATGATAATGGTCGTAGTCTTCTATTATTTTGTTGGGTATCAACAAACATTGGCACTAACAGACAAACCATCAAGCCATCGAGGTGGTGAGATGAGTTTAAGGGAGTGAAGGACAAGCTGACTTTTACTAAGTTCAAGGGTGAAGGCTCAACCAATGAGGAGTTTGAAGAATGGATTGATAAGATGGAGATTTACTTTGAACTTAGCCCTCGTAATGATGATAGGGCCAAGGTTTTGTTTGCTACTCTGCATCTAGACGGTTATGCCCATGCTTGGTGATAGCAGTTAAATACTCATGGCTATTTGATCACTACTTGGGAAGATTTCAAGAATGAGATGAGGAGAACCTTTGTTTTAGCCCTTAATAGATCAAGGATGGTGGAGAAATGAGATGATCTCACTCAAATGGGCATTGTCAAAAGGATTATGTACACAAGTTCATGAAGTTCTCACTTCATGTGTGGAGGACTTGAGTGAAGAGTACAAATTGAGGAAGTTTATCAAAGGGCTACAAAACAACATCAAGGTTGATGTGCATGCTCAAAGACCCGAAACCATCAAGGAGGACATGCTTCTTGTGGAGATCTATGAGGCAAAGTATACACATGCTAGTGGAGCAAGGCACGGGTTTAGGGCTAACATTTCCACTTCAACTTTGGGCAAATATTCAAGTGGAGTTGCTTATCACAGAGGTCCTCCTAGATTCCCAACCATCTATGGAAGAGGTGAAAGAGGAAATTTCAGATTTGGTAATTCTTTTCCTAGACCTCCAAATGTTGATGGGAAGAAAGTTGATGCGAAAGCAAGGTTATTGGGGAAGATCGTATTAACGATTTGAAGGACAAAGGTTTGTGCTTCAAGTGTGGTGACAAATGGAACAAGGATCATTGGAAGGTTTGTAAGGCCAAGAAGATGACCCTAAGTATGATTCTCACTGAATCTTGCCATGAAGACATTAAGGAGGATGTGGATGAATATGAGGAGTATTTTGAAGATGCCAACAACAATGAAGTTGTATCATCTATGTATATTCGTTGTGTCTGTTATCTTTTCTATATACTCGTCTTATCTATCATTCATGTGAATCTGTCTTTTAAGTCTTGTATTTTATATGGCAATCTGGATCATGCACATAAGTCGATCAGTCTCTTAATAAGTAATCGTTTTTCGTTTGCACAAATGCTTGTAACCGATAAGCTATTTTTTGTGTCGTTCGGTGCATGTTCCGTATCAGACTAGTGTATTGTTGCACGCATAATCAGGGACACTTAGTAGGCTGATCGGGGTAGCGGTCGACACCGACAACACATCTCTTTGCATATGTGTAGCCTCGCCAAATACTGTATCGCATTTTATAACTCTTCCTAGCCTTTGCGGCGGCGACCCCATCTAGCAGCATGTGAAGTATTCAGGCCCTCCAGGTCAATGCTTCATTTGTAGGCAGATGGGTCATTTAGCCAGAGCTTGCCCTCGGCAGGCAGTCTAGGAGGCTGCCTCCGATGGTCCCTCCTCCCCGTTTCTCATTCATATCCTCACTAGGGGGTAGGGAGAGAGACAGGTTCTCAGGTAGCAGAGCATTAGGTCTTGACTATAGACGACCCCACTGCCAGCAAGAGTGGCAGTGGGTAGGGAGAGAGACAGGTTCTCAGGTAGCAGAGCATTAGGTCTTGACTATAGACGACCCCACTGCCAGCGAGAGTGGCAGATGGTTGGCTTGCACCCGGGCCAGTCGGGCCAGATGGTTGGCTTGCACCCGGGCCGCCAGCCGGCGCTGCAGCGCACGCCATGCTAGCAGAGCTTAGGAGGATTCAATTCTGTCAGATAACCATTTGAGCACTTATTTCAACACCTTCCCATTGGTGTCGCACCCTGTCCAGTCACGGAGTGGGTCCCTCCAGTGTGGCAAATCCCTCGTCGAGATTCCCCCCCCTCGATCGTGAGTGCTCAATGAGGTCGGCAGACCTCTTTGAGCCCCTGGCAAGCCCTCCTTGTAGCCTACCTCTCCGATGGATCTCTCATAGCACCCCTCTCTGGCCTCTCTTCCCCTCCGCCCATTCTTGCCTCCCCCCGCCTCCTCTGCCCCTCCTCCTCCATCCTCGACACTGACTATATTGGCAGTAGTTCACTCTGCCCTGTCCTCATCATCCGAGCCCTCCATCCCCCCCCATCTGCCTCTCCAGAGAGCACTACTCTCGTCGCCCCCCCAAGTAGCCCCCGACCCGGAGTGGAGATAACCGACGATCTTGGTCCGCCACTTGATTCATGCTTTTCTGAGCTGGTTGAGATGACCATTTTCGCCTCCCCGGTGAGAGCTCTCCCGCCACATAGTCCCCAAGTGGGGGCCCTCAGGATCTTGGGACAGCTTGTGGATAATAATTTCTTCTACTGTCTGTCGGGGTGGAAGGGACTAACATGTTTGAGGAGATAGTAGCCCCCATTTGGGTATGTGTGGTTTTTTACCACTCTAGACCCTATATGCCAGATAATGGTGCAATGATCTTCTCTTTCCCATTAAGTGTAGCCTCGGGAGATGGAGTGGTATTCTGAGTTGGTGGAAGCCCCGCCATCCAGGGACAAGCAGTTAAGCTTTCCCACATCATCTCCACGATCTTTGCATCACCAACATTCTCACCCATTTTTGGGCTTTGACTAGGATGGATCTTGGAGGCTCAGCCCGTTGAGGCTAGGACAAAGAGATGGTGGCTTTCAGCCTTGTTAAAACCCTAAGATCTCTCGAGATAAGTGTTATGCATAAACATGCATAAATCAGGCATAAACTCATCCACCCGACCATCCCCGAGCCCAAGGGATGCACACATGAATTATAATGAAGTACATCATACCTTTACCTTGATATCCCATACCATCAAGAGGTATAACTCCAATCTAGTAGCATGTAGCTATAGTGTGAAATGGTAGGTGAGTAGTTATGATCCTCTACACAAGAGAATATAACATAACCTAGCCTCAAGATAGCATCAAGAGACCATAGCCTAAGCCTCCAAGATAACATAGCCTTAGCCTCCCTTGAGTGTGTCCCATGCCCCTATTATATAGGAGGGCCCTTAAGTGACTCTTGACTCTCCATCTCCCATGTGTGACCCTTGCATGTCTGACCCTTGCATGTCTGACCCTTACCTTAACCCTTATAAGCAACCGTGCCAATCCGATGTATAACTCGAAATGGACCACAATATCTAGGAGATAAATTCGAGCATTTTCCTGTTGACAAAGTTTGAGAATCTTTAGGAACTTTTAAATAAACCAACGTTCCTGGTTCAAAAGACCAAGTTGAGCATCCTCTATCAGCATAGAACCGTGTCCTATCTTGAGCACTCCTGATAGAATCCCGAGCTTCGGTTAGCATTTCCTGCATATCACGCAAGAAATCCCTGGATGCATCAAGCTCGATGTCCTTAAGACCGACATCAATAGGTACTCTGGGTTGATACCCATACATAAGCATGAACGGACTAAAACCAATAGCCGTATATTTAAAACTGTTATAGGTAAATTCCATCATTGTAATATATTTTTTCCAATTTGATGCTTTTCTAGAGACATATGCACGAAGCATATCCTCTACAATCTGATTCATACGCTCTGTTTGCCCATCAGACTGCGGATGATCATAGAAATTCATACTCAAATTAATTTCCTTGTTGTAAACCATTTGGAATAAAGTAGGAAAACATGGCATTATAATAGCAGGAACCAGGTATCCATCGATGGCCCGATGTACCCCACATCTGCTCATGGAATTATCGGCAGCCCGAGTTACCCATATCAACATAGAGAGTCATTAACGTCTCAATGAGTCACATATGTCTATTCGTAAACCATCAGGTTGCCTGTATAAATCACCTAAAGTACGAAACTAGAGAAAGAAATGCCAACAAAGGAAAAATCCAAATTTCCTTAATCCGAACACAACAAGATAAACTCGTTGAACTCTAAAGAAAGAGATTTTAACAAGTGAAAATGTCGACGAGATTACACTCATCACAATTCATACAAGCTATAGATAAAAGAAGTTTATCTAGAGAATGCCCGCACAATAACTTTAAATGAATTCAAAAAATGAGATTGTCTTTGAATGTTGAGGTCAACATGCCAAGTGATGTAAGCAAAGCAATAATCTTGAGCCCAAATTATCCCATAAGATAATATATGTGAGGGATTGCTAGCGTCCCATACCACCATGATACCACCCACACATACCTTATTAATTTGAAACTCCCTAGTATGCCGTCTAGGAAATATGAATAAAATCCTATATAAAAGGAATAAGATGGCATTATCCCAAACTTTTACATACTCAAACCTGTCTCTATATACCTGAGACTACATCAAGGAATAACTCTTTCCGAGTACATCATTAGAAAAGAATTTTGAATTATTGGCGCCTTTCTAATGATAACTACCCAAAACACTATAAAGTTAGGGTAGAAAAATAACTCACCTAGATACATAAGCAACTAGGTATTCAAGTTGGAATATGTACAAGAGTACAAGGAACATAGTCCAAAATTACATGAAAAAAATGAAGCAAATGCTACCTTCAAAGTACATGAAATTATCCAAAAGATCCTTATAAAACCATGGATAAAAGCATCCACTAAAATCCACCAAAACAAACAGATCAACTAACCCATGATAGAATTTATTTTAGGCTTAAGAAATTAAGCGTAAACCACACTTAAACAAGTGTAAAATAAAATATCATGGAAAAGTGTCAAAGGTGAGACACACTTTGAACCAAGATTCTAGCCCCATCATTGAAAAAATTAAGGATCATATCCAAAAAGAATGGCTAAACAATGGTAAAAAATCATGAAGACATCGTTTAGGATTAATCCAAACAAAAATATCTACTAATACAAGATACAATCGTATTAATAATATGCGAATAACACGAATCTATCTAATGTCAGCACGAGAAAACGTACTTCAACATTAAATAACCCTTGAAAATAATAAATTCTTGAGAAAAAGAATTATCATGATTTTTTTCCTAATTTTTTCTTATTTTATAGGGCCTCAAAATACGATAATTTTGAATTCCACCAAACCTATCTTATGGCATTCCAAACTTATATTTTTCCAAAAAATTTAGCAAATTAGATCTGCCAAAATACCATTGATATTTTAAAAATATCAATTTTAAGATTTCTAAAAATAATTTCTAGAAAATCCCTAATTTCTCTTGAGAATCCCATCGTTCACGAAATTTCCAATTCTGCCCAATAATTCTCAAATCCAATAAAAATTTACAATTTTAATGGATTTTTCAAATTTTTGGATCAAAAAGTATATTTTTAAAGAAATTTGAATGGTCACGGGCGCCCGAATGGACACACCACATGCCAAACACCAACCCCACATTTTCCAGAAATTTAAAATAACCTTTGTCTAGTTTTCCACTAATTTTCAAGAATTTTTAAAAATTTTAATTTACCCTGAACGCATTTAGAATACGAACGGTCAAAAAATTTTGGAATCCCAATAGTTTTCCCGGAATACGGAAAGCCAACAGTCTCGGGAAAATGAAAAGACAAAAAAAATCGGAATGTGAAAGGTCAAAAGTTTTCGGAATCCGAAAGGTCAAAATATTTTCCGGAATTTGGAAAGCCAAGAGGTTTCTCGGGAGATGAAAAGCCAAAAGGCACCAAAAAAAAAAATTCCAGAAATTTTCAAAGAATTTTCTTTTCTCAGATTTCAAATTTTCTCATTTTTCCTGACTTTTTTTTCAAGCTTTTTTGGAATAAAAAAAAACACTTTTTTTATATATTTTTTAAAAGTTAAAAAAATAAAGCTTTTTTGTAACTAACGTTTTTTAAAACCTTTAAAAAAATGATTATGGGGGGGTGGTGTTTTTTCGTAGGCCGCCCCCCCTGGGCGGCGCGTTGCAAGATTGAGAGGAGACGACACCTCTCTCCTTTTTCCTCTCTCTCTCTCTCTCTCCTTCTTCTCCAATCCATTCTCACTTCCTTCATCCCCTCCTCTCTATTAAATGAGAGAAGATTAAGCTTTAATTAATTTTTAACCATAATTAAATCCTAATTATGATTAACATTAATAAAAAATGTGCTTTTTAAGAGGTGTTCACACATGCATGAGGAAAATAGAAGAAAAATTCAGAATTTAGAGACGAAGAGGGTCCCAACGCACATGGGAGAGCAATCCATGCATCAACATGCTGCCCCCTACTGCATTTTCAGCAGAAAATCGACAGAAATTTGATAGCTTACCCGCGGAAAAACCCGCAAAATGGTATAAAAATATATTTTTAACCATAAAAATGCTTAAAAAATTAGGACAAAATTTCTAAAAATTGTAGAAAATTAGGAAATTCATTCTACCAAAAATATCCACAATAAAATATGTGGTATTTTGGTAAAAATTTCCATTAATGCTTATTTTAAACCACAAAAATAGGAAAAAATAGCATTAAACTCACGGAATTCTGTCGCAACGTCGATTCGTCCATTGAATAGAAGAAACACGTGTTCCAACTGCCATATCGACGAATCAATAAAATAACATTTTTATTTAGTAAATATTAAAATTTACTTCAAAAAAATACCAAAATAACAATAAGAAAGGAAAAATAACATCAATTAACTAGAGATTGCTCTGATACCATTGTTAAAACCCTAAGATGTCTCTAGATAATTGTTATGCATAAACATGCATAAATCAAGCATAAACTCATCCACCCGCCCCCGAGCCCAAGGGATGCACACATGAATTATAATGAAGTACATCATACCTTTACCTTGATGTCCCATACCATCAAGAGGTATAACTCCAATCCAGTGGCATGTAGCTATAGTGTGAAATGGTAGGTGAGTAGTTATGATCCTCTACACAAGAGAACATAACATAACCTAGCCTCAAGATAACATTAAGAGACCATAGCCTAAGCCTCCAAGATAACATAGCCTTAGCCTCCCTTGCCCCATGCTCCTATTATATTGGAGGGCCCTCAAGTGACTCTTGACTCTCCATCTCCCATGTGTGACCCTTGGATGCCTGACCCTAACCTTGACCCTTAAGGTTAGTCCTAACCCATGCTCCAATAGAGCTTGCTCACAAGCCTAATGTGGGTTAGCCTCCTAGTATATGCACACATAATGTGCATATAACAAGCCTAGAGGTGTTGCTTTTTGTATTCAAAATGCATACTTCGGCCATAGTACCTCTTCCCCCTTCTTATATAGATACCTCCATTGTGATTGATGGAGTCCAGAGTATGCATATGGTCGCGCTTGGACAGAGTGGCATCGCATGGAGGACAGAGTGGCATCACATGGAGGACAGGATCAGTGCTCACCTGGCGCCCCTTCATCCTCAATAGCAAGCTTCAGAGAGCCATAGTTGGGGGACCCATCGACATTTTATTCCCCCAGGAGCATCACCTCTTAGAGGGTCCACCCGCTTATGCGAAGATTCTTCTAGGAAGGAGTCATAGGTTCTGGTCCTCCCCATCCTATTGTGTTTCTGTCAGTCTCAGCAGATGTTGCATGTAGGAGTCGTAGTAACGGGGCGTGCACAGTGGATTACCATTCTTATCGGAGAGGATAGCTTTGGCTTCCTCAATTTTTATGCTCCGAACATAGGTAAAGCCCTCTTTTGGAGCACACTCCGGCAGGCCCTCCCCACGCTGACTTTTGGTGCTTGGGCAGTGACTTCAACATGATAGAGGTAGCAAAGGTAGAGGTGGCACGGCCACAGTTTCAAGAGCAAAGTATTCGTCCTGGGAGGAGATGATTCTAGCACTCAAGGGAAAGGACCCTTGGCATCTTCTAGAGTTTGGGCATAGCCCTGGGAGCCTTAGCTTCCTGAGATCGGATAGGAGGAGCACCGAACCCAAACTCTCTAGACGGGTTTTGTGTTGATGTGAGTGGGCTTGTAGCCACGGGGGCATGATTGGTATACTGGCACACACTACCTTTTATGATCATGCTCCACAAGTTTTGTGTTGATGTGAGTGGGCTTGTAGCCACGGGGGCATGATTGGTATCCTAGCACACACTACCTTTTATGATCATGCTCCAATTATTCTATCCTTAGAGGACCCCTAGATGCATGACAGGCATGTGAGCTCGAGGATTCTAGATAGCCTCATTCAGGACCCCGAGATATGCAGCAAGATAGAGCAGACATGGGCGGAATTAGACTTTATCTCATGCTCTGTTGCATACACATTGGACTTGGGCCTAGGGGAGATCAGCAGTTTCTTGCAGGAGGCAGCCCACAGTCGCTTGGAGGATTCCGAGAGCAAGAGAGGAGTAGGAGGAGGAGTTTAGCCTCTTTACATGAGGCAGCAGATTCTTTACAAGAGGCAACCCAGAGCCGATTGGAGGGATTCTAGAAGCAAGAGAGGAGTCTGAGGATGAGTTTAGCTTCTTTACAGTGGCTTCAGGGAGAGGTCCCTAGATAGCCAGTGGATCAAGATTTAGCTAGCTGCCGCTCGCACGGAGATCAGATCCATCGAGGAGAGGATGTGGGAGTACAGGTGTCATGCCAGGGCTTCATTCTAGACTTAGGCCGGTGACAAAGTCACAGGGGATTTCTTTGAGATAGCTGAGCCCCATAGGAGGAGAGATGGCATTGGTAGGTTGGCTAGGATGGAGCTATTGTCTCAGATCCCCCATGTACAAGCCATTGCCACGGACTTCTTTCGATCTCTTCTCACAGATTCCCCTTTATCTCCACAATGGTGGACATGCACGAGAGGGTCTGGTGTGGTGCACGAGGGACGTGGTTCCCCCCTTCTCTTTGGTCATTCTTATTGACACCATTCACTGCCGAGGAGTTGGTGCGGAGGAATTGATGGCACTTCCTAGGGGAAGAAGCCTGGGGGCGGAGGCATTGATGGCACTTCCTAGGCATTGGGGAAAAAGCCTGGGGGCGGACGGGCTCCCAGTCTCTTTATTTCTTCATCTCATTGAAGGTTGGGACACCATGGAAGCCTGGGGGTGGAGGAATTGATGGCACTTCCTAGGGGAAGAAGCCTGGGGGCGGCGGACGGGCTCCCAGTCTCTTTATTTCTTCATCTCATTGGAGGTTGGGACACCATGGAAGGCCTTTGAGCTACCTTCAATGAGATCATGATCACAGGTTCCATGCTATATAGGCTCTCAGAGGGCTTGATTCACTTTATTCCCAACAAGGAGGGTGGTGATAGATTGGAGATCCGACAGTGGAGACCCATCACTCTTCTAGGGACAACCTATACAATCTCGGCCAGGCCATCAGCAAGAGACTTCAGCCTTTCCTCCTAGACTTGATCCATGACACTTAGAATGGCTTTGTTTAGGATCGGAGCATCCCTGGACAGCATCTTTACCTTCTGGGAGGCAACATCTTTGGCTAGGATGCAGTAGCAGGATCTCATTATGCTACTACTAGACTTTGAGAAAGCTTATGATAGGGTGGATTGGAGCTTTCTGGAGGGCACGATGAGTCAGATAGGATTCCCCATGGAGTGGATTCGTGGAGTCTCAGGACCTTACTCAGCCTCACACAACCAAGTTCTCATTCAAGGAGCCTGTGGGTGGTGAGACAGATTCCCCCTTTCTCGCTTGGTTCTATAGTGCTATCCTTTGGCACCTTACCTCTTCTTGTTTTTCCATTGAGGCCATGAGTAGTTTTCTCATAGCCCAAGAGACCAAGATTTAGGGATTGTGTCTTCCCCTTTGCACGCAAGAAAAGCTGCTTGATTTAGAGTTTGTAGATGACACAACAGCTTTCCTTTCAAGAGATGTTGGGAACCTCCACAGATTCGCAGAGGTGATAGAGATGTTCTGCCACGCATCATGAGCATAGATCAACTGGCACAAGTCATGTGGATTTTGGGTAGGCCTAGAACCCTTCGACTTAGCAGCCAGTTTAGGCTTTCCAATGGATCTCGAGGGGAACTCTAGTTTGTTATCTTGGTTTCTAGGGGGCATTGATATCTCTCTCGAGCAATAGCTCGCCCCGCTTCTTCTAAGTATTCAAAAGAAGCTTTTATACTAGAGTTCAATGAGGCTTTCCTTAGTAGGCGGAGTGGTGGTGGCGAACCAGGTACTTCTCGCCCCACGATGTGGTACATCACTTAGTGCTAGGCCTTTTCTCGGGCATGTATTGGCAAGGTACAACGATTGATTCAGAACTTCTTATGGGCCGACAGTGAGAAGAGAGGCCAGCAAGAGCCAAGGTGGCATGGAGAGTGATCATTCAGCCACGTAGTAGTAGAGAGGGGTTAGGCCTCATTGACCTTGCTACTTAGAGCCGCACCCTGCTAGGCAAGTTGATGGTTAGAGGACTCCTTCTCGGTGGTGAGCCCTAGAAGGACTTCCTTCTAGCTCAGATTTCAGTCTGCACTCCGAGTCTTGGGGGCCCTTGGTCGCAAAGTACCAGATGGATTTTCACAGAGATGCGAGCCCGTGACTTTAGTCTAGATTTTGAGAGGAAAGATTTTCACCCAGCTTACTTTAAGCTTGGGAGGCTGGCCCTCAAACAAATAGCCCCAGTAGCCTCAGAGGAGTGGCTTTGAGAGCCTTTGGTCTGGAACCCCCTGATCCATCTACCCAGTGGCCACATGTTCGGGGCTTGGACCGCACGTATCATGGGGTGCCTTGCGCATGGGACCAGACAGGTCTCTTGGAGATTGGATCGCACACTGGCAGCTACCCTTGGAGGTGGAGGAGAGAGGTCTAACTAGGGTATAGAAAGGCTCAGTATCACATCAACTCAGCTATCCCTTAGGAGTGGCAGCTACCCTTGGAGGTGGAGGAGAGAGGTCTAACAAGGGTCTAGGGTATAGAAAGGCTCAGTATCACATCAACTCAGCTATCCCTTAGGAGTGGCTGGCTCCTACTTGTAGAGTACATGGGTGTTGCTATGGTGGCAAGAAGTTGGTGAGGTAGCTTAGTTTTAGAAAGTGTGTACTATACTATTAATGTGTTCTAGGGTGAAAACAAAACAAATTTGCATGTAAAATTACATGTAAGGTGGAAGCGTGCAAACTGTCTTTTCTCAAGAATCCATATTACATCGTTTTTTTCCAAAAAAATCTATGTTCCATCAACCCTTGTTAGTTTTATGATTTTCTCATATTTGTGTTAATCTGTGCTTTCCCCATATCCCTCCAAATTTTTGAATTTTAAACTTTATGTAATTTTCCCTCTAGCCTAGCATTTTTAGAGTCTAGAGAATTTTGTCTACATGCATACTTTTATTTGTATACTTTGTGCTCTCTACCTAGCACAAGCTGCCCAACTATGTTCTACAACTCCAACTCTGTGACACCTAGATGCTCCAAATAGGTTGGCTCTCTCTCTCTCTCTCTCTCTCTCTCTCTCTCTCTCATGCATAGATGAAAATTTTGATTGTAATTGCTCTCTTTCTCTCTCTCTCTCTCTCTCTCTCTCTCTCTCTCTCTCTCTCTCTCATGCATTGGCTCGTTTGAATGCATGAACAAATAGGTGCTGCAGTATGTTGAACTGCAAGAAATCTAGTTGGTCTATTAAGAAAAACCTTGCATCAAAGGGCTTGAAGGGAAAATCTCATGTTCATTCTAGCCTGATAATTCCCACAGGCAATAAACTTAATTGTAACTTCTTCCTTTGAGCTAAAGCTGATATATATCCACAAATGAAGCAATGGGAATGATCAACACATGGGGCAACCTAGATAAGGTTACCTGATGTGCGGCTATCACATCAATAGTCTGAAAGGTTGCTAGAAGGAGGAGTTCATGCACATGTATGCCAGGATCTACCACTCAATGACAATATTGAATAAGGAAGTGGGCATGATACTTGCCTGTGCCTTTACTGCATACAACCTCAAGATAGAGGTAGACTTGGATGACTTTGCCTACCATAGAGATTCGTCGAGGGTAGCCAACCAAGGTAGATCAGGTGTGAAAAAGGAGCAGGTTGCTATAGCCTATGGTAGTAGTACTATTTAGTACTATCTGAGTACTATCATGACTGTATTGATTCATAGTTTGGAGTTTGGTGTTGTAGCCTAACAATTTGGTAGTAGTACTATGTGAATACTAAATAGTAGCCTAATAATTTGTAATATGCATACCTTGTGTTTGGGATACTATTTGATGGTCAATTTTACAGGTGCACCTTCTCTTACACTCTCTAAGGAGAAGCCTAAAAGTATCTTGGGGAAATGTACATCATGCAGCATTTTAATTTTGATGACTCCATGTGGTTAATTGGTTGTGGCTAATTTCAAGAAAGATTTACATGAGGGAGCACTTGTATCATGTGGGAATTCCTACAAGAACAAGGCTGATGAGAAGGAACTCAATGAGAAGGAGGTCAAGGATAAGGACACCAATAACGAGGAGGACAACAGGGAACAATGAGAATGAGGTGTTGGAGACGGTGAAGAGGCAGCAAGAGAAGGAAAAAAAGATATCTCTTGTTCGTAGGTCTCCTAGACTTAGGGGACTAGCCTTTGCTATCAAAGGTACTCATAATTTCCTAAACCCTATTTTTTCCATTCTAAAAGAATTATAATGAAGTGATATATGGCTTGACCTATTTTTTATTTTCTTAAATAGATAAAACTCTATCCAAAAAAATGAAATTGCTGGATATAAAGAAGAATGATGCAGATACGAAGTGATGAGCATTGTCAAAACAAGAAAAATGCTGTCCGATTTGCTGTATAAGAGCAAGAACACAGGGAAGAAGAAGCGGTGAAGACAGGGATCTCACACCATGAATATTTGTACCCCTTCAGGGTTGATAGACCGAGGTAATGAGACAATGACATCAATTTTATCCATATCTGTTGAATTGCCATTGCGAGAAACAATATGGCCCCTTGTCTTACCATGAATTTGCACTTGTCAGGATTCAAGCATATACGATAAACTTGACACTTTTGAAACACAAGTCTGAGGTGTTCTATATGATCATCACGCTCTTGTGAGTGAACACATAAATCATCCATGAAGATCTCAAGAAATAGCCTAAGGTACTCCTTGAATACATGACTCATTAACTGCTGAAAGGTTGCAGGTGCATTTGTTAGACCAAATGGCATAACACGATAGGCAAAGATGCCATCTTCAGTAGCAAAGGCTGTCTTGTGAGTTGAATCTACGAGAGGTTTCAAGCAAGGTATGCGATTATACCTACATGAGTGCATTTCATGGCAAATCAATGGTGTACCCTTAGAAGGAAATGCATGACACATGTTTGGTTGAATGCATAGTTTTCTTTGTAGTGGTGAACCCTTGTGAAGGTATATAATATAGTCTGTCTAGATCAAGAGAAGTCGAAGGATCATACATGTGACTTTGAGTACCTTGCTCGATAGAAGAAAGATGATAAACTCGATGATTCATTTACATTAGATACTAATGACGAGTAATTCCAACTTTTACTGGATGCTGTTGTAAGTGGGACCATACGTTGTGTAGAGCAAGTACCTAAAGGTATAGTTATAGGTGGAACTGTTGAGTGAGAGGACACTGAGATAAATAAGGGTGCTTCAAAAATGAATAAGGATGTTGAAGTTACAACTGCTGGTGGAAATATTATAGGTGAAGAAACGATCAAGGGTGCTAAAGTTACGATTGAATGCACAACAGCTCTACAGGTGAAAGAACTGATGATACCAAGATGATAGTTACAGGTGCTGATGAAGTTACGACTGAAGTTATAGCTAGAGGTGAGATGGCACAGTATGCTGAAGATAAGAAAAATGCCAAAGAGAAGAACAAGGGTGGTGAAGAAACTATAGTGGGCTAAGGAAAAGGAGGAAATAGAGGAAAAGGAGGCAATAGAGGAAAACAGAACCTGTCATATAGTGGCTAGAGGAGCTTGAGATGGCACAAGATGTTGAAGATAAGAACAAGGCTGAAGAGAAGAACAAGGGTGATGAAGACACTGTAGTGGTGGCTAAGGAAAAGGAGACAAGAGAGGAAAAGGTAACCTATCATATGGTGGCTAGAGAGGAGGCTACGATGGCACAAAATGCTAAAGAGAAGAAAAAGAGTCCAGAAGACACTAGAGAGGAGGAAATAGCAAGTGAGGGAAGTCTACAAAATGATGGCAGTTGTAACAAAAAGGGAGATGGAGATGAGAAACGACAACCTTCCCATCAGAGTAGTTTTCTCCCTCCAACTTCTAAGAAAATAAAATTTGTTACCATAGCCCCTCTCAAACTTTGTAATCCTAGTAAAATCCCCACCCCTACTCATAGGACAAGATCCACCACAAAATAGGACAAGAATCCTTTGTATTGATTCATGTGTCCTTTTTGATGTCCCAGTAGGTATTTGTTATGAACTAATATTTTTCATTAGGAACTCAATGGAGTCTTTTTGGGCCCTTTAATTTGCCATGAGGTTATGGAAACCTTTAACTTTTTGACAAATAGGAGCCCGCCATGTAAGCAAAAACCATTGGTGATTAAGAGAGGTGTAAGAGTGGTCAAAGGGTGCACTTTTCCCCCCAAAAGGGGGGGAAGGGGGGGGCAATTTTACAATTTTCGGACCTCCATAACTTCTACATACAAGCTCGGATTTGAGCGGAGATTATAGATCCGTGATCTACGCATCAAGAGCTTTCCATAGATATGTTACATGATATGGTTTTACCCGCTAGATTTTAAATTCCATTTTCCTCCCAAAATTCAAATTCGAATAACGTAGCTGTTTTGAAGCTTCAAATTAGAAAACGTTTCTTCTTAAGAGAAAAGGTTTGACTCCCTTAAACTGCCAAATAAAAGGGCCCAAGAAGACTCCATTGAGGTCCTAATGATGTGTACACATATCTATGATTCAATTTCATTCTTTTAGTGCATTCTTTTAAGTCTACACATGTCTGCAAGTCTTGGCTAAATGGACATTGTTCAAAAAAGGTGATTTGATCGCTCAATGTCCACATAATCCTAATGCACCCAAGATTACGCCATTGAATTTGGTTGAGGTCACCAACCGAGCACGAGGAACCACACCTGTTGTACCCGCGAATGTAGTTACACAGTCAATGCTTCAAAATCAAAACTACATTCTTGAAGAGAGGGATACTGCATCAATCGCTCAGGCAAAGAAAAAGAAAATACGGCGAAAGAGATCGCTTAATGCCACGAGCTCCAAGCCCAGTTCAAAGACTAACATAGGGACAGGAGACGACCCCGTGTATATGAATGATCCTGAAGATGATTCTGATTCAATAGAAACCATGGGGACCAAAGCCACTACCTTAAAGGAGGAACCCACTCGGGAGCTCAATGAAGGAGAATCAAACGAGTACATAAATAAGGGAAAACCAAAGGAAACTTCCTCAGCCCCACAACCAAGTCAGTCAATGCCCTCTCGACCACCCAAACTGACTGAGACTCCCCAAGACAAGCCACGTGGGCCAAAAACCCTCAAGAAAAAGATTGGAACTTACCCAAACCCAGTTGAGGAGATTGAACAAGTGCAACACTTAAGGGGTTTGGTGGAAGAAACACAAAGAGAACTGGAGCCAAGAAAAATCAAAATTCCAGACACAGTGTTTCCTACGCAAGTTCAGCCTCACCGGACCCATAAACCGTTAGCTATACCTAGTATCATTCGGGAAGAAAGTGAGGATAGGACATCAAGAAGTGGGCAAACACCCTTTTTGCTTGAACGAATGTTTAGTGAGGGAATGCCTGACCCCATCGAGGAGGAAGCGATTCCATCTTCACCAGTCCCTAGTCAAGGGGCGATGTCTCGAAAAGTACCGCTGAATGTGTCCAAGCTAATGGATTTCATGTCCTCCGAGATCAGAACCACGATCATGTGCAGAATTTGGTGATTCTGACATCGCTGACGCATCCGGAACGGCCCAAAACCCCAAAAACGGCACTGGAAATGCTGGAATCGGACATCCGGAGGCCCGGAAACAGCCAAAAAAGACCCGAAAAGTGGATTTGCTAAAAAACGCGATTTGGTACCTTCTTCCCGGCGCGGTGCCATGACGCCCCGCGGCCCCCCCCCCTCGGGGCCGTGCCGTGACGCCCCGTAGCCCCCCTCTAAATCAACCATTAAATTCAAGGTATAAAAGTTCTCTCTAATGACACATAGCCATGCATGTCTAGAAAATGCAAAAATTGTGCATTTTAATTACATATATATAAGTGTTGCCAAATGTATAATCAAGTGTTAGGGGTTCAAAGTCCAAACACAAAGGTTGTGGGCTCGACCCCCACACATTATAGCCGAGAATGACACGTTTGAATGTGTAGCATGATCTCTAACCCACAAGAAGATATTGAAAAAACCCTTATTTGAAAAAGGAATCTAGATTTAAATGGCATTATGCTTAAGTTTTGATGGAAGGTTGTATCAGATGATATGCAAGGTGAACTGCATAGAGTGGGCTAGCACATTGTTTCATGGAGGCGTGGCCTATTGCATTTTTTGAACATTGAAACACATGCTTTGACTTAGCTATGTGGAGAAATGTTGTGGTGAGGAATCTTTGACCTCTGGCCTAGCTGTTTGAGAACTAGATTTCTTGGGATGGTGGACCACTTGTGTGACATTCAAATTTAAATTTTCTCACTTAGAGAACACAATGAGGGATAAGTACTGCCACCCATAGTAACCAGATAAGATCATCTATTTTTGAAGTTGTTTGATTCGCTAGCCAGGAGAGGGATCACTTCAATCCATGGAACACTTTTCTTATTGACACACCATTGAATCCAGAGTATACTTGTATATCACCTTTCACCTATGACATTGATATAATTGACAATGAGCTAGAATACATATTGTTACCTTACCTCATAGCATTAGGGGACTTCCATGGTACTATTTCCTAGTTCGTATCATCACACACTTATGAGGGGCACATTTTTGAACTCTATGCTCAAGAGGTTGGTTTAACTCTAATCAATTTAATTTTGTAGAACTATTATCACACTGTACTAGGTTGAGGATCTGAAACAGGATTTGAAACATGCTTTTCAACATTTTTTGTAGATCTAATTCCAGCCAACTAGATGGAGCTGAGTGAAAGAATACAAGAATTCCCAAAGGAAATAAAGGATCATTTCACCTCCTTGCAACCCTCTGACATAGCCCTATTCCCAATGGAAATAAAGGATCATTTCACCTCCTTGCAACCCTCTGACATAGGCCTATTCCCAATGGAAATAAAGAAAATAAAGGATCATTTCACCTCCTTGCAACCCTCTGACATAGCCCGATTCCCAATGGAAATAAAGAAAATAAAGGATCATTTCACCTCCTTGCAACCCTCTGACATAGCCCTATTCCCAATGGCATAGGCCTTGAAGGCAATCAAGTCAACTTAGTTATATGATGTGATTCGAGTTGCAATACTTTAATGTTTGAAGCCATGGAAATGGTCTACATGATTCCTTAATAATGAATAAAGTATAATTAATTTTTTGACTCATTGACGATCCATTCTCTCTCCCCATGCTAATGTTGTGCATGCTTCTAAATATGGTGTCAATTGAAGCTAGTCTTACTGGTAATTTAATGACAAATTGATTTATTAGTGTGATGGTGCTGGTAACACACTTATTGTTAGAGAGTCTTGTTGTCTTACTAGTAATCACTCGTTGATTTATCAAGAGGATTATTGTTTATTTATCATCTTACTAGTAATTTAATGACAAGTTAATTTATTAATTTTATCTTACTAATAATCACTTGTTTTCAGAGTCTTGTTATCTTAATAATAACTTATTTGGTAATCACTTGTTGATTTATTCATAGTAGGATTTTCTTGGTAATCACTTGTTATTTCTAGAGTCTTGGTCCAGGGAAAGTAACAAATAAAAATGGACCTTTTATTATTATAAAAGAAGTAAAGATACTACTCTCATTCCATCATTAATGTGTTTATAATAAATGAGGAAATTAACCCTAAACTATAATAATCTAGAAGGAAATGTTATCGAAGAACCTGTCAAGTGCACCTTTGGGGGACACAATATACAGTTTTACGGTCCTTCACCTTGTGCTTTGTACTCCATCAGCATACACTATAGAGTAGTTGTTGGTGCATCCTTTAGGACGCAACTACTTCTACCATATGGGAGTTTTGCATAATAGATACCATAGAGCACTTTATCACCAATGTTGAAAACATTATCCCAACCATCCTTCATGTGCTCTGAGAGAGGACTGGTTTGGGTTTCTTTCATAATACCACATAATAGTCCTCATTGTTTGTATTTGTAGGTTCACTAAAATAACTACAAAATGGTCACCCATCTCAACCATATTAGCCAATTTTCATTCTTAGCTTAGTACAATATATCATCCTAGTCAGGGGTGTATCTGAGTACAGTATATCTGTTGAGATTCAAGCTCGATGTCAGTGTGAGCCAGCTATGCTATGTGCTGGCAGATTAGGTAGGAACATGTGTGAGACATAAATGACCGCGTGTCCAGCTGGTCATAGTGTGTGGACATTAGCTAGGGTTAGATGAGTGTGGACACAACTCATTGTGTGTTGTGTGGATTATGGTTTATGGCATTATGCTTTGTGTGAGAGTGGACATGGCTTCCCTCTATGGTTAGGGTTTGCAATATACATTAGGGTTTGCTCCTGTGTGTGTGTCTCCTCCCCCTCTACCATTCTTTCAACATGGTATCAGAGCCTTGTGCTATTTATTAGGGTTTATGAGTGAGTGAAGAGGGAAAAGAAGCTGTGAAAAGAAGCTGTGAAGCTTGCCATTGGAGCTGTGAAGCTTGGAGCACACCGAATACTATCAGATCTGAGAGCTTGGCCTACCGGGTAAGGTCTTCTAAACATCCTTGAGCGGATTGCAGGTGATACAGGCAAAAGCAAAGCACATCAAAGCAAATCAAAGCAAAGAAAAATCCTGGTTTTTGGAAGCTCTCCATTAAAGCTTGAAAGCATTGATGTATGGTGGAAATACATGTAAATCTGGCAAAGCAAACATGTATCTGACAATGAGGGATGGCAACTCTTATGCAAGCCCTATTGTGATTTTGGAGCATTTTGGAAGCATTTGGATTATGAAAATCTCTGGTTTTTGAGCTCTCACAAAACAGAGAAGAGGAAGCCCAAAATTAAAGCATTTGGAGTGTGATTTTGGCTAAAATCCAACCATTGGTGGATTGCACATGTACCTAGGTGTCTTGGGGACTTATTACCATCATCAATTGACAACATAAACCTTCCCAAACCCCTCATATGCAGGCGGCGCAGCCAGAACTGTGAAAACAGAGCAGATTTTGTACTTTTTGCCTACGAGGAGATCAATTTCTCATTGGGTGCTTGATATCTTCCATAATTTCTTTAGAAATTGGATGCTTTACACTTTGGAGAAGAGGGATATGTGATTTGTTTGGTAAATTATGCCTAATTGAGCTGGTAAATTAAAACAGGCTGTCCACTGGTTGCAAAGAAACAGAGCATTTTTAATTGAGCAATTAATCTTTGGTGTTTTACAATTGGACAAATTCCTCTTACATGGAGTTGGTGGACACTAATGCTAAGCTAATGAATGCTTGGTTTCTTAATTTGGACAAATATTGAAGGAATTAGAGCAAATTCTCTACTGGTTTTTCTGGTTTTTCTGTTTTTTCCAAAAATAGAGAAAGGGGTTTTCAAAAATTGATATGTACACATGTCAGATGGTGTTGATACTCAACATTGAGGTTGATTAGGTGTCAATGCAAGTTGCCCATACTTGATTGCACCATTACATTGTGATTTGGAGCCGTGGAAGCCCATCAACAATAGGTATCTCGGACTGCGTGAGTCAGTTCATCTTGGATGATTACAGGTTGATTTTCTACATCAAATTTGGAGTTTGTTGGCTACCTTGGTGTATCTGGAACATTCATTGGAGTGTGGTTGAGCTGAGGAAAGCTCATTTACAGATTTGAAGTGTGCAGAAGGTGTATGCATTGAGCAACATGTTGGATAATCCAGTTCAGATTGTTGGTGAAAAGCTGGATAGGAAGAACTTCCAGGCATGGAAGTACAGGATAAAGAGTTTCTCGAAAGGGAAAGGATTTTGAAATCTCATTACAGGTGCTGAGCCTAAGCAGCCTGAGCTACCTCAATAACCTACACAGCAGCAGCTTATTGCTCATAAGCAATGGTCAGATAGAGCATTCAAAGTGGTGCATTATCTATCTATATGTATTTCTGATGCTATGCTCATACACATTCAGGATGGTGAGAATCCCAAAGATGCATGGGATACTTTGGTCAAGATGTTTGATACAGATACGAGTGCTCGCAAGTCTCAGTTGTTGCGACAGCAGATACATAATGTGAAAAGGAATAAAAGGAGCATACATGATTATGTGCAAGAAATCAAGAAGTTTGCAGATGCATTGGCCACAATAAATGCCCCCATGCATGATGATGATTTGGTGGATATTACCTTGCGTGGTCTTGGTAAGGAATACAAATCTTTTGATACATCTATCTCACTGAGGAGTACAGGTCTACCTGACTTTGATGAGTTGGTTTCACTCTTGTTGGTGGTTGAGGAAATCAAGCTCAGTGATTCATTTCTGGATGCATCTACTAGCCATGATGATGGCAGAAATCAAGCTTTCTACTCACAGAGAGGCTTTAGAGGCAGGGGGAGATTCACATCACGTGGACGTGGTGGTAATGGTCATGGGTGGCAGGACAGGCCTCCACAAAACAAAATTCTCAGCCTTCATATGGTGCTCGAGGTGGTCATGGATATACCCCTCAAAGAGGTCGTGGTAACCCCCGTGGTAGAGGACGTTGGCAAGGCCAACAAAATTCTATGCAAGATGTTGAATGCCATTATTGTGGGAAATATGGTCACATGGCGAGAGATTGTTTCCGCAAACAGAATGATTTGAGAGGGGGTAGAGCACAACGTGGTGGTCATTATGGTGGAAACTATGCACAACATGGTGGTGGAAATTATGCATCAAGCAGCAATGATGGCACTGCGAATCATTTGTTTGCCATGAAGAATGTTGTGGGTTCTATGACAACAAATGCTGAGAATGATGACACATGGTATATGGACTCAGGAGCATCAAACCACATGACATGTCATGGTGAATGGTTTGAGCATATGAAGCCTATGGATGTAAAAGGCTATGTGGAAACAGGTGATGATACCCAGCATGTCATTACACATGTTGGAAGTGTACCATTGGTCATGCACAATGGTCAAACAAAGTCCATGTTTGATGTATTGTATGTGCCTTTGATCACTAAAAGCTTGGCCTCAGTTGGTCAAATGGTGGAACAGGGATTACAGGTTCGTTTCAACGAGCATGGATGCTTCGTTGAAGATTTCAAACATGGATGTAGAGTGATTGCTAAAGGCAAGAAAGAAGACAGATTGTTTAAGCTGGACGCTGGAATTCTTGAGCTAAAATCAGCCATGTTCTCCAAAAGTAAAAATGTGGTACATGACATTGATATGTGGCGCACAAGAGGATTGGACATGTCAATATACAAAGATTAAAGAACATGCAAAAAAGAGGCATTGTCAATGGATTGCCTAGGTTCAAATATGATGGACATATGCATGTTTGTGAAGCCTGTCAGTTTGGAAAGCAGGCAAGGTTGAGGTTTCCTAGAGAAGGAAATTTGAGTAGCAGGCCACTTGAGATAGTACACAGTGATGTATAGGGTCCTGCACAAAACCCATCTATCAAAGGCAGTTTATACTATGTTACATTCATAGATGATTTCAACAGGATGACATGGATATACTTTCTGAGAGAGAAGAGTGAAGTGTTGGAAAAGTTCATGGATTTCAAAGCTTTTGCAGAAAAACAATATGGCTATTGGATTAAATGTCTAAGGACATATGGAGGTGGTGAATACACCTCAAAAGCTTTTGAGCATTTCTTGAGGAAGCATGGAATAAGAAGACAGTTGACTTGCAGGTATACACCTCAGCAGAATGGTGTGGCTGAGAGAAAGAATAGAGTCATATGTGAAGTGGCTAGGGCAATGCTCAATGAAAAGAGCATGCTAGATTACTATTGGGCAGAAGCATGTGCTACTGCAGTATATATATTGAACAAAACACCTACAGCAGCCATTCATGGAAGCATGCCAGAGATGCGGCTCACAGGTTACAGGCCAAACATTGGACATCTTAAAGTTTTTGGATGCATAGCTTATGTACATGTGCCTGATGAAAGAAGAAGGAAGTTGGATCCTAAAGCAAAGAAATGTGTATTTGTTGGATATGCACAGGATCAAAAGGCATACAAATGTTATAATCCACAAACTAGACAAGTGGTCATCTCACGTGATGTGGTGTTTGATGAGCTTGCTAGTTGTTACAAAGCAAAAGATGAGGGAGTCATTGAGTCACTTGAGGGGCTGATGTGCCTGTGAACTTGCCACAAGCAAGTTCTAGTTCTACTACTATGTCTGGGCCAGTATAGCAGAAGCTGAGAGTAGCAGTGTACGTCCATGGTCAGGACGTTTGAGGCATGAGAGTGTGAGCACTGGTGGGAGTAGTGCTATGGATAAAGGCAAAAAGAAAGTTGAAGGAATTGGAATCACAGGTTATGAGTCATCTAGTTCTGAGAGTTTGGATGAGGAGCTTGGCATACCTATTTTACGCACACCTGGTGCTAGACAGGACAGATATGTGCCACCACATGCTAGAGTTACAGGTGTACAGAGTGACCCGCATGCATTGCGGAGATCCCAGAGGGTCAGATATCCTGTTGATGACAGGTTGACATATAGAGATTTTGCTATGCACTATGCATATATGACATCTATGGTGAAGCATGTGGAACCTACATGCTATACACAGAGGCTATTGGAGAGCATGTATGGAAGAAAGCAATGGATGTTGAGATGGACGCATTGGTCCATAATGATACATGGGATTTGGTTGCATTACCAAAGGACAAGAATGTTATTGGATGTAAATGGGTTTACAAAGTGAAGTGTAAATCTGATGGTTCTATTGAGAGACATAAAGCAAGATTGGTAGCAAAGGGTTATGCACAGACCCATGGATTGGACTATGATGAGACGTTTAGTCCAGTGGCTAAGATGGGCACAGTGAGAGCAGTCATTGCTATGGCTGCAGCTAATGGCTGGGAAATGCATCAGATGGATGTCAAAAATGCATTTCTAAATGGAGACTTACAAGAGGAAGTGTACATGGCACAGCCAGAAGGGTATGTACACCCTAGATATCCCACTCACGTATGCAGGTTGAAAAAGGCATTATATGGTCTGAAGCAAGCACCTCGTGCTTGGAGTGATAAGATGAGCAGATATCTTATCTCACTTGGTTTTCAGTTTTCTACAGTAGATTCTTCACTCTATGTGAAGAAGACAGAGCATGGGATTGTTTTACTAGTCATCTACGTGGATGATTTGATTATCACAGGTGATCATGGTGCAGATGTGATGCATGTCAAGAAAGCTTTGAGTAGGCAATTTGACATGAAAGATCTTGGTGAGTTGAGATACTTCCTTGGAATTGAAGTGGTAAAAGATCATGCAGGTACTTGATTAGTACAGCGCCAATATGCATTGGATATGTTGGCAAAGTATGGCATGACAGGGTGTAAGAATATGAGTACACCATTGGAGCAAAATGTGAAATTGCGGGCTAATTATGGCAAGGAATTGGATGATCCTTCTATGTACAGGAAGATGGTTGGTAGTCTCATATATATGACTATCACACGCCCGGATTTGAGTTATGCTGTGGGGCTAGTGAGTCAGTTCATGCAGAGCCCCAGGAAACCACATTTGGATGCAGTGAGACGCATCATGAGATATGTGAAGACCACAGCACATTATGGTTTATTTTATGAGAGTGGTAAAAGCTTGGACATACATGGCTACACAGATGCTGATTGGGCAGGTAGCGCATATGACAGGAGGTCTACTAGTGGATATGCTTTTACACTTGGAAGTGCCGTGGTGAGTTGGAGTAGCAAGAAGCAACCTACAGTTGCTTTATCCAGTACAGAGGCTGAGTACAGGGATGCAGCCATTGCTACTTGTGAGGCTATATGGTTAAAGAGTCTCTTGACAGATTTATGTGAGCCTATTGATGGCAAAGTTGTCATTCATTGTGACAACATGAGCAGTATACAGTTGGCAAAGAATCCAATGTTTCATGCGAGGACCAAACACATAGAGGTCCATTATCACTTTGTGAGAGAAAAGGTGCTGGATGGTATAGTTGATCTTTAGTATATGTGAAGAGACTGATGAGCAGGTGGCAGACATCTTTACGAAGCCACTTAGCAGGGAGAAGTTTGAGTACTTCCGGACTATGTTGGGAGTACATGGGATGAGCTTGAGGGGGAGTGTTGAGAGTCTTGATATCCCAAGCTCATCTACATCTTCATCGGCAGTACATCATGAGCTTGAGAGGGGCTGTTGAGATTCAAGCTCGATGTCAGTGTGAGCTAGCTATGCTATGTGCTGGCAGATTAGGTAGGAACATGTGTGAGACATAAATGACCGCGTGTCCAGCTGGTCATAGTGTGTGGACATTAGCTAGGGTTAGATGAGTGTGGACACAACTCATTGTGTGTTGTGTGGATTATGGTTTATGGCATTATGCTTTGTGTGAGAGTGGACATGGCTTCCCTCTATGGTTAGGGTTTGCAATATACATTAGGGTTTGCTCCTGTGTGTGTGTCTCCTCCCCCTCTACCGTTCTTTCAACAATATCATCTTGCGCAAGGGCATTGCCATTTTTCCTGTTGGATGGTTTCAGCTTCTTCAAAGTCCATGAATCTGCATGGTGCACTTGTCCCATGATCCATCCATGCAAAATTAACAAAAATAGGACAAGCTTCTAAACAGAGTCTATGTAGGATCTTTACTACTAAAACCCTTGACATAATGTGTGGAACGAGACCCCTTGATAGTTTGGCATGCCCATGCATTTGTTCAATTAACGTCGCCCTCCTTCACCTCCATAAAATGCCTTTACTTCACATCATCACCTCCCACTTTCCAATTCAGCCACTCCATAACATCGTGTGCATTATGTAGCTTTGTTCCATGTACATCCAATTACATGCTTTATGACTACACCTGCACCATCATGCTCTCCCTTTCCATGACCACCAAAGTAGTTCCACATCATCCGGAGGCCAATCAAGGAATAGTATCTAGCAATGCAAAAAAAAGATATTGTTATAAATTAAAATATATCTAGTAGTGGAATCACAATGTATTTCAATTATTGAAATATCATGTATTGGGGATGTATCGAAAGACTTATCTTGCAAATGAAGTAAAATGAGCATGCTATCTTGAATTGTGCCTATCTGACCAAACCCAATGGTGTCTAAATTTCATGCCTTGAGAATCCAACCATTGGTGTGGACAAAAAATAGTGCTGCACAAAAAATGTGTCATGCGTCTTGTCATTAGAGATGTAAAAGATGGCTTGCTTTCCTATCTATTTCTAGTAGCATATGTGAACCATGATGATGCTTTGGTCATCATATGCTACTTGCTACATCCAGTAGCATATCTGAACCATGATGGCACCAATGCATTGATTGGACTTCATTATGTACTTTGAATGTGTGGTTCTCTTCCAAAGTCTACAACGGATACCACCACATCATCAGTAAAATTTTGGATGTACTCTTTGGACTGGGAGTGTTTCCAGTAATAACTAACAATTGTTGTGGGCGATAAAAGTCTTAAGGTGCTATGAGAATTGTGGGATGATGATGGAAGGGCTATCTCCTTGTATAGAAGTTTTATTCTCTCTTGTGTCATTTCTCTGGGTCTCCTTGAAATTGACATACTCATATGCCTTCCACCTTATTGATGCACCATTTACATCATTGAGTTTGTGTAGGCAAAAAAATGGCAAGCAAACACTCCATCTTGTGCCATTCGGCATCCTTTTCCTTTGGCCATACTACATAGTTCCATAGTTCCATTATAGTAGGGTTGGTAAAACACTTTTCTTGCCCTGGAGGTCTACAAACCATGCATGCATAGTCACATGTGTCCACATTTACTCTGATGGAGTTCACAACTAGTCGGAACAAATCCATTCGAGCATGGTACATACAAATTTTTCTGATGAAGTATGGCTTGAGGTTCTAAGAGGTGAAAAAGCCAATTATGACTGAGGGATGTTGTTCTTTGAAATTCATGTAGAACTCTACCTGTACAATCAATTAAAACAAAGGGTTATCTATATAGATGCTACTTTAAAGGAATGCATAACTATGAAGATGATAAAAGTGAATAGTTAGGAATTCTCAAGTGCAGTATTATTTAGTACAAATAGTATTTTTTAATACTAATAAGAAAAACAAAAATAGGACAAGTGAAAGTAGAATTTACACTATTAGTACTAATATCATAATTTATTATTATTAGTATAATTTAGTACTAATAGAATAACTCGATCAAAATAGCATAATTTAGTACTAAAGATACTTATTAGTACTATTTAGTATCGTTTTAGTGGAGCGACATGTGAAACAACAAAAAGACAAGTTATAGTATTAATTATACTATTAGTAGTAATAGTGTAATTTAGTACTAATAGAATAAATTAGTACTAATAGACTTATTTAGTACTAATAGAGTTATTTAATATTGTTAAACTTAGTATTAACAGTATAATGACATATTAAATCAGTCTATGTATAATAAAATACTATTTTAGTGGAGTTGTATGTGAAACAACAACAAGACAAGTTATAGTATTAATTATAATATTAGTACTAATAGTATAATTTAATACTAATAGAATAAATTAGTTCTAATAGATTTATTTAGTACTAAAATATAATTATTCAATACTAATAGGATAATGAAGTACTATTTAGGATTGGTCATGTAGTACTATTTGGTACTGGATAAGTGGTGTGGCATGTGAAAGCACAAGAGGAAAATTTTAGTATTCATTAGTATAATATTGTACTATGTAAGTTATATGGCATCACTACACAAGAGATGGGGAGAATATCCATGTAGCAGCATAGCCCGAGAAGGGAAGACAGACTAAAGAGAGGGGACTTGAGTAAGTGCACATGGTGTACATAATTACAGTATGAGTACGTGACTATAGTTGCAACCACAGCTAATACGTGACTATAGTTGCAACTACAGCCACATGTATACCACCACAAGTATAACCGAGTACTAGAAAAAAACATCCAAACATTCTAGAGAGCACTCCCAAGAGCTGAAAATATCCCAATATCACAAAAGAAAAAGAACAAAATGTGATCCCAATATCACAAAAAAGAAGCACCAAATGTATTGTAATATAATCAAATATAGACTAAATCAAAACAGGCAAATGTATTGTAATACAATCAAATATAGTGTAAGATTCCTCCCTTCGGCTTTTGAGGTGTGCAGGTGTAAAAACCTCCCCTTCTGATCTTATAATAATTCCTCTCTCTGAAATAAAAGAAAGATCCCGTTTTACCCTGTTTTGGCCTAGAGAGAGAAAATGTCTAGAAGGAGGTAATTCAAAATTGAGATATTTTTTGGATATAAAAATCCTCCTAGTGTCTAAAATGGTTTCCCCTAAAACAAATATTCAAAAAGAAATTTCCAATGTGCAATTGGAATAAATTGAAATCAGGTAAAAAGGACCTTAGCCTAAGGGTCCAGATTTTCTGAAATTTTTGAATTAAGGTTCCTATGGACCAATTAGATTAATCCAAATGTAGGGAGGAGATAAATTGAAGAATAAAAGGAAATCCCCCCCAAAAATGAGTAAATACTCACATAAGATGATGAGTTGACTAAGGACAAGGTTATTAGTTAAAAAAGAAGAGATATTTAGAAGAAATGATGCATTTTTAACACCTCAGTGTGGGGGAATTCCCCTCATGAAGGAGGTGCCTATTTCACATGTAAGGTTGAGTTTTAAACTCACAAATAATGATATATTTTCATCTCTCCTCTCTCCTGCTTCAACTAGATCAAAAAAGTAAGCTAAACTGACCTAAAAATGGTTAAAAATTGACCAAATTGATCTGGAAAATTCTAGAATCAGTTTGCTTGGTTAGAGGCTCACTTTTTCCTCTAAATGAAGCCTCCTGCTTTGTAAATGGTTAATAGTGTTTTACGCATTGTTACTCTACTCCTCCCTAGAGCCAAAAACAATGAATTTATTGATAATTTATTAGTTTTTGATCATTTCCTCTTCAAAAGAATTGGTGGCCACTCTTGTTGCAAATAAGAGTAGATCCCTCAAACCATCAAGCCAAAGGAAATCTCACAAAAATTCATGTAAGCTAGAAATCCTACTTTTTCTTTATTTTATTTAATGGTTTTCTAATTTTTGTTTTCTTTAAAATGAAAAATGATGCTATGCCTTGTTGGAAAAGTTTTCTTCCTCTCTTCATTCTTGAATTCAGCCTTTCTTTATCCTAGATGTGTAATCAAATTGTTAGAATTAAACTTTTCATATTATTTCTCTTTAAAAAGTGGATTTTGATTAGTTTAAACCATTTGGGATAATTTCTAAGCAACTTGAGAATGAAAAAAATTGAGAAATGGTCAGCCATACAAAGGAGGTTATGGCAAAATTTTCTTAAATTTTATGAAATAAGTTTTATCTTTTATTATTCAAAAAAGTGATCCCCACTGCTTGTCCCCACCGCTTGTGTATTCTAAAAGTGTTATTTTTATTCTATGCATAGAAAAATGCATATAAGGAAATTTTTTATAATAAAAGTGTTATTTTCATTAGAATTAATTTCTATGCATAGAAAGATGCATATTGGGAATATTTTGATTATAAAAGTGTTACTTTCATCAAAGTTGATTTTTATGCATAAAAGATTTTTTTAATTATAAAAGTGTTACTTTCATTAAAATTGAATTTATGCATAAATAGATGCATAAAAGACTTTTTTTAATAAAAGCGTTACTTTCATCAAATTTTGTTTTTATGCATAGAAAGATGCATAAAGAAATTTATTTTTATTTCATAAGAGTTATTCTCATCAATTTCGATTTTTTGCATAGAAAGATGCATAAAGAAATTTATTTTTATTTCAAAAGAGTTATATTCATCAGGTTTAATTTTATACATAAAGAAATTTATTTTTATTTCAAAAGAGTTATTCTCATCAATTTTGATTTTATGCATAGAAAGATGCATAAAAGATTTATTTTATTTCGAAAGTGTTATCCCCCCTAAAATTGAATTTATGCATAAATAGATGCGTAAATGAATTTTAATAAAAGTGTTATTTCCCACTGAAGTTGTTCTTATGCATAAATAGATGCGTAAAGAATTTTTATATCAAAAATAAGAATCCTCTTACATTCTATAAAGAGATGTGATGAGATGGGATACGAATCAGATAGATGCGAATGAATGGATGGATGGATGTGATGAAAATAGAAAGGATGAGAATGAGAGGTAAATAGATGTGATGAGATGGGATGCAAGAGAATCAGATAGATTGTGAATGAATGGATGGATGGATGTGATGAGAATAGAAGTGATGAGAATGAGAGGTAAATAGATGTGATGAGATGGGATGCGAATTAGATAGATGGGAAAGAATGGATGGATGGATGTGATGAGAATAGAAGTGACGAGAATGTGATGAGAATAGAAGTGACGAGAATGTGATGTGAATAGATGTGATGAGATGTAATGCGAATCAGATAGATGGGAAAGAATGGATGGATGGATGTGATGAGAATAGAAGTGATGAGAATGAGAGGTAAATAGATGTGATGAGATGCGATGCGAATCAGATAGATGGGAATGAATGGATGGATGGATGTGATGAGAATAGAAGTGATGAGAATGAGAGGTAAATAGATGTGATGAGATGGGATGGGAATCAGATATATGGGAATGAATGGATGGATGGATGTGATGAAAATAGAAGTGATGAGAATGAGAGGTAAATAGATGTGATGAGATAGGATGCGAATTAGATAGATGGGAAAGAATGGATGGATGGATGTGATGAGAATAGAAGTGATGAGAATGAAAGGTAAATAGATGTGATGATATGTGATGCAAATCAGATAAATGTGAATGAATAGATGAGATGTGATGTCATGTGAATTAGGATGTAAATGAATGATATAGGATGTGAATGAATGATAAGGGACGTGAATGAATCTGATAACATGTGAATCGGGATGTGAATAAACGATAAGGGACGCGAATGAATGTGTTAGCATGTGAATCGGGATGTGAATGAGATGTGAAATGGATGTGATAAGATGCGATGTAAACTGGATAGATGTAAATGTATGTGAAGTGATGAGATGTATGGGTAGATGCAATTAGTTGTGATCTGATGAAGGTAAATAAGGAAATAAGTGATGAGATAGAAAAAGATGTGATTAGATGAGAATGGGAATACTTATGAAATGAATGTGGATTGATGTGTGGGTAATGTGGATAATGTGGATTGAAGTGGATGGATGTATGGAAGATGTGGATGGATGTGTGGATGATGTGGATTGATGTGGATGGATGTATGGATGATGTGGATTAGTGTGGATGATGCGATTGGATGATGTGGATTAGTGTGGATTGATGTGTGGGTAATGTGGATAATGTGGATTGATGTGGATGGATGTATGGAAGATGTGGATGGATGTGTGGATAATGTGGATTGATGTGGATGGATGTATGGATGATGTGGATTAGTGTGGATGATGCGATTGGATGTGATTTGATATGGGAATGATGTGATGTGATAGGGATCGATGAAAAAAAAATTTGTGGGAAGATGAGAAAAGATGGGGACTAATGTGAAAGGATGTGGAGTGATGAAAAAAAATGGAAATATTGTTGGAGCTGTATTTGTATGTGAAATTTGTTTTTAAATGATTGTTTTATGTCAAGAATGCTAGGGAAGCATTTTTGACCGTCTTGTGAATGAGGTCGTGGAGACCTATCTGTTAAAGTTGCAAACTGCTGATGGAGAGTCAAAGGAGGACGTCTCCCGTAGTTAGGTCGGCTGAGGTCTTGACCAGCCTTGGTTTGATTTAAATGGTGAGCTTCCGGTATAGTGGATGAGGGACCAAGGAAGTGGCCTATGAGTGAAGCGCTAGGTGACTTGCGAAGGATCCTAGAGGGTGTTGACCATACGGTACTCGGGCTCTGGGTCACTGAAGATACCCACACGTACGTCGGGAAAGATATTGGAACAAGGAGTAAGAGTTGTTTTCTGAATTCAAGCATGGATCTGGTTGGTTGACCTTGGTGGTCCTCAACGGATGAGTCCATGGCTCTTTTATATGGATCCGTTGGTTGATCTTGCTGATCGTCAACAGAGATTCCATTTTGTTATGTGAATATATTACCGGTTACTATGAGCTAGGAACTATCGAAAAGACCCCTGTGAACAGGTGGTGAACATTCTGGTTGCCAATGATGCCATAGGTACACCGATGAAGGAATGATTGAAAATAAGGATTCAACTGGAGATTTTAAGGATTGTGATCAGTGACACAATGGTTTCATTAAATGATTGTTTTAAAGATAGCTGATGCTGAGAAAAAGGTAATTTCATATTGGGTGTGTAAGTGGTGTGACTAGTTTTAAGTTTGCATGAATATTCGGCTAAGGAGCCTGGGAACTCTTTTCTCTGGTACCTGGGATAAAACCTAACCAAATTCCTAATTGGATCCCATCACTACAATGGTTGGGCGCGGTTGGCTAACCCACGGGACTGGATGGGGTTAGGCTGGACTGATGGATCCTTAAATTGAGACTCAATTATGTTATGGTACGATAGATGAAGTAAATCCGAGACAAAAATTGTTCTATGAAAAAGAATCAACGGCTGTGCCTCTCAACAATGAGGAAAAAAGCGTTGGTCTCTATGATCCAAGTGCAATCTTTTCCCTGATCTGACTTGGGACTTACGAGTTTGGTCAGATCAGTTCAGTTAGTTAAGGCTTTTGACTACATTAGAGAAAAGTTATCCTAGAGGAATCGCTCGTGCTTTTTGGGCAAGGGAAGTTTTTCTGGGATCGGTTTTGGAAGAACCGATTGATTAGTCTCTTGTCCAGATATCCATGGGTGAGGCCCCGAGTGTGAGACCCTGCCCTGTGCAAGAAGTGCTACTTCCGCTGCTAGAACCCCTGAATTCGTTGCGCGGTGGGGTTAGGGACCTCACAGCTGGTATCCAAGCGAATTGCCTAGTGAGGATCAATCGAGAAGCCAAAAATGTCGAATTTTTTTTGAAGAAGCAGTAAAAGATTGTAATTGTGTGACAAAATTCATACGAATTGATATTTAAACTGAAATTCATAAATTGGTAATTGGGTCTTCAGATGAAAGTACCGTAATTGTATGGAATCCCTGGCTTGCATGAGGCCTAGACATGATGGTATTTACCTTATAGTTCCAAGGACCGTGACTACCTGTATATATTGAGGGTATAACTGCAGCTCTTTACTGGCAGTATATACGAGTAAATCTAAGACTTTAAATTATAAGCATTAATACTATCGAGATGCTGAATTCGAATGTGATTGATATGATTTTAAACTCTGGTTGAGAACTGATGAGTTGATTTAGATTCTGATTGAAAAATGAAGATTCCCGAATTTTGGTTGAAATGTAATAAACTGAGCAAAACCACAATGAGGATGAATGGGATGAGTCCTTATGATGATGTTCGTAGCTGGAATGATGTTAATGACTTCAGCAAATCACTATGAGATTAGTGGATTGTGCTGGCAGATTGCTACTGTTAACACTTGACCCAGTGGATCAAGTTAAGGGATGTCAAATTAAAATTCTGTATAATTGAAAATTTCCATGAAGGACTGTTTAGATAGAAAATTCGGTCGAATGGACCATTATTGTAATAAGGATTTGAATGATACGATCTGAGTGAATTATTATTTGTCGATGAGTTTTTTATAAGGGATCTTTATCCCAGGATTCTATTGGGTTCACCTGACTATAAGGAACCCCAGAATCAGTTGGATCTTAAGGAACCCCAGAATCAGTTGGATCTTAAGGAATCCCAGAATCAATTGGATCTTAAGGAAAAGAGTTCTCCTCTAATTTTGCGAGATGAGGACATCTCGCGTTTTTTAAGTGGGGTAGGATGTAAGATTCCTCCCTCCGGCTTTTGAGGTATGCAGGTGTAAAAACCTCCCCTTCTGATCTTATAATTATTCCCCTCTCTGAAATAAAAGAAAGATCCTGTTTTACCCTGAGAGAAAATGTCTAGAGAGGGAGGTAATTCAAAATTGAGATATTTTTTGGATATAAAAATCCTCCTAGTGTCTAAAATGGTTTCCCCTGAAACAGATATTCAAAAAGAAATTTCCAATGTGCAATTGGAATAAATTGAAATTAGGTAAAAAGGACCTTAGCCTGAGGGTGTAGATTTTCTGAAATTTTTGAATTAAGGTTCCTATGGATCAATTAGATTAATCCAAATGTAGGGAGATAAATTGAAGAATAAAAGGAAATCCCCCCAAAAATGAGTAAATACTCACATAAGTTGAAGAGTTGACTTAGGACAAGGTTATTAGTTAAAAAAGGAGATATTTAGAAGAAATGATGCATTTTTGACACCTCAGTGTGGTGGAATTTCCCTCATGAAGGAGGCTCCTATTTCACATGTGTGGTTGAGTTTTAAACTCACAAATAATGAGATATTTTCATCTCTCCTCTCTCATGCTTCAACTAGATCTAAAAAGTAAGCTAAACTGACCTAAAAATGATCAAAAATTGACCAAACTGATCTGGAAAATTCTAGACTTGGTTAGAGGCTTACTTTCTCCTATAAGTGAAGCCTCCCCCTTTGTAAATGGTTAATAGTGTTTTATGCACTGTTACTCTACTCCTCCCCAGAGCCAAAAACAGTGAATTTATTGATAATTCATTAGTTTTTGACCATTTCCTCTTCAAAGAATTGGTGGCCACTCTTGTTGCAAACAAGAGTAGATCCCTCAAACCATCAAGCCAAAGGAAAGCTCACAAAAA
The DNA here is from genome assembly GCF_041138505.1 of Cibotium barometz. Classification (NCBI taxonomy): domain Eukaryota; kingdom Viridiplantae; phylum Streptophyta; class Polypodiopsida; order Cyatheales; family Cibotiaceae; genus Cibotium; species Cibotium barometz. Next base: position 14,179,156 of record NC_141100.1, read on the forward strand.
TTCATGTAAGATAGAAATCCTACTTTTTCTTTATTCCATTTAATGGTTTTCTAATTTTATTTTCTTTAAAATGAAAAATGATGCTATGCCTTGTTGGAAAGGCTTTCTCCCTCTCTTCATTCTTGAATTCAGCCTTTCTTTATCCTAGATGTGTAGTCAAATTGTTAGAATTAAACTTTTCATGTTGTTTCTCTTTAAAAAGTGGAATTTCATTAGTTTAGAATGCTTAAAACCATTTGGGATAATTTCTAAGCAACTTGAGAATGAAAACAATTGAAAAATGGTTAGCCATACAAAGGAGGTTATGGTAAAATTTTCTTAAATTTTGTGAAATAAGTTTTATCTTTTATTATTCAAAAAGAGTAATCCCCACCGCTTGTGTATTCTAAAAGTGTTATTTTTATTCTATGCATAGAAAAATGCATATTAGAAATATTTTTATAATAAAAGTGTTATTTTCATTAGAATTAATTTCTATGCATAGCAAGATGCATATTGGGAATATTTTGATTATAAAAGTGTTAATTTCATCAAAGTTGATTTTTATGCATAAATAGATGCATAAAAGATTTTTTATAATTATAAAAGTGTTATTTTCATTTAAATTAAATTTATGCATAAATAGATGCATAAAAGAATTTTTTTAATAAAAGCGTTACTTTCATCAACTTTTGATTTTATGCATAGAAAGATGCATAAAGAAATTTATTTTTATTTGAAAAGAGTTATTCTCATTAAATTTGATTTTATGCATAGAAAGATGCATAAAGAAATTTATTTTTTATTTCAAAAGAGTTATTCTCATTAATTTTTATTTTTATGCATAGAAAGATGCATAAAGAAATTTATTTTTATTTCAAAAGAGTTATCCTGATCAATATTGATTTTTATGCATAGAAAGATGCATACAGAAATTTATTTTTATTTCAAAAGAGTTATTCTCATCAATTTTGATTTTATGCATAGAAAGATGCATAAAGAAATTTATTTTTATTTCAAAAGAGTTATTCTCATCAATTTCGATTTTATGCATAGAAAGATGCATAAAGAATTTTTTTTAAATTTTAAAAGAGTTATTCTTATCAATTTCGATTTTATGCATAGAAAGATGCATAAAAGATTTATTTTATTTCGGAAGTGTTATTCTCCTTAAAATTGAATTTATGCATAAACGGATTTTTATAAAAGTGTTATTTCCCACCACTGAAGTTGTTCTTATGCATAAATAGATGCGTAAAGAATCTTTATATAAAAAATAAGAATTCTCTTACATTCTATAAAGAGATGTGATGAGATGGGAATGAATGGATGGATGGATGTGATGAGAATGAGAGGTAAATAGATGTGATGAGATGGGATGCGAATCAGATAGATGGGAATGAATGGATGGATGGATGTGATGAGAATAGAAGTGATGAGAATGAGAGGTAAATAGATGTGATGAGATGGGATGCAAATCAGATAGATGGGAATGAATGGATGGATGGATGTGATGAGAATAGAAGTGATGAGAATGAGAGGTAAATAGATGTGATGAGATGGGATGCGAATCACATAGATGGGAAAGAGGTGTAAGTGGTGTGACTAGTTTTAAGTTTGTATGAATATCCGGCTAGGGAGCCTGGGAACTCTTTTCCCTGATACCCGAGACAAAACCTAACCAAATTCTTAATTGGATCCCATCACTATAGTGGTTGAGTGGTTGGCTAACCCACGGGACTGGGGTTAGGCTGGACTGATGGATCCTTAAATTGAGACTCAACTCGCTTATGGTACGATAGATGAAGTAAATCCTGGACACAAGTTGTTCTATGGAAAAGAATCAACGGCTGTGCCTCTGAATGAGGAAAAAAGTGTTGGTCTCTATGATCCAAGTGCAATCTTTTCCCCGATCTGACTTGGGACTTACGGGTTTGGTCAGATTAATTCAGTTAGTTAAGGATTTTGACTACGTTAGAGAAAAGTTATCCTGGAGGAATCGCCCGTGCTTTTCGGGCAAGGGTAGTTTTTATGGGATCGATTTTGGAAGAACCGATGGATTAGTCTCTTGTCTGAATATCTGTGGGCGAGGCCCCGACGAGTGTGAGACCCTCCCCGCGCAAGAAGTGCTACTTCCACTGCTAGAACCCCTAAATTCATTGCGCGGTGGGGTTAGGGACCTCATAGTTGGTATCAGAGTGAATTGGCTAATGAGGATCAATCGAGAAGCCAAAAATGTCAAAAATTTTTGAAGAAGCAGTAAAAGGTTGTATTTGTGTGAAACAATTCATACGAATTGATATTCAAACTGAAATTCGTAAATTGGTAATAGGGTCTTCAGATGGAAGTACCGCAATTGTATGGAATCCCTGACTTGCTTGAGGCCTAGACATGATGGTATTTACCTTATAGTTCCAAGGACCGTGACTACCCGTATATACCGAGGGTATAACTGTAGCTCTTTACTGGCAGTATATACGAGTAAATCTAAGACTTGAAATTATAAGCATTAATACTATCTAGATGATGAATTAGAATGTGGTTGATATGATTTTAAATTCTGATTGAGAACTGATGAGTTGATTTGGATTCTGATTGAAAAATGAAGATTCCTGAATTTTGGTTGAAATGTAATAAACTAAGCAAAACCACAATGAGGATGAATGGGACGAGTCCCTGTGATGATGTTCGTAGCTGGAATGATGTTAATGACTTCAGCAAATCACTATGAGATTAGTGGATTGTGCTGGTAGATTGCTGCTATTAACACTTGACCTTTTAAGTGGGGTAGGATGTAAGATTCCTCTCTCCGGCTTTTGAGGTAAAAACCTCCCCTTTTGATCTTATAATTATTTCCCTCTCTGAAATAAATTAAAGATCCTGTTTTACCCTGTTTTGGCCTAGAGAGAGAAAATATCTAGAGGGAGATAATTCAAAATTGAGATATTTTTGGATATGAAAATCCTCCTAGTGTCTAAAATGGTTTCCCTTGAAATAGATATTCAAAAAGAAATTTCCAATGTGCAATTGGAATAAATTGAAATCAGGTAAAAAGGCCCTTAGCCTGAGGGTCCAGATTTTTTGAAATTTTTGAATTAAGGTTCCTATGGACCAATTAGATTAATCCAAATGGTAAAAAAGGACCTTAGCTTGAGGGTCAAAATTTTCTAAAATTTTTGAATTAAGATTCCTATGGACCAATTAGATTAATCCAAATGTAGGGAGGAGATAAATTGAAGAATAAAAGGAAATTCTCCCAAAAATGAGTAAATACTCACAGAAGATGAAGAGTTGACTAAGGACAAGATTATTAGTTAAAAAAGAAGAGATATTTAGAAGAAATGATGTATTTTTGACACCTTAGTGTGGGGGAATTTCCCTCATGAAGGAGGCGCCTATTTCACATGTGTGGTTGAGTTTTAAACTCACAAATAATGAGATATTTTCATCTCTCCTCTCTCTTGCTTCAACTAGATCCAAAAAGTAAGCTAAACTGACCTAAAAATGATAAAAAATTGACCAAACTGATCTGAAAAATTCTAGAATTAGTTTGCTTGGTTAGAGGCTCACTTTTTCCTATGAATAAAGTCTCCCTCTTTGTAAATGGTTAATAGTGTTTTATGCACTGTTACTCTACTCCTCCCCAGAGCCAAAAACAGTGAATTTATTGATAATTCATTAGTTTTTGACCATTTCCTCTTCAAAAGAATTGGTGGCCACTCTTGTTGCAAACAAGAGTAGATCCCTCAAACCATCAAGCCAAAGGAAAGCTCACAAAAATTCATGTAAGCTAGAAATCCTAACTTCTCTTTATTCCATTTAATGGTTTTCTAATTTGTGTTTTCTTTAAAATGAAAAATGATGCTATGCCTTGTTGGAAAGGCTTTCCCCCTCTCTTCATTCTTGAATTCAACCTTTCTTTATCCTAGATGTGTAATCAATTTGTTAGAATTAAACTTTTTATATTGTTTCTCTTTTAAAAGTGGAATTTCATTAGTTTAGAATGCTTAAAACCATTTGGGATAATTTCTAAGTAACTTGAGAATGGAAAAAATTGAAAAATGGTCAGCCATACAAAGGAGGTTATGGCAAAATTTTCTTAAATTTTGTGAAATAAGTTTTATCTTTTATTATTCAGAAAGAGTAATCCCCACCGCTTGTGTATTCTAAAAGTGTTATTTTTATTCTATGCATAGAAAAATACATATAAGAAATATTTTTATAATAAAAGTATTATTTTCATTAGAATTAATTTCTATGCATAGAAAGATGCATATTGGGAATATTTTGATTATAAAAGTGTTAATTTCATCAAAATTGATTTTTATGCATAAATAGATGCATAAAAGATTTTTTTAAATAAAAAGGTTACTTTCATTAAAATTGAATTTATGCATAAAAGATTTTTAAAAAAATAAAAGCGTAACTTTCATCAAATTTTGATTTTGTGCATAAAAAAATGCACAAAGAAATTTATTTTTATTTCAAAAGAGTTATTCTCATTATTTTGATTTTATGCATAGAAAAATGCATAAAGAAATTTATTTTTTATTTCAAAAGAGTTATTCTCATTTATTTTGATTTTTATGCATAGAAAGATGCATAAAGAAATTTATTTTTATCTCAAAAGAGTTATTCTCATCAATTTTGATTTTATGCATAGAAAGATGCATAAAGAAATTTATTTTTATTTCAAAAGAGTTATTCTCATCAATTTTCATTTTATGCATAGAAAGATGCATATAAAAATTTATTTTTATTTCAAAAGAGTTTTTCTCATTAAAATTCAATTTATGCATAGAAAGATGCATAAAAGATTTATTTTATTTTGAAAGTGTTATTCTCCTTAAATTGAATTTATGCATAAATAGATGCATAAACGGATTTTTTATAAAAGTGTTATTTCCCACTGAAGTTGTTCTTATGCATAAATAGATGCGTAAAGAATTTTTATATCAAAAATAAGAATTCTCTTACATTCTATAAAGAGATGTGATGAGATGGGATGTGAATCAGATAAATGGGAATGAATGGATGGATGGATGTGATGAGAATAGAAGTGATGAGAATGAGAGATAAATAGATGTGATGAGATGGGATGCGAATCAGATATATGGGAGTGAATGGATGGATGAATGTGATGAAAATAGAAGTGAATGAGAGGTAAATAGATGTGAGGAGATGGGATGCGAATTAGATAGATGGGAAAGAATGGATGGATGGATGTGATGAGAATAGAAGTGACGAGAATGTGATGTGAATAGATGTGATGAGATGTAATGCGAATCAGATGTGATGGATGGGAAAGAATGGATGGATGGATGTGATGAGAATAGAAGTGATGAGAATGAGAGGTAAATAGATGTGATGAGATGGGATGCAAATCAGATAGATGGGAATGAATGGATGGATGGATGTGATGAGAATAGAAGTGATGAGAATGAGAGGTAAATAGATGTGATGAGATGGGATGCAAATCAGATAGATGGGAATGAATGGATGGATGGATGGATGTGATGAGAATGAGAGGTAAATAGATGTGATGATGCGATTCAGATAGATGGGAATGAATGAATGGATGGATGTGATGAGAATAGAAGTGATGAGAATGAGAGGTAAATAGATGTGATAAGATGGGATGTGAATCAGATAGATGGGAATGAATGGATGAATAGATGTGATGAGATGGGATGTGAATCAGATAGATGGGAATGAATGGATGGATGGATGTGATGAGAATAGAAGTGACGAGAATGTGATGTGAATAGATGTGATGAGATGTAATGCAAATCAGATAGATGGGAAAGAATGGATGGATGTGATGAGAATGAAAGGTAATAGATTTGATGATATGTGATGCGAATCATATAAATGTGAATGAATAGATGAGATGTGATGTCATGTGAATTAGGATGTAAATGAATGATATAGGATGTGAATAAATGTGATAACATGTGAATCGGGATGTGCATGAACGATAAGGGACGTGAATGAATGTGATAGCATGTGAATTGGGATGTGAATGAATGATAAGGGACGTGAATGAACGTGTTAGCATGTGAATCGGGATGTGAATGAATGAGATGTGATGTGATAAGATGCGATGTAAACTGGATAGATATTAATGTATGTGAAGTGATGAGATGTATGGGTATGCAAGTAGATGTGATCTGATGAAATTAATTAGGAAATAAGTGATGAGATAGAAAAAGATGTGATTAGATGAGAATGGGAATACTTATGAAATGAATGTGGATTGATGTGTGGGTAATGTGGATTGATGTGGATGGATGAGTGGATAATGTGGATTGATGTGGATGGATGTATGGATGATGTGGATTGATGTGGATGGATGTATGGAAGATGTGAATGGATGTGTGGATAATGTAGATTGATGTGGATGGATGTATGGATGATGTGGATTGGTGTGGATGGATGTATGGATGATGTGGATTGGTGTGGATGATGCGATTGGATGTGATTTGATGTGGGAATGATGTGATGTGATAGGGAGATCGATGAAAAAAAAAAATTTGTGGGAAGATGAGAAAGGATGGAGACTAATGTGAAAGGATGTGTAGTGATGAGAAAAAAATGAAAATATTGTTGGAACTATATTTGTTTGTGAAATCTGTTTTTAAATGACTGTTTTATGTCAAGAATGCTGGGGAAGCATTTTGACCGTCTTGTGACTGAGGTCATGGAGACCTATCTGTTAAAGTTGCAACTGCTGACGGAGAGTCAACGAAAGACATCTCGCGTAGCAAGGTCGGCCGAGGTCTTGACCAGCCTCAGTTTGATTTAAATGGTGAGCTTCCGGTACAGTGGATGAGGGACCAAGGAAGAGGCCTATGAGTGAAGCGCTAGGTGACTTGCGAAGGATCCTAGAGGGTGCTGACCATACGGTGCTCGGGCTCTCGGTCACCAAAGATACCCACGTATGTCTGGGAAGATATTGGAACAAGGAGTAAGAGTTGTTTTCTGAATTCGGGCATGGATCTGGTTGGTTGACCTTGCTGGTTCTCAACGGCAGATGAGTCCACGGCTCTTTTATATGGATCCGTTGGTTGATCTTGCTGATCTTCAATGGAGATTCTATTTTTTTATGTGAATATATTGCCGGTTACTATGAGCTAGGAACTATCGAAAAGGCCCCTGATGAGTGAACAGGTGGTGAACGTTCTGGTTACCAATGATGCCATAGGTACACTGATAAAGGAATGATTGGAAATAAGGATTAAACAGGAGATTTTAAGGGTTGTGATCAGTGACACAATGGTTTCATTAAATGATTTTTTTAAAGATAGCTGATGCTGAGAAAAAGGCAATTTCATATTGGGTGTGTAAGTGGTGTGACTAGTTTTAAGTTTGCATGAATATCCGGCTAGGGGGCCTGGGAACTCTTTTCCCTGGTACCCGAGAGAAAACCTAACCAAAGTCTTAATTCGATCCCATAACTACAGTGGTTGGGCATGGTTGGCTAACCCACGAGATTGGTGGACTGATGGATCCTTAAATTGAGACTCAATTCTGTTATGGTACGATAGATGAAGTAAATCCCAGATAAAAATTGTTCTATGGAAAAGAATCAATGGCTGTGCCTCTCCAATGAGCTAAAAAGCATTGGTCTCTATGATCCAAGTGCAATCTTTTACCTGATCTAACTTGGGACTTACGGGTTTGGTCAGATCAGTTCAGTTAGTTAAGGCTTTTGACTACGTTAGAGAAAAGTTATCTTGGAGGAATCGCCTGTGCTTTCCAGGCAAGGGAAGTTTTTTTGGGATGGGTTTTGGAAGAACCGATAGATTAGTCTCTTGTCTTGATATCCGTGGTGGACGAGGCCCCGAGTGTGAGACCCTGCCCTACGCAAGAAGTGCTACTTCCGCTGCTAAAACCCTTGAATTTGTTGCATGGTGGGGTTAGGGACCTCACACAGACTAAATCAAGACTGACAAATTGAGCAATTGTTTAATGAATTAGTGTGAGCTTGGCCCAAAATTTCTCGTGTCTTCCATCAAATCCATACATGCTAATTGGTTTATCTCAAGATCCATATGTCCCATTGGAAGATCAACAAAAAGATCTATCCCACTGGCAGTGGACTCAACAACAACAACATCATCATCATCATCATCATCATCATCATCATCATGCTCAGATTCAATTCCTTCCTCACCATCTTGGATAAATACACCTTTATCTTGGTTAGTTGGTGGTATCTCATGTTCTTTATCGTGTACTTGATCCTCCACATGCTTGTTTTCGACTACCACTTTGTCCATGAGCTCTTCAACATCCCTATCTTGCAAAATACTCTTTGAATGAGGAGCAACTTATATGACATACCACCATTTCTTGTCATTTATATTTGCATAAAACATAAACTTATAACAAGAAACACATCCAGTGTAAATTTAATATGCATAAGTATGATATATTAAAAGCTTATGGTTAGAATTTACTTGTTCACAATGGTGAGGTAACAAATGTGTCCCTCTTTGTTTGCCAAAATTTTGTGGAATTGATCGCCATAAATTCATTTCGATTTTCATAGTAGTGCCTCCACACACATCCTTGAACCACTTCACATCCAATATAAAATTTGGAACGTCCTGAATCCAACCTTTAGGATGTTTTGAATCATGCCTCAATAATCAAGCATTGCTCCACTTTCTCGTTGTATCGATATGTTGACTGTGGAAATGCCTTCCTTCGGACCACATGGCATTGTATGCCTTATACTACTATCAACACAAAACGAAATATATTAATGATATTGAATAACCATATCATGAGATTCTACTCGAATAAAAGAAGAGAAAGTAGAGACACACTTACATGAGGCTCGCATTCTCTTGCATACTCCCACTCTTCTTCTTCACCATCTCTCGATGTTCTTTGACCTTTTTCATTTCTTCATAAAGCCAATTAATAGTAAAATATTTTGGAAGTGATGCAAGGTTTGGAGGAAATGTCAAGCCTCTCGAACACATCCTAAATGCTCTTATCTCCTCATATCAGTTTCTCCTCACCTCTTCATACCTTACCACCCACCTTTTCAGAGCTTGACTATTGAGAATACAAAATGTATTCACCTTCTTTAACATTGATGTGTCCATTCTCTTTGCTCTTCCTTTGCCTTGTGGTACATGGGACACCATGTAATCATCTTCCTCATTACTCCACAATTGTGGCATTGTGGGATCCACTCTCTCAAGAGATACTCTAAAATGTGGCCACATGCTTTTTGCACTAACCAACCCTCTGCCATGCTTTTTGCACTAACCAACCCTCTGCCATGCTTTCTTCTAGCCTTTCTCTTTGCCTAGCAAAATCCTTCAAGGTCTTCATGCAAAGCTCAAGGAAGAATATCCAGCAAGCATGCACAACACTGCACATTGACACTTCATCTATCAAGTGTACCATAAGATGTAATTGACTAGTGAGAATAGTTCTTGTTGGGAGGTTCTCCTCTATCAAGCACACTGCCATTACATGGGCTACATCAAGTGGATGGATGGATCTCCTTGGAACTTATGTAGCTAAGATAAAGTTGAGTCTATTTACTTAGCATGACATGTCTCACAAAATAGCACAACAATCAAATAAATCCATGTTATAATTTTAGTTTTTCACACCTCACCCCCGCCCCCATTTTATAGAGGGCCTCACACACTTTTGATCTCCACACCCGCTAATGCATATGGGAAGAATGAACTATGTAACACAAAACATTGCAAGAAATGTTGTGTAGTTATAATAAAACACCATCATGCCACTTATATAAGTAAATTGAACATACCTGAAACATTTTGTGCCATTCATGAGTTTTAGACCATACAATTGAGTTGCTCCTTTTTGTTTTGTTTTTGTGAATGGCCTCCTTAAAGAATGCATGACACTCGTAGGGGCACAAAAGGAGGCAATTCGATCCTTCACTTGCTTCTCCTTATTCTTTGTCAAGATATAAGGTGCTTTAGGTAAAATTACCTTCCCATTCTCTTGAACTATTGGCCAAGTGGTGTGGAGGCATTCAATCAATTTGAAGTCCTCCTAAACCATCAAAGAATCTCTTTTGCCAATTATGTGGTCCCAAATATTCAATGCTACATTTTTTATGATGTGCATCAGATCTAGACAATGATTGATTCTTAGCTTTGTCTAATATGAGAGGCAAAAGAAGATTGAGTATCTTGTCATTCTTGACGGTGGTGTATGGGACGATCCTCTCCACAATACTTCCCAATATCCTACTCTTAGAGGCTATGGGGGGACTCCTTTTGTAGATGGAACAAACTTCTCATGGCTAAAATGGAAAAACTCCATGATGGTCTTCTTACATGACCTTCTTGAGATGCATAGGCCATGATGTAACAAGCGACGGCCCACAAATTGGACAAGCATTGTGACTAGATGTTGTGAGTCCTAATTATGCACAATGTACAAATAAAATATATTTAAAGCCATCTAATATTAGATAATTCAAATCAAAAGGAATGTGATTGAGAATAGAAAATGTATTGGAGCACTCTCTATATCCCAAAAAGTCATGCATTATCCACATTAATTGCCTTCACCTCTGTGCTACTATGTTGTATAAGTAGTCGGGACACATCATACACTTGAATGCTATGCCATAGTGTCTCAAGCTCCTCGATCAAGGTTTCTACACATCCATGTTCTTGACCTTGTGCTTGCCGAGCAAAAAAAGAGCTAGTATCACATGATCCTTCTCTATTGACTTCCAAGGAGGGAGATTCTAGTTCACTCTACTACCATTGGCCATGTGGTCCATGATGGTGATTTGAGACAAAATGGATTAGATCCATCCATACCCAATCCAAGTCGTATAATAAGTGACATGGTTAGTCCTTGAATTCTAACCACTCCTCTTCTCTGTGTTGCCATGCCGTTGAATTTTTTGGGACCCTCATCATGCCATTGGTGGAACAATCGTGTGCATGCCATGTCATGAGTTTGATAATGCAGGGTATGATAGGAAAATGCCTCAACACCTTTTGAGGAATCATCGTACCTTGAAAATCACTTCAATAATGAGACTCTCCACATTTTGAACATTGAGTTGCATCTTTATGAGAAATAGCACACAATTATGACACATGCATGTATACGTTCATAATCCATGCTAAGTGTTGTCAATACTCTCTTATCATGTGGCCTTGTGCTTGGTATCTTGTTTTTCGAAGGAAGCATCTTCTTCATGAGCCTACAAAGGGTTTAAAAGAATTTAGAATATTATTTATAAAGGGCATGGTATGCCAAAATTGTGAATTGCTAATCACAAACACTAAGGAATCACCCCTGAAACACTAGCATTGCTCTAACCATACATGGTTTGCAAGTTTAGTAACTCCAAGGTCGCATGAATGGTGGAGTATGCACACCCCTCATAGAGTGGAGTGCAAGTAGCTTGTTGTAAATTGATCTTTATCAAGTGTGGCTTCGGACTCCTCCTCTCCTTCTTTCTCAAAGAATTCATCCCATCATCTCGTCCATGCCCAAATATTTATCGACTTCATGTGCCATTGATGGAGGCATTTCTTCCTCATGTCGAGCACGTGGCTCACCCTGAATCATGGAGGTCTCTAAAGCCTTTACGTAGTCATCTACTAAACATAGAGTAACAAGGCATAGACTCCCTTATTCTTCAATGTGTCTCCTCCTCATTCTCATACAAGAAAACATGGAATACCTTATGAATATCTAAATCATGTGCAAAATAGCTTGCATTAGAAAATATATACACTCACCTAACTAGCCACCTATCGTACATCTTTGAATTAGCTATAATCTTACACATGCTTTATTGTGATTCATTTGTAAACACAAAATTTCTTCCTTGCATCTCTTGCACGGACATGGAATCTTATCACATAACCACTCATGCCGACTTCACAGATGCCTCATCATTATCAAAAGAAGAAGGCATCAATGATTTATCTATACATGGTGGCACCTAAAAAGTAACTCGTGGAATACAAGTATGCAAGCACTCCATTCCACTTCATGAAACACAAATTAAGCTCTCTAGAATCTAAAAAAAATAGCTCTCTAGAGTTTTTTCCCAATACACGGCTATAGGTGTGGCCGCACCTATAGCCACACCGATGGATACTCGAAAAAAAAATTGGATACCTCCCTCCCGCACGCTGCGCCATGTGCTTTCATATTCTTGAGTTTACTGCTCCTTGGATACGTTACAGGCTATGTGATATCTTCTCCTCCCTTTCCCTTCACAAGCCTTGCACAATTCCTTCCTTACCATTACAGATTAATGGTTAATTAGAGTCCTTGATTAGTTTAAAAGAGAAAAAAATTAGTGAAAGGAGTAATCTTGGATTAATCTTTAATCACTTTTTTACATAACTCATTAAGGATAATGAGCATTCAATGAGTAGATACTCATGAGTTGTCAATTTGTCCATTTTGGGGATCATTTATGAAGGGTGTAAGGGGTATCATTAAAAGGTTGACTTTTTTTATTCCCACTTATCTTTTTGGAAAAATGCCCATATCCCTTTCATTTTAAATTCAAAAAATATTTCCATCCCAAAAAGGGAAATCCGGCCGTGAACAGAAAAATTCCATTCGTGAAATGGAAATCCGGCTGTGAACCGAAAAAAGTCCGTCCGTGAAACAGAAATCTGGTCGTGAACGTAAAAAATCCGTCCGTGAAACGAAAATCTGACCATGAACAGAAAAAAGTCTGTCCGTGAAACGAAAATCCGACCGTGAATGGAAAAAAGTCCGGTCATGAAACAGAAATCCGACCGTGAACGGAAAAAAGTCCGTCCGTGAAACGAAAATCTGACTGTGAATGGAAAAAAATCCGTTCGTGAAATGAAAATCCAGCCGTGAATGGAAAAAAGTCCGTCCGTGAAACGGAAATCCAGCTGTGAATGGGAAAAAGTCCGTCCGTGAAACGAAAATCCGGACATGAACGAAAAAAAGTCCGTCCATGAAACAGAAATCCGGCCCGTGAAACGAAAATCCAGCCACCATGAATGGAAAAGAGTTCATCCGTGAAACGAAAATCCAGCCATGAACGGAAAAAAGTCCATCCGTGAAATGAAAATCCGGTCGTGAACGGAAAAATTTCCGTCCATGAAAGTGTAGGTGACGGAAAAAATTCCGTCCATGAACAAAAATTCCAGCCGTGAAACGGTTCGTCGTGAAAGCGCAGGCCGTGAAAAGGTCTGGCCGTGAAAGTGCAGGTCGTGAAAAGGTTCGGCCGTGAAAGTGCACGCAGTGAAAGCAAAAAAAATAAAACATCCCGGTTTAGAGACCCGTATCTACTAAACCGTGTATCCAATGAAGGTTCTCTAGGGCTCATCAAAAAGCTGACATCGAGCTCTTCGACTTTGGAACAAGTCGTCCCCGAAGTCAAAATCGACCATTTCGGCCTCCGACTAGTAGCCTCAAAAATCCTTGAAATCGAGGCAAAAACAGTCCAAAAACCACGAAAAATCGCAAAAACAGCACAAAAACGACAATAAGCCATATTCGGATTACTTTTTGAGGGTCTAAACGACAAAATCACGGATGACTTAGGGAAACAAAGTTGTTGTACTCCAAAAATACTACAACTCTCTCATGCAGAGTTTTTCAAAATTCTTTTTGGAACACCCTAAAAAATGTACTACAAAATAGGGAAAAAATTCTCGAAAAAATTTTCTATCTTGAGGCAGTGATGGAAAATAGGTTTTAGGACCTCCTCTTCCATCTGGGAAGTTCCTAGCATACGCTTTTTCCAAAAAAATATCTTAAGGTCGTTCACATGCGTATAGTGCCTAAGCTACTTGGGGCGAACGGACACCCGTTTGACCTAACGAAGAGTACGCTAAGCCTGTTGAGGCTGTAATGGGATGTGGGAGAATATAAAAAGCAAAAAAAAAAGAGAAGAAAAGAAAAAAGACTGTGATTGCTCATTAAGGAGCATTTAGGCACTCTGACATGGCCACGATGGAGGGATTGCCAGGGATCACACAAGGACTGAATCCAATGGCTGACATCTTCGAGGAGCCATTAAGATCTATGCTACAAATTCACCTCCCAATGCCATTGGCCATGCCTATAATAACAAGAGTGTCATCGGGTTTTACACCCCCCCAATAGCTTGATCCCACCGGGCTTTGGTCCCTTGCCTAACATTCCCGCAAACCCTATAAGAACCCTTTCTTGGATGCCCACACCTTGGATATACTAACTAGTCTAGGAAGGGGAGTGGCCCAAGGACTCACTGAGTCTCTTCCAACAAGAGCACTTACATACGGCCTCAATGATTCATACAGAAATACGGTCGTACAAATTTCCAAAACTATGGGCAAATATGACAGAACAACAGACCTTGTTAAATTCATTCAAATGTTTGAACATAGATGTGAAGTCTTTGGAAATCCCAACTGCCCCACTAAGGTACATACATTGAGCTTATGCTTAGAGAGGGAAAACCTCCCGTGCACCAAACAGAAACAATCCAAAGGGTAGAAACTACTCAGGAAGTAGTTAATCAGACACTTCAGTGTTTCTATTGTCGTGGACCTCACAAGGTGGTAGACTGCAGAACAGTTTGGAATACTTCCATGCCCATAGTCACTGACACCTTGCAACCAATGTGTGAACGATGTGGCATTGATCACATGTTCCAAGATTACCAAAGACAAGTTGCTTCAAAGCAACTTGTCTCACAAAATACAACTCTTAACATATTCAGTGTACAAAATGGGTAATTGTCCATAGTGCCCTTGAATGTACTTACACAGTTACAAGCCAAGGCATGAGAAACAGTCAAAAGGAACGCAAAAGACAATACCTCAATATGGGTAGAAGAACATGCTTCAAAATAGAACCCAAAAGAAGGAGTAAAACCTTCTAAAACCAAGAAAAATAAAGGACAACAAACTGTCAAAACCAAGGTCGAATTAAAAGATAGGGAAAAGGAGCCTGCAGAGGACAAAGACCCAAAAGGGGAAATAAACACAAAAAAGAGCCAAAAGCTATATAAGATGCAGAAGCATCCACCTCAAAAGCCACCACACAAACCTCGACACCCATATGTGCGACACATGATACAAAAACCCAAAAGAAAATTCGATCTCGTCGCATGGGTAAACATTGCTACAAGCACAAGGGTACTACCAAAGAAATACCAAAGCTTGGGTCCCCAAGTGCATCACAAAGTCTCCTAAACTTGCACAAAGAAGAAAGCCTCAACACCAAGCACATCGGCCACCAAATTACAATGTTCATCAAAGATGGGTGTGCCTGTGCATGTACTTCAACAACAAGGATACTATGATGGTAATTCCATCATATGGTTGCCAAAATCAAACATTGTGAAGAAAACCTCACCCCAACTTTAATCCCAACAACTTCACCTAAAGTTTGACAAGAATGGAGGCCCAAGAAACATCAACCACTCAACCACTCAACCACTCTCATGCATTCAGCACCAACACAAGAGCTTGTCTATTTAAGCAAACAATCGGCAGTCTTCTCTACTGCTTTTGACATCATTTCAGCAACAAATTCAAGAAGCAATACGGATAATTAGGAGCACATCAATAATAGAATAACAATGCTCTTGTCACCCCTCTTTGGAAGTAAGAAATGAGCACATAAGAAGCCGTTGCTTGCAAATCATAACATAGATGACCCATAAAAAAAAGGGTCAAAATCTGCAAATTCACGGAATTCCATCTCACGTAATTACAATTCAAGGAGTTCCATCTCACGGCTTAAGAACCTGCACTTTCACGATTTAAGCCCCATCACGAATTAAGCCATATCATGCAATAGCCACTATATATTTGTTAAGATTATTGCTCACTATTCTTTTGGCTAAATTAATGTAGCAGTTACTCCATGAGTACATATCTATACTCATGCACTGGAGAACATTTGCACTAAAGCCTCACCTATCAACAACTTCAAGGTACATCTATGGATGGGGGGGCCATGGTGGGCGAAAGCCTAGTCAATGGTACAACCCATCGCCTAAAATTTTCCTTCAAAGTACAAACCTCTCCAAACAACACCACAATCTTCACAACTCAATGATTTTCAATCCCTAGTGAAGATCTCTATATTAGCCTCGCAAGCCCCGGTAACTCTTTCAATCCTAAAAAACAAGTGGCTACTTCAACATAGAGCAGTTCAATAAGAGTCTATATAACTCAATTCGTGTACTTCATGTAAATCTGCTTCCTAAGAGCACTTAAATATGCATAAAAACATAAAAAGCACATGGGCCAAAAAGAAGACAGGATCAGGTCCTACTCAACAACATTTGACAAGAATCATGCCACACAAAGGGACATCATCACAAGCTAATTACTTCAAATGATGATTATCGCTTCAATGAATTAAATGAGAAATTGAGAATCATCATCTCATTCTGATGATTAAGTCTACGTTCCTCCGGATCCTTCTCTCTCTTATCTCCCATTATTAACATCTCTTAGTGTCCCCACCACTAACAAAAATCACATGTAACCTTGCCGATGATTGCCAAAAACAAAGTAAGCCAAAAAAAAGACATACACAAATATAAAAATGCAATCATTCACAAAACCCTCCCTTCCCGTTTAGGAATTCCCAGTACACCACTAACCTATTCATTCATTAACTAGATTTTCTTATTCCTTCCAGAGGAACAAAGACCATTGAACGTCATTCAACATTAAAGCCATCGACATAAAGCTTGTTCATTCTCCCCACATAAAGGTCTTCAGCGTGATCATGAGGACGCGATGGCCATCAGGAAGGGGGGAATGTTAATCCAAATCTGGGATTAAGAAGAGCTACCGCCATTATCTTACATCAAGGAGTCACGGTAGATACACTAAAGGGTCATACATTCAAGATATGAAGCAATAGTGTCCAAAGCTACAACTTGGACGGGCGCCCGTAATGGTGTGACGGAGTATTTATGGCGATTCCCGCTTCAAGAGTGTGTGGTAGCAAGATAGAATGAAGTCCTAAAAGTGATGTACTTCATGTTTTATTATGAAAGTAGTCATTGTAATAGCATTAGGCCTCTTATGAGCTTAAGTGCCTAGTCGGCCACAGTTTAAGTGAGTGTGAACACTTATGGCCATGTATATAAGTGAATTTCTCTCATACTACAACATACTCTCCCATTGTGCAATTGATTCTTGCTCTTGCTAATCCTCTTGTTAATCTCTTTTCCTAATGCATGCTAGTGAGTGTGTGTGAGTGAAGTGAGGTGAGAGGAGGGATGAGGACCTGTAGTGTAACGCAACGGTGTGACAATGCTTGCGGGAGACGCGGTGGAATTGCTTCTCAAGGAGTTCTAGAACTTGGAGACCTCAGGGGTTACGAGCTCGACCATTGGAAGGATTCTCACAATAGTTGCAATTCACTAGGTAATCTCTTTTTGGATGTGTTTCAAGGAGGGTTAGGGTGAGCCATAACAATTGGGTAAATGTTGGTGCCGATTTATGAATTGGAAACATTGCGCTAATCTCTATAGAACCAAGATTATCCATACAAGTTCACTAAGGATGATAGAGATTCATCTAGGAGTAATTTTGCCAAGAGGAACACTAAGAGGAGCTCCTATATCAACACCCATACCTCTTAATAAACAACCATACCAAAAGGAACACTAAGAGGAACACAAAGAGGAGCTCCTATATTAACACCCATACCAATAGCAACACTAAGAGGAGGTCATGTATCAACCCAAACCTCTCATTAAACCATCAAATATGGTTAGTCTTTTGGTAGTGTCTAGTTTGTGAGAGCAAAAATTCATTATCACCATCTTCATTTCATTTATGGTGGAGCTTGTGCCTATAGAGTGCCATATAGTTTCCAAATAATTTCAAACTTGTTGGATGTAAAAATGAGTGGGCACCAATGGTAGAGGTTGAATATCCCTAGTTCTCTCAACTTGAAGAGTAGAACTATTTTAAACTTGTTGGATGTAAAAATGAGTGGGCACCAATGGTAGAGGTTGAATATCCCTAGTTCTCTCAACCTGAAGAGTAGAACTATTTTAAACTTTCGAGGGTGTATCATAGCCATCCTAGTGTTTTCTTTCAAGATTAGATCGTTCTAGAATCTCAATAAGTTCATCTATTTTCATGAATTTTTCACATTTTTCTACAAGATAGAAATATATGATGCTTGTTGGAAGCATTGAACCCTTCTTCTCAAGGCACCACCACCCTTAGTAAGAGACTCCATGGTATATACATTATCTTTCTTCTTTCATACCTTACAGTTGCTAAGTCATTTTCACTTTTTGGATGTAAAAATGAGCAAGGATCAATCACACATTTCCATCCACTACTTGATAGTGAGAACGAGCCGAATTAGGGGTAGAGGGATTTGTGTCGAAGCTCAACGAGATGAGCGTGAGCGCGGTGTCCCCTCACAACTGGAAATGGGTAGGCACTCATGGCACTGAGGTAAAGAAGTGTATGTGGAGTCACCACCATGGAACGATCTCCTCTTCTACGATTGGAAGTAGTCAAGCGATCTGTGGGCGGGGTTTGTGTGACGTAGAGTGTCCGAGGGCATGGCCTATATAGTGGTGGGCTGTGATGGCTATGCAGAAGTGCCAGCGCCTCCCCCAAAGTAGGCTTGTGCCATATCCCTTTGCTCGGGGCTCATCTACGACATGAAATGGTAAAATTGGCTCGAGGACATTGCCTATGGTATAGGCAAGGGCGTGTCGTCGGGTGTATGATCCATGGTCTACATAAACAAAACAAAGCATATTAACTACTTTTGAAGATCTATGAATCAAAAGCATTAAGCTCTATGCATAAGGGATTATTCATAATAGAATAATATTTAAAGCTTAAACAAAAAAGGCAACATGTGATATTAGAACATTGTTGAGACCTTCTATAATACTGCTTAGATAAGCCAAGCTGGATAGTGCCCCTTTTGGATGATAGCTTCTAAGGAATTTCCACACGCTCCCACTATTAAAGCCAAAGGTAACTTCTCGTTTACAAGAGATTGATACTAAAAAGATCGAGGGGTCCCCCTCCACTATAACCACCTACTCGCGGATAACCACTCCTAACTTGACTTAAACAACATTCTAGATGGCCTACAATAATTCCCTATATCCCTATGCATAAGCCTAAACCCTAAGCCCGGCACCCAAGGGTGCAATAAACATGAGGGTGCATGAATAAGAGAGCTAACCTCGACAATGTCAAGCCAAAGGAGAGGACAACAACATAAGAATTCTCTAGCAGATGAATGCTTAAAGCTTAAACAAATGAGGCAACATGTGAAATTAGAACATTGTTGAGACCTTCTATAATACTTCTTAGACAAGCAGGGTGGATAGTGCCCCTTTTGGATGATAGCTTCTGAGGACTTTCCACATTCTCCCCACTATTAAAGCCAAAGGCAACTTCTCTTTTACAAGAGAAGGATAGTGAAAAGATCGAGCGCTCCCCCTCCACTATAACCACCTACTCACCGATAACCACTCCTACCTTAACTTAAACCGCATTTTAGATGGGCTACAATAATCCCCCATGTCTCTATGCTGAAGGAGAGGACAACAATGCAAGACTTACAAAACATAACATGAGAAAAAGTGAGTAGTTACACATTTAAACTTCATGCATGCATAGCCTATGCATAAGGGCTTATGCATAAGCCTATTTCATAAGGGCTTATGCATAAACCCTAAACCCTAAGCCTTTATGCAAAAGCCTAGATGCATTAGGCATGTATGCGTAGAGCAACATGCATAGAGGTAAAAACCTAAGCAAGAGCTTGCAAGGCTAAGCATAAAGCTTACATAGAGGTAAACCTAATTAAGAGGCTTCATAGGCCTCTATTTCATAAGCCAAAACCCTAAGCCTATTGCATAAGGGCTTATACATAAGCCTAGATGCATTACGCATGTATGCATAAGCCTATTGCATAAGGGCTTATGCATAAGACTAGATGCATTAAGCATGTATGCATAGAGCAGCATGCATAGAGGTAAAAACCGAAGAAAGAGTTTGCAAGGGTATGCATAAAGCTTGCATAGAGGTAAACCTAATCAAGAGGCTTCATAGGCTTCTTACAATGGTTGTGCATAGGCTTCTTGCGAAGCCTATGTATAGAGCTTGCAAGAAGCCTATGCATGAGCTTGCAAGAAGCCTATGCAAGCTCTATGCATGATCTATGCATAGCCTTCATGCAAGCTTGCAAGCACCCTATGCATAGAGCTTGCAAGAAGCCTATGCAAGATCTATGCATGAGCTTCTTGCATAAACTCTATACAAGGAAAGAAGTCTATATTCAAAATATTATTCAATTAGAAATGTTTCAATACAAAAGCTCATGAACAGACAAATGAAACTCTGGTGGGAAGCTCTTTTAATTCACCATGCCTCTTGTATGAGCTATTCACACCACTTATAAAGACTTCCTTGCTATCTTCTCAACAAGCTCAAAGATGGAAAAACAAGACAATGCATCCTTGGCTGCTAATGTATATGCCTCAATGAGCTATGCAATGCACCCCTACCAAATGGGGCACTTCTCTATTGAGACAAGTAACAAGACCATTGTCTTCTCCCATCATCACGCTACATCCATCTGTTGAGAATCCCATTAGATTTGATTTAGCTAGTCCAAAACTAGATAGATATTTTGAAAGTGCTTCGTACAAGCCTTGAGATGTCCCATTTCTTGCATGTAATAGCCTCACAAATCGATTGCAAACCGGCCCATTTCCTTTGTTGCTCAAATAGGTGATGCACACAATCATGTGGTGTGCTCATTAGATATATCATTGCTTTCATCCACCATAAGGGAGTAAAATGGACTTTCGATAATTTCACACTGTATCTTGTCATGAAGGTGAGCATAAGAAGCTACAAGGAATAGTTGAGATGATGAAGAGGACAAGTATGCAACATAACTTTGTTGACTGGGAACATTTTGTGTTTTAAAGAACACCAACTCCTCAACATTCTTTTGAAAGTCTGATAAGGGTTTATCTCTAATAGCAATGAAGTATATTACTTGCAAAAGCACTTTTACCCTTGCAACCTTCTTGTCTACTTTGCCTCGGTCTATATTTTGGGGATGAATGTCAACTAAAATTGATCTTCTTTCCTTTTCAACCCATAAGAAATTTACCTTTTTGTGTTCCTTTGACTTCTCATGCACCTCTAATGATGGTCTTTGAAGCACTATACTACCAATTGTAGCAAATACATTGCCCATCTTAAAATGAGTGCACATGCGACAACGGATTCTTTGCTTCCCATTTCCATCATGTATTGCATAACTCCATGGAAAGTAGACTTTCGAATGCACTTTATATGATCGTTGGCCTTTAGCTTTCTTTGCAATGGCCCCTTCATGATCCAAGATAGCTTCTTCATGAGCAGCATGTTGTAATTTCCTCTACGAAAACCACCACCACACAGTAAGCAATGGCAAGGCCACACAAGCTAACGATGCACCATGTTCTCTACCTGGCAATAAAACGCACCACAGTAAGCGACAGTGGCATGGCCACAAGAATGATGCACCATGCACTCCACCTTGCAATAAAACTGCAGCACTCACTGATCATCAGTACTCTCGACTCTCCAGCGGCCACAACACTCGACTCTAGTCTCTACACTCTAGCGGCCACCGCACTGAGCCCCAAGGCGGACCATGATGGAAGCATAGTTTTTCTCTCTGCAGACAAGAAACTGTACAGCATGTAAGCTCAATATAATAACCTAGTAGTTGGAGCTAGAGTCGCTAGGTGGTGCCTCAATAAGTGGCATCCCATTTGACCGGGCGCACAGTCGGTAACCGGCTTGGGGGCCTCTTTTTGAACACACGTCCGCCTACGAGTGTATGTATAGATATCGGGTTGTATACATGTGCAAATATAGGTTTGTCAAGATTATGCCATAGTAAGGCACTTGCTTGGGATGAGGAAGATACTGGGTTCGGATCCCACCTCCCATATGTCTATACACGTGATGTCTAGCAATGTGTGTACATATGTTCGCACCATTTTGCACGGACCAATGTTTGGACATGGCACTTGGACTTAGAAAAATTTCTCAAGTCCCAAAGCCGGATGACCGGATACCGGGGTCAACGGTGCCACGTATTGAGGCACCCCGAAATCTAGTAAGGCCAATGATGTTGCAACCTGCTGCTAGCTCGACTAACTCCTGACTCATTCTCAATGCAGGTAGCCTCCACTTGCCGATAAAACGCAGCACAGCATACGTTCCTCCTCAATGCTATGTGCTCCCTCGAGGCACCAGCAGATGCTTCTTCTCAACACTATGCTCGACTCATAGAGAATGATGATGATGCTAGCTCGACTCGTATGTAATGATATAGCAGGCAAAGCAAATGTCCTTCTCATGCGCTCCAGCCTCCACCTAGCAGAAAAATGCAAACAATCCTTCTCAACGTTGTGCGCAGCACACTCCAGCCTCGACCAAGTAATAAAACGTATGTGGCACCACACAGTAAGTAGCATCTAAACCCGACATGCCTTTTTCAAACTGAGTATATAATAAAAACCTTATATTATTTAATATTAATTTGATCCAAGTCACATATTTCCTTGCACTTTTGTGCCATCATAAGAACCATATGTAGTCCATTGGCTTCATGGCTACATATTTCAACGGATATTAGACTCAAAACCTGGATGCAAAATCTAATAGGCCGATATGCTCATCCTCAATAAAATCCTTCACTAAAAGCTTTAAATGGTGCCTACTCTCTCTCTCTCTCTCTCTCTCTCTCTCTCTCTCTCTCTCTCTCTCTCACTCGCACATGCACATGCACACACACACACACACATCATGTGTGTGTGTGTGTGCACACACGTAATTGAAAGATATTGTTCTTTGCACACTATGTGTGCAAATGTGTATGCACACACATGTAGTTGAAAGATTTTAATCCAACTCCCATATTTCCTTACACTTTAGTGTCATCATACGTATAATTTCATTTTGTTGATGATTACAATGTTGAGGTGTGCATTTGAAACTCTATCTGCATTGTGGGGCTAAACTGTTGATAGGATTAGTAATGTCTTAAGATTCCATTCCAATTGAAGTAGAGGGCTTCATCCTACAAAGAAACCTACATTTCATTATGAATTCATGTTTTGCTTGGCATTGTATAATTTTACTTGTAAAGGATACAACGATCCAAAAAATAGTTTTAGACATATAGGTAGCATGGAATACAGTGGATTTAGAGTACATATATTCACTTAAACTACATAATAATATGTATGCTTTACTTGATGGATTTAGATTTTATATATTCATGTAAGTAGATAGATCAAACTATGAAATTTGCAATGTATCTAGAAAACGTGTTGCACCTTCTTTTATGGAAAAAGGATTTACATAATCGACAAAGTGTATTGGATAGGCGAGAGAGAGAGAGAGAGAGAGAGAGAGAGAGAGAGAGAGAGAGAGAGAGAGAGAGAGAGAGCATAACCAAAGCACATATCTCTGTGTGTGTGTGTGTGTGCGGGTGAGAGAGAGAGAGAGAGAGAGAGAGAGAGAGATAGAGAGAGATAGATAGATAGATAGAGAGAGAGAGACAGAGAGAGAGAGAGAGAGAAAGAGAGAGAGAGAGAGAGAGAGAGAGAGAGAGAGAGAGAGAGAGAGAGAGAGAGAGAGAGCATAACCAAAGCACATATCTGTGTGTGTGTGTGTGTGCAGGTGAGAGAGAGAGAGAGAGAGTGAGATAGAGAGAGATAGAGTATAGCCACATACTATTGTGGGAGGTTGACATGAACCCAAATAGTGATTGCAATAAATAAACTAT
Source organism: Cibotium barometz (assembly GCF_041138505.1). Taxonomy (NCBI): domain Eukaryota; kingdom Viridiplantae; phylum Streptophyta; class Polypodiopsida; order Cyatheales; family Cibotiaceae; genus Cibotium; species Cibotium barometz. Next base: position 14,202,967 of record NC_141100.1, read on the forward strand.
TGAGAACAAATAGAACAAAGAAATAATCAAAACACAATATTGGGTCTAATTTTCCCCCACGCAAGAGTGAGCCCATGCTTCCTCTTGGTGTACTTAAATATATTTCATGGGATAGCTTTTCGAGCTCAAAATAGTGTGATTTACAAATATGTCGACTTCATCAAGAACAGATTTCCTCAAAAATAGCTTGCTAAAAAATAGCTTTCTTGAGCATGCATGCTAGACTTCTTTAAAAATAGGTGTGAGTCTTGAACCTTATAAAAGTACACATATCTTGAAAAATCAAATATGCAACAAGGGAGCTTTCACACGTCCTAAATAATATATACACATTGCTAATAAATATGAATGGCATCCAAAATAAATTAATAGCGCTTAGTGTCACAAAATGGAATATTATTCATCGACATTCAAAATTGGTCATCTCAAGATATTCTTCACCAACACCAGCTCACCTCCATTATCAGGTCCAATGATCTGTACTTGCATCAACTAAGCTAATCAATTAATTAGAAATAAATAATCATACAAAACTTTATATCATCAAGATGATGTAACCAATACTCTCACACATGTACAGATTCACCTGTGTATGCGTAAAGTAAGGTACCATTGCTTGGATTTAGAAAGGCGTCCCAATCTAAACCCATCTAGGAGAATTCATAAAATTGAAAATATATATTCCATGGATTAACTCCAATCCATAAATAGAAGCCTTGAGAATATATATTCCATGAATATAATCCTCATAATAAATACAATGCGAAGTGCCATCTATTCCTTTGAGAGCATGATGGTTATATAGAGCAAGATTTCTCTTCACCTACCTTAGCACTGTTGTATTGTGGGATTGAATTGTTGAATTGATTAGTAATGTCTTGATATTCCATTCTAATTAAAGCAGAGGGCTCCATGCATGCTAGTTACAATGGATTTAGAGTACAATGTCATATATTCGCTTAATCTACATATTAATATGTATGATTTACTTCATTGATTTAGATTTCATATATTCATGCAAATAAGCAAATCAAACTATGAAATTTGCAATGTATCTAGAAAGCATGCTACACCTTCTTTTGTGGGGAGGAAGGGATCTACATAGTGGGGAGGAAGGGATCTACATAATCGACAGAGTGTACTAGATAGATGAGAAGGAGGAAGAGAGAGAACAGGTAGTAGCTTGCTATTGGCTACTGATGTCAAGAGAAAAGAGGGAGATAGGGAGAACATAGCCAAAGCACATATATGTGTGTGTGTGTGTGTGTGTGTGAGAGAGAGAGAGAGAGAGAGAGAGAGAGGAGAGAGAGAGAGAGAGAGAGAGAGAGAGATAGGGAGAACATAGCCAAAGCACAGATATGTGTGTGTGTGTGTGTGTGTGTGAGAGAGAGAGAGAGAGAGAGAGAGAGAGAGAGAGAGAGATCCATGTTGCATGAATCTTTGAGCTAAAAGTATCTATGAGAGAAACAGCATATCAATTTTACTAAGGAAATCTGTGATCTTTTCCTCGATGTGGGGATGGAATTGAATTCTCAAGTCAAATTTTCTTTAGCCGTTCCAAAAGTTTTCATTTTAACTATCTTTTTTTAAACGTGAAAATATATAAGAATTAGTACTTAATGCGTACTTAGTACTACGTTTTTCTTTTGCCAAAAATAGTACTTTTTTGGCAGACACCCTTTCATGCTTTCATCCACTTCCAATAAAACACATATTTTGGAGATTTTTTAAAAAAATTTAAGAAAGCCTTAGACCCAAAAGGATTTACCATTTCAACATGCGGAGCAATGGTGACAATACAATTGTGGGTCCTTTCCATAAGGGGTAAAAATAAACAAGGGAAAGAATAATATGGAGGGGATGTTTGAGAAACAAGAGATAAACAATAGAACTATTTCTCTCTTTACTTTACAAAAATGATGGCATATTTCAAAGTCTTCTTAAAGAAGAGAACCTAAAAGCAAAGGTACACGATTCTCTATGAAGGTATCAATGAAAGTGTGATAATAAATTCAATTAAAATACAAAGAGGGCTACTGCTCATTCCATGATCGTGGGCAAGCCCATGGCATCTTAAAATGGGGATCCTTCTCCAATTGTTGGACATTAACTACTCGTAAAGGATCTAATTGAGGCCTCTCTTTTGTTGAAGGCCCTCTTTCTATTTTATTATGTAGAATAGGTGTGGACACCATTGGTGTCGGTGCTAGGGAGGCGCATTGTTTCCATTCCTTCCACCCTTCAAGGATCATTCTAAGATCAATGAGTTTGGCATTCAAGCCCTTGCAACATGTGGCATGCATAGTAATGGCCTTAGTCATGTCGGTATCTTCGATGGCACAAAACCCACCAAAGAATTGAGTGTCTAAGAAGTGTAACTTCATGCCAATGCTTTTGAATGTGTTCTCAAACTTAATGGCATTCAAGATCCCTTGCTCACCTGTCTTGGGGTTTCTTTTTCTTTCCTTGTACCAATACTTATAGAACCTAATTGTCCTTTCATTAGCCTGCACATATCTAAAGCCTGCGTTTGGTTTGTTTTCCACATCCCAAGGTCTCCCATTGTAAGAATCACATGCAATTTGAAAATCTGCTGTTGTATCACTTTGTAAATGAGGGAATGGATCACGGAACCACAACACATCTGCATCCTATAAAACAAGATAATAACCATTATTTATTCGCTCAAGTTTCAACAAAGTAAGAGAATTCTCATTGATCCTTCCTTTAGCTTGCAGATTCTATGTAGGAAAATAGAATAAGAGTAGTGTTGATTGGTGATGCAAAATGGAACATCAAGACCAAGCACAACATTTATTTTACATTGAGCTAATGGTTTGATCATTATGATCATTGATGGGCTCTTCCTTTCAAGAAGAAAAAATATTAAGTAAACTTAGAAATAAAATGTCTTTATGTAGAATTTGGAGAATTTAGACAATGTGAGACTAACTCGGAGAAAAAAACACAGATATAGACAAACACCCAAGATCCAATCCCCATGTGTTCAAGCCCCACATGCGATGGGAATGAGATTATCAATCAAGAAAACCTAGCATGTTAAATTACATAGACACACCCCTCCCCCCTTCCTCCAACACACACACATACGCACACACACATACACATACAAAATATGTATCCCAAACCACCAAGATTATCGCCCTATATGCTCATCCCCCATGTGTGATGGGAATGAGAATATTGCTAAAACAAACATAGTACATTCTCCAATGAGTACAATGAATATTACCCCCAAACACCCCCCAACAAACGAACACACCCACACCCACCCATATAGTGTATTTTCCATGGCTAAGATCGAAAATAATGGTTGAAAAATTGGCTTGCCTTGAAATTAATGGTTTCTTTGGAGAAAAAAAAAAGGTTTGAAGCCGATTGATGTGTGGATTTTTGAAAAGAGAACCGCCATTAAAGCCAACACGTCTACTTTATTTTGACTTTTCTTTCGTGGGGAAAAATGTTTTTTTTTCTCTCTCTCTCTCTCTCTAGAGCACATGCAGAGACGTAGAAAGCTTTTCGCCCACGATATGAGAGCAAAAGAGGAGAAATTACCGTAAAAAGGAAGCTGTAGTCCATTTCCAGGACCGTCTTCAAGAAATCGAGCCTTCTCCATATCATTTTGATATAATCTTTGCTCATCAGAAGCTGTTCGCCAGAGAAGTTGACGCCTGGTGTTTTGATTTTGAGGCAGTGAGGGTGGATTGCCACGCACCGATCATAGGCTCTCTGGTCCAAACACACGATTATCAGGTGCCGTAGCAGCCTCTCCGTGCCATCCCCGTGGTGGAAACTCTCCAGGAACATGTCGATCATGGTGTTGTTCTCTGCCCATGCCGCATTCAACGTTGTAATTATCACTGTCCTGTTGGGCATCGCTGCCCTGTCAAGCACCTCCTTCATTGCCCTTAGATACTGCCCACAACGTCAATTTGATCCAATTACTCCATCAATTATGTTACAATGATCGATTGACTGTATTAGAGTATTGTTACCATTATTCGAGAAATTAATACAGTGCAATCATTGGTCACCTATTGTTTTTTACCATAATTAATACAGTGCAATCATTGGTTAGCTATAGTTTTACCATTAATCGAGAAATTAATACAATACAATCATTGGTCCGAAATTAAGCTCACAGGAAAGGAAGTTTGCGAAAGCTTCAATATTAAGCCACCTTACTTGTGTGGGATCATTGGGTTCATTATCATCATCGTCTATACTGAAAAAACTTCCGATCTGGAGGGATGGAAATGAGCTATAGAAGCTGATGGGTGTGGAGACAAGTGCCAAGTAAGACAAGGCTATGAAGGCGACACAGGCGAGGGCAAGCATGGTTTCTCTACTTTTGAGCGTTGAAGAAGGGAACCATCTGTCACTACAGGAAGTGCTTTCCATGGCTGCATGGATTCTACAGAAGGGGAAGCTGCAGGTGACCATGAGAGAGAGAGAGAGAGAGAGAGAGAGAGAGAGGGGGGGGGTGAGAGAGAGAGAGGATTATTCAAAATCCTTTGAAGTTCTATACTACACAATATAGACAAAGCTTCTATAGTGTTTCTATACGGCTTTTCCTTGACTTTTACTTTTGAACTCTAGGTTGACGTCACCACCACAAGTTCCTCAAGACACTAACCACGCTTTAATCTTTAATTTATGTGATTGATAACACCATGTAATTTCAAACTTCCTAAGCTATCACATGCTCCAACTCACAAGCCTCAACATAGTGCTTAGAAGAAAATCAAATCGGACTAGCATTAGGATAAAAAGAGTGCTCACAAGAAAATCGAATAGGATAAACATTAGGATAAATAAGGAGTATATATGGGCTTTGCTTTATTGGTTGCAGAGGGGACTAGTAGCTTGCTTATTGGCAAGAGAATACATTTTTTTCCCTTACAAAAATGTATAAAAAAAGCCCTTAATTGTGCCAAAAAAATGGATGTCGCAACCAACCATGTTTGCAATTTTCAAGATTTCATTTTCTATGGTCCTTTCAAAAGTTGGTTTTGAAGAAAGAACACACAAGCATGTTTTTTTGTGGTGATTTTCAAGAGGTTGTTGTGTGTCGTGCCATTTCAAAACAAAGAAAGGTCAACCATTATGTAGTAAGCATAGTGAGATGACTCCTTGCGGTAAGCTTACAGCAAGGTTAAGACAACGGTTGAGACAACACACGAGATTGCCACATTTTAGATTGCTATATATCATGAGGGCACAATATAAAGCAACCACCCACATAAAAATTATACATATCTTACATGAAATAGTTCTCTAATTTGGTGGTATAAAGCATGCCAAAGCGCACAACCAAGGCCTCTGCACTTAATAAAAGTATGGGTTTGGGAAGCATGGAAGCTCTTTATATGAAGAATCCATAAGAACAATACATTTTGGAACTAGCTCATGTGATGATTTCACAATGTGAAACTTTCTCTCAGAATTATTTAACTTAAGATTGAGTTGATGATCTCACGGACTTGGACACCCTTTGCGATATATCAGGGAGAATTGTTCCTAAACAAAAACTCACAATATAAATGAATGGTGTTTAGGTCTTGCACTTTCCCACATGGCATCCAAGTGTGAGATGCACTTGGATCAAATTAGGTGCCCAATCGACCTATCAAACTTATTGAAAATTAGACATCAACTCTGTTGTCTCATTTGCATGCTTCTTCTACACTTTGGCATGTCACATTTTATTACCCTATATGATGTTAGGTGCATTCTGTCTTACCTTCTTCTCATGTTCTTTTCTCCAGGTAACCATGAGAGAGAGCGACATATGCAAAGACAAAGAGAGGAGGATTATTATTTCTTTTGAGTTTCAAAGTCCTTTAAAGTTCTATACATATAGACAAAGCTTCTAGTCTTTCTATATGGCTTTCCTCTTTACTGTGCTAGAAGCACTGATGCTTGCCTTGACTTTTACTTTTAAATGCTATGTTGAAGCTTGTTATTTCTTCATGGGTGGGTATGCCCATCATATGATTTTTTTTCTCTATGTTTCATGACAAGTTCCTAACAAACAGACTAGCCACCACAATTAATTTTTTTTCTATGTTTCACGACAAGTTCCTAAAAAACTAACCACACTTAAATTTTTTCTATTGGAACACCATGTACTGTCCAATTCACAAGCCTCAACATAGTGCTTAAAACAAAATCAAATAGGATAAACATTATGATAAACTTTGCTTTTTTGGTTGTAGAGGGGAGCACTTGCTTTCTTATTGGCAAGAAAATATATATTTTTTATGTCTAACCAAAATGTAATTAAAACCTTAAAATGTTTTAAAAATGGAAGTCAAAACCAACCATGTTCTCAATCAATCCATTTTCACTTTCTATGGAATTTTTAAGATGTTTAAGATGTCACTTTTTTGTGCTCTTTTCTAAAGTTGGTTTTGAAGATAGAAAACACAAGCATGTATTTTTTGGGTAATTTTCAAGGTGTTCATGTCTATGGTCTTTTCAAACCAAAGAAAGATCTAGCATTATATAGTAAGCATAGTGAGATGACTCCTTTGCCTGCTGGTAAGGTCAAAACAACACATGTGATTACCATATAGTGAGATGACTCCTTTATTGAGGTAAGGTTAAGACAACGCATGTGATTTCCAAATTTTAGAGGTTTTTCTTTTTATGCTTATTGTGCAATGGTTTTCCTTTGTTGTACTTGTTATCTATATCTTTACTAAATAGTGCTTGCGATCTGGAGGGATGGAAATGAGCTATAGAAGCTGATGGGTGTGGAGACAAGTGCCAAGTAAGACAAGGCTATGAAGGCGACACAGGCGAGGGCAAGCATGGTTTCTCTACTTTTGAGCGTTGAAGAAGGGAACCATCTGTCACTACAGGAAGTGCTTTCCATGGCTGCATGGATTCTACAGAAGGGGAAGCTGCAGGTGACCATGAGAGAGAGAGAGAGAGAGAGAGAGAGAGAGAGGGGGGGGGTGAGAGAGAGAGAGGATTATTCAAAATCCTTTGAAGTTCTATACTACACAATATAGACAAAGCTTCTATAGTGTTTCTATACGGCTTTTCCTTGACTTTTACTTTTGAACTCTAGGTTGACGTCACCACCACAAGTTCCTCAAGACACTAACCACGCTTTAATCTTTAATTTATGTGATTGATAACACCATGTAATTTCAAACTTCCTAAGCTATCACATGCTCCAACTCACAAGCCTCAACATAGTGCTTAGAAGAAAATCAAATCGGACTAGCATTAGGATAAAAAGAGTGCTCACAAGAAAATCGAATAGGATAAACATTAGGATAAATAAGGAGTATGCACTACAAGGGATTGGGCTCATACCCGCGCTCTTAGCCGCTAAAAATGACTTGTGAAAAAAAGTAGCGGGCCCGTGTATCAGCGCGTGTATTCTCGCGGCCACAGACATGCGTGTAAAAACGCGTGTAAAGTACCTCTCAGACGCGCGTATACACGGGTGTGTAGCCGCGTTTTTTTTTGCAGACGCATTAATACACGCCAGTATACACGCGTCTTCTTCTATTAGACGCGGTTATACACGGGTGTATAGCCGCATCCTGTTCAGTTCCAATGTCCCAGCCGCGTTTTTACTTGCGTCTGTACACGCGTTTATTTTATTTAGATGCGCTTATACACGCGTTACTGCCAGTTTATACGCGTGTATACACGCGTTATTTCCAGTTTATCCGCGCAGATACACGCAATTTTTAGCAGTTTTGACGCGTTTATACACGCGAACAGAGAGCAAAAAAAAAAATCCAGAGAGTGCTATTTGGTGCCTGAATACTGTTCCAGCATTCCAGCACCCAATAGCACTCTCTGGTTTAGGGTTTTTGGTGCATTAGACCATCCACGAAGAACATATGCACGAGGGAGATTAAGACAAGAACGACATGAATGCATACATTGTCATTACACGATTCAAGAGAGCCATGAATGTAATACTATCGATCAATCAATTCAATATTACTATCAAAATTTCATACATGTATACAAGGGAGTCCATATCTCGAAGTAGCCCATGGCTTGAGTTTACAAAAAAATATATACAATCACATCCTAAATATGGAATGTGATACTACAAATCTGAGTACTACTCAGACCCAGATGATGACTCGGTGCTCCCCTCATGCTCAGATGAGCTCGCATCGGTCGGAATGTCCGAGGAGTAGTGCTCACGTCCACCCTCTGCAGCGGCGGCCGGTGGATCATCAGCAGCTTGTGCCTGTTCAAGTAATATATAGTATATAAGTATATATATATATATATATATATGCAATTCAATAAACCAAAACCATTCGTTACGAATTTTCAAGTACCTGTCGACCGTATGGTCTCATGGCCAACTCAAACTGCGCGTCCGTAATACGTCCCTCGGCTCTGAAGATGGCCCACGTGTCACGTCTGCTATGCCGGCGAGCATACGCAGTATCGTGGGTTGTGGGCTTCCTCCCCGTAACCCGTCGCTGTATCATAATCAACACAATTTGTAAGATTAAAACAATTCATAGAATCAATGAATTAAGTAAACAATCAAATAAAGTGACAGGATACTTACGAACTCTGCCTCCCATGACTCGACGCCGCCAGATCCGAAATGCGAAGATCCAACGGTCTCCATCTGGATCCGTCGTGCCTCCACATGCTGCCTGCTCTTCACGCCACCCTCTGCTCGTTTCTTTGCCTCCTTCCACTCGCGTTTGTGCGCAGTGGCAGGTTTCTCGGCAGGATAGCCACCCGCAGCTACATTTAGCCGGTCATCGTACGCGAGTTTTTTAAGGTGAGATCTTTTATTACTTAAGATCTCCCTTATTCGCGTCCTTCCCCATACATCCGAGAATGTAGCATGTGGGGGATTGGGGTACCGACTGTGTACAGCCTCTATCACCTCCCCAACTAATCGGCTATTTTGATCTTTAAATTTAATAAAACAATTTCTATATGAGTTTGATACTACCCCACGCATGTATTCCATTACCTCCCTCCCCCTCGCATCCATCACTATCCCGCCCCTATCCGTCACATCATAGCAAACCACTCTCTCCATCTCTCTCATCTCCTCCTCTTCCGAACTGTCTCCTCTAACTCTTCTCCCTCTATCTCCTCTCTCACCCCGTGCCCTACTACCTCCCCCACCTCCCCCACCTCCCCCACCAAAGCACCCGCCGCATCCTCCCCCACTCCCACTCTTCCTACTGCTGCGGGTGGAGTCACGACTGGGGGATTGTCTACGTGACGGTGGCTGTGAGCCCTGACGTGACGGTGGCTCTGAGGGAGCACGTGATGGTGGCTGTGAGGGTGTACGTGAGTGTGTCTGGGACGAGGTATGTCTCCTCGGTGGACGTGGAAGAGGAGAAGCTGCATGCCGTCTCGTCGGACTCGGAGGAATAGACGGCACTGGAGTGCCCTGGATACTCGCGACAGGGGTATAGACACCAGGCAGGGAAGGAGGGGGATGGACATACATATACTCTGTAAGCTCAACCGGACCAGGTTGGCGCCCAAAGTGATTCATCATCTCCATCAACCAATTGCTGTACGCAAATGGATCGGATGAAGAACCTGGAATATCCATAAAGAACCTGCAACAAACATCATCATGTACATCATGGGCTGTCTCTTGACTCACACATTGTCATTACACAAGTCAAATGCCTGCAAACCCTGAAATCTGAAACGCGGCAGTTTTCTGTCTGCAGAAACGCGTGTATACACCCGGCAAAAAACGCGTGTATATACCCGGCAAAAAACGCGTGTATATGCGCGTGGAAAAACTCTGCAGACAGGTTACACGCGCTCCTACACGCGTTCTTACACGCGACCTGCGAAAAAAATTTCTCGAAAAGACCGACCCCCCGACAAAAACAGAATGTCCTTACAAAAGGACCAGCCATTGTCGCCCCTGTCAGGATGCAGCAACCCAATCGTGTGCAAAAAGACAAACCCAAAGAGCAAAGAGCAAAGTAAACAAATCTGACAAAAGAGACAAGGCACAGGACAAAGTGACTCACCTCTGAAAAAGTGAGTCCTCTCTGCTCCTTCTCTGCTCCCTCCTTCTCCCGTGTGTGTGCTCCTTTCTCTGCTCCCTCTTTGCTGTTGGAAGAGGCGAAAACAGGCGCACTGTTGATTTCTAAGTTCAAAATCTATATTTGGGGAAGGCGGGCTATGTTTAGTTTAAATATGCCGCCGCGTTTATATGTGCGTTTATATTCGCGTATATAAACGCAGGTATATTCGCGTGTACATGATTGTAGCTGCGTTTATACACGCGTTTTGCAGATATTAGCCGCGTGAATACACGCGTTTTTTAGGAAGTAGCCGCGTTTATACACGCAAATTGTAGGAGATAGCCGCGTGAATACACGCGTTTTTGTGCTTTCATTAAAAATATATAATGAGTTTGTGTTTTCTGATTTGTACACAGGATGTCATCAACCTCTTCAAGCAGTTCTGAGGAAGATGAGACAATGCGTCATCGTAATCGCGATGTGTGGTTGGGACAACGGATCAAATGTATGTGTAATCGATGTCAAGGATGCATTGTACGAGCACGTCGAATTACCTTGAATCATATCTCCATGTATGGAGAATGGAATCAAACAGGTTTGGAGGTGAGTAGATGTAAATTGATGGTATTCAAATGACTCATGGTATCCAAATTAAATTAATAGAGTTGTAACATATAATTTGATAAATTGAAGCAGGATGCAGTACCACACCCTAACATGGTACCCTACGCGCGACGAGAGCACGTAAAGCGTCGACGAGATGATGCTGGAGCTTCGGGATCTAATGTCAGAGATGAGTGGGAAAGGGACGACAATAGCCCTGCAAACAAAGAAAGATAGGCTCGTATTGCCACAACAATGTGAGCAGGTATGCATTTTTTTACTAATGTGTTTCATGTACATATATATCTAAGCTCGCGTACCCCTTGACTTTTGATATGCTAATTAATTACTGTACTGTGTGTATTTGAGTAGGTTATCTATCTACCAATGGTGCATGACATCAAATGGTGGTACGTCATCCCTATTGCACCACGTTCCAAAGTGATGTATAATACATTCACTGATATGGAGCATATGGAGGATGTAACAAGCCGCAATGAAGATGACGTCGAACATGCATATGCCATTGAAGATGTTGTGATCGATGATCAAGAAATAAGAGATGATCGTGATAATGAGGATGAGCATGCCATTTCTCATGATCATGAGAATGACCCTACCATTGAGGATGATGGTGATGTTGATGAGGATGATCAGGACATCGATACCATTATCAATGGAGTACAGAATATCGATAGTGGAATAAATTTAATCGTAGCCTTACCAATTGATCAAATGGATATTGATGTTGATCGTTTGGCAAGGATGGATCTTATTGAAGATGAGATCGAACCCTAACCAATCCGTCACTGTATGTTCTAAATTGATGACATTTCCATCATCTCATATGCAATATGATTTATTCTTGAATATATTTCATTGTTGTAAATGCATGTAGTGGGATTGTGTAATGATCTATACTGTAATGTACTATGAGATGGTTTAAGGAAAATAGTTTTTAATTTTGTAAAGGAATTCAGTTTTTTTTCAGTTTTTCTCTGCCATTCGTGTATTAATCCGTGTATAGTAGCGTGTATTTATCCGTGTATAATAGCGAGTATTACCCCGTAAATATTATCGTGTATAGGTGCGTGTATTACTGCGTGTATATAGACGCTTTTATACACGCGTTTATTAATGCAAATATACACGCGAATTTAAATGCAAAAATACACGCGCCCGATTCTATTCAAATACAGACGCGACCATACACGCGTTCGTAATTTATCGCGTGTATGAAACGCGTGTATGGCAGCATTGTCTTGTAGTGATGGGCTTTGCTTTATTGGTTGCAGAGGGGACTAGTAGCTTGCTTATTGGCAAGAGAATACATTTTTTTCCCTTACAAAAATGTATAAAAAAAGCCCTTAATTGTGCCAAAAAAATGGATGTCGCAACCAACCATGTTTGCAATTTTCAAGATTTCATTTTCTATGGTCCTTTCAAAAGTTGGTTTTGAAGAAAGAACACACAAGCATGTTTTTTTGTGGTGATTTTCAAGAGGTTGTTGTGTGTCGTGCCATTTCAAAACAAAGAAAGGTCAACCATTATGTAGTAAGCATAGTGAGATGACTCCTTGCGGTAAGCTTACAGCAAGGTTAAGACAACGGTTGAGACAACACACGAGATTGCCACATTTTAGATTGCTATATATCATGAGGGCACAATATAAAGCAACCACCCACATAAAAATTATACATATCTTACATGAAATAGTTCTCTAATTTGGTGGTATAAAGCATGCCAAAGCGCACAACCAAGGCCTCTGCACTTAATAAAAGTATGGGTTTGGGAAGCATGGAAGCTCTTTATATGAAGAATCCATAAGAACAATACATTTTGGAACTAGCTCATGTGATGATTTCACAATGTGAAACTTTCTCTCAGAATTATTTAACTTAAGATTGAGTTGATGATCTCACGGACTTGGACACCCTTTGCGATATATCAGGGAGAATTGTTCCTAAACAAAAACTCACAATATAAATGAATGGTGTTTAGGTCTTGCACTTTCCCACATGGCATCCAAGTGTGAGATGCACTTGGATCAAATTAGGTGCCCAATCGACCTATCAAACTTATTGAAAATTAGACATCAACTCTGTTGTCTCATTTGCATGCTTCTTCTACACTTTGGCATGTCACATTTTATTACCCTATATGATGTTAGGTGCATTCTGTCTTACCTTCTTCTCATGTTCTTTTCTCCAGGTAACCATGAGAGAGAGCGACATATGCAAAGACAAAGAGAGGAGGATTATTATTTCTTTTGAGTTTCAAAGTCCTTTAAAGTTCTATACATATAGACAAAGCTTCTAGTCTTTCTATATGGCTTTCCTCTTTACTGTGCTAGAAGCACTGATGCTTGCCTTGACTTTTACTTTTAAATGCTATGTTGAAGCTTGTTATTTCTTCATGGGTGGGTATGCCCATCATATGATTTTTTTTCTCTATGTTTCATGACAAGTTCCTAACAAACAGACTAGCCACCACAATTAATTTTTTTTCTATGTTTCACGACAAGTTCCTAAAAAACTAACCACACTTAAATTTTTTCTATTGGAACACCATGTACTGTCCAATTCACAAGCCTCAACATAGTGCTTAAAACAAAATCAAATAGGATAAACATTATGATAAACTTTGCTTTTTTGGTTGTAGAGGGGAGCACTTGCTTTCTTATTGGCAAGAAAATATATATTTTTTATGTCTAACCAAAATGTAATTAAAACCTTAAAATGTTTTAAAAATGGAAGTCAAAACCAACCATGTTCTCAATCAATCCATTTTCACTTTCTATGGAATTTTTAAGATGTTTAAGATGTCACTTTTTTGTGCTCTTTTCTAAAGTTGGTTTTGAAGATAGAAAACACAAGCATGTATTTTTTGGGTAATTTTCAAGGTGTTCATGTCTATGGTCTTTTCAAACCAAAGAAAGATCTAGCATTATATAGTAAGCATAGTGAGATGACTCCTTTGCCTGCTGGTAAGGTCAAAACAACACATGTGATTACCATATAGTGAGATGACTCCTTTATTGAGGTAAGGTTAAGACAACGCATGTGATTTCCAAATTTTAGAGGTTTTTCTTTTTATGCTTATTGTGCAATGGTTTTCCTTTGTTGTACTTGTTATCTATATCTTTACTAAATAGTGCTTGCTTACTGATCAATTGTTACTAATGGCTAATTCAAGATTACCTTATTGAGTTACCATGCCATATAGAATTTCACATTTTAGAGGTTTTTCTTTTTATGTTTATTGCAATGGGTTCCCTTTGTTGTACTTGTTTTCTATATCTCTACTAAAATAGTGCTTGCTTACTGATCAATTGTAACTAATGGCTAATACAAGATTACCTTATTAAGTTACCATGCCATACAGAATTCCATGTGGTCAAAGCCACCCAAATTTTTGTTTTTTTAAATGTTTCCCTCATTTTCAATGCCCAAAACATCTCTCTAACCATACTATGTCCAAGAACACTTTTGAAACTCCATTATATTGAATCTACCTTCTCTAATTCATTATCTTATCTCTCTTTGAACACTATTATCCTTGCAACTCTAATGGCACCCTTGTAAGAAATCACTAGTGTTGCAAAAGGAAAATTAATTTTCATATTTGTGTTTGAGAGGAAGGTGAAACTCTTAAGCAACCTACTAGGAATGGTAAAATAATTGATTTGCATAATTTATTCCCTTGCATGAATCATTCCAATTTTGAAATATTTATTAAATATTTTTTCTTACATTTCTATTATTATATTGCTAAAATTATGTATAACTTTCACAATCATCTCTTGTTTTCTAGGAGCTTCATGAAAGATGTTCTTGGTGATATTCATGATTCCAAGCATCAAATATTTCGACCTTGAAAGATGTTTAATACACTACTATGGGATGACCCATTTCCGACGCCTAGTTTCAACGGTGGTGGCTGCACCATCGAAATACTCGTCAATATAAATGTTGAAATGACCGTCGAAATAACCGACAAAGATAAATGTCGAAATAAGAGTTCTCAAAAGCCCTTCGAAATAAAAGTCAATATAAGCATCAAAAAGAGTGTCGAAAACTTCTTCTTTGTTTTTCTTTCGGGCCTCCAAAAATTTTAAAATTTGAATGTGAATTGGAATAAAAAATGAACTTAAGTGGCCGTCGAAATAGGCATCGAAATAACCGTCGATATAAACATCAAAACACACGTTGAAAACACATTATCTATCGACACGTTTTTTGGACGATTACTTCGATGGTTATTTCGATGTCTATATCGACACCTATTTCGACGACTATTTTGATTCTAGGAATTATTAACAAAACCATGGGACCTCACTATTAGCATTTTTGAAACCTGGTTTTGCTTGTTCTCTCCAAAAATTAGCAAGTTTTCTCCTCTCTCTTTCCCCATCCCTTTCTTGTTTCAGATTTTTTTAATGTGTGTGTCTCTAATATGCAGCTTCTAATTGTGTGTTTGTTTTACAGCTTCTACTTTGCTGAGAGTCCAAGTAGCCCTTCACCTTTCACTTGTTTTTGCTTTTTTATTTGCTTTGCTTTTGATAATTGCACCCTGGGTGTTGGGGTTTAGGATTAGCTTAGGTTTAAGCATGTATGCATCTAGCTTAAGGCTTATGCATAAGCTTAAGCATTATGCTCAAGCTCTATGCATAAGGCTTAAGCTTAGGCAAAGAGATTGAACCTTATGCGTAGAGCTTCAAGATTATGCAAAGAGATTGAAGCTTCAAGCTTATGCAAGGGCCTTTGTATCCTTTTCCTTTCCAATCTCTATTAATGTATGATTTTCTTGTTGGTTTGCTTTTGTTGTGTGTATTTGCAAGTTTGGCTATCTTTACACAATCTCTTCACTTCCAAGTATGGACCGTAAACCCTTGGTTCTTTTGTTGTTTAAAAAAAAAAAAAACTTGTATACAACAGACCCTGAGATGGGGAAGTGGGTAGATAAAGCATGCTATATAGACTTCTTTCCTTGTATAGAGTTTATGCAAGAAGCTCATGCTACATAGAGCTTGCATAGGCTTCTTGCAAGCTCTATGCATATCGGGCTAGCAATGGATGGTGTGAATCCATTTGTTTTACGAATTTCATCATGGACAACATGGCCTACCTGCCATGCATGCTGCTCTATGCATACACATTTAATGCATCTAGGCTTATGCTTAAGCCTTGATGCAATAGGCTTATACATACATGCGTAATGCATCTAGGTTTATGTATAAGCCCTTATGCAATAGGCTTAGGGTTTGGGCTTATATGCAATAGAGGCCTATGAAGCCTCTTGATTAGGTTTACCTCTATGTAAGCTTTATGCTTAGCCTTGCAAGATCTTGCTTAGGTTTTTACCTCTATGCATGCTGCTCATGCTGCTCTATGGATACATGCCTAATGCATTTAGGCTTTTGCGTAAAGGCTTAAGGTTTAGGGTTTATGCATAAGCCCTTATAAAATAGCCTTATGCATAAGCCCTTATGTATAGGCTTTGCATGCATGAAGTTTAAATGTGAAACTAATCACTTTTTCTCATGTTATGTTTTGTAGGTCTTGCATTGCTGTCCTCTCCTTCAGCATAGAGATATGGGGGATTATTGTAGGCCATCTAGAATGCGGTTTAAGTTAAGTTAGGAGTGGTTATTGGTGAGTGAAACTAATCACTTTTTCTCATGTGAAACTAATCACTTTTTCTCATGTTATGTTTTGTAGGTCTTGCATTGCTGTCCTCTCCTTCAGCATAGAGATATGGGGGATTATTGTAGGCCATCTAGAATGCGGTTTAAGTTAAGTTAGGAGTGGTTATTGGTGAGTAGGTGGTTATAGTGGAGGGGGAGCGCTCGATCTTTTCACTATCCTTCTCTTGTAAAAGAGAAGTTGCCTTTGGCTTTAATAGTGGGGAGCATGTGGAAAGTCCTCAGAAGCTATTATCAAAAAGGGGCACTGTCCACTCTGCTTGTCTAAGAAGTATTATAGAAGGTCTCAAAACAATGTTCTAATTTCACATGTTGCCTCATTTGTTTAAGCTTTAAGCATTCATCTGTTAGAGCATTCTTATGTTGTTATCCTCTCCTTTGGCTTGACGTTGTCGAGGTAAGCTCTCTTATTCATGCACCCTCATGTTTATTGCACCCTTGGGTGCCGGGTTTAGGGTTTAGGCTTATGCATAGAGATATGGGGGATTATTGTAGATCATCTAGAATGTTGTTTAAGTCAATTTAGGAGTGGTTATCCACGCGAGTAGGTGGTTATTGTGGAGGGGGACCCCTCGATCTTTTCAGTATCAATCTCTTGTAAAAGAGAAGCTACCTTTGGATTTAATAGTGGGGAGCATGTGGAAATTCCTTAGAAGCTATCATCCAAAAGGGGCACTATCTACCCTGATTGTCTAAGCAGTATTATAGAAGGTCTCAACAATGTTCTAATATCACATGTTGCCTTTTTTGTTTAAGCTTTAACCATTCTTCTATTATGAATAATCCCTTATGCATAGAGCTTAATGCTTTTGATTCATAGATCTTCAAAAGTAGTCAATATGCTTTGTTTTGTTTGTGTAGACCATGGATCGTACACCCGACAACATGCCCTTACCTACACCATAGGCAATGTCCTTGAGCCAATTTTACCATTTCATGTCGTAGATGAGCCCCGAGCAAACGGATATGGCGCAAGCCTACTTTGGGGGAGGCGATGGCACTTCTGCAGCATAGCCATCATAGCCCACCACTATACAGGCCATGCCCTCGGACACTCTACGTCTCACACAAGCCCCGCCCACACAGATCGCTCGACTACTTCCAGTCATAGAAGAGGAGATCGTTTGATGGATTATTTCCATGGTGGTGGTGACTCCATAGATGCTTCTTTACCTTAGCGCCGCGGAGAGCCTACATTTTTGCCAGTTGTGAGGGGACATCATGCTTGTGCTCATCTTGTCGCTTCGACACAAATCCCTCTACCCCTAATTTGGCTCGTTCTCGCTATCAACAAGTAGTGGATGGAAATGTGGTCTTATATGATGTTGGTGTGAGACAGCTCAAGAAAACAAGAAGGCCACTATAGCTCGCCGACTCACCACCTTCAGAACACTCACAAAGCATAAGGGGCACCACCAGCTTCTCTAGCTAGAAAGATAAATCTCTCTCTCTCTCTCTCTCTACCACCAGAGATACCCAAAGAAAGGCAGTTTCAACAGCTGACATATTTCATTATAAAAGCCTTTAATCTGTCAGCAAGGCTAAGCCACTCACATATCACACAAACCCTGTTTGTCCATTTACAAGGGGTGATCCATCACCATAGATTTATTAATTGACAAACTTCAACCTAGTCTCCCTCACACTCTCCTTTATCACACACTCACAGCTAACAACTCACACACACACTGCCCAAAGCTTGCTCTCGGTCTCACACCAGAAGTCTCGAAATAAGGCAGCTACCTCCAGTAGAAAAACCAGCAGTTTCTCTGGTTACCAGCATGAACCCTGGCCTCTGCTTTCCACGCCTGCAGAGCAGCTCGACCAACAGCCTCCCTTCAATGAGGTGGCCAACACCTTTAACCTGCAGCTCACCCACACAAGCTTGTCCACCAGAGCTACACCCTTTGCCTACTTCTTTTGCTAACCTGTCAGTGCCCGGGAAGTCCCCCAGCCAGGCTCTTCAGCACAATCACTCGCCAAGCTCTGCTCTTACACAAGGCGGCTACATCGTGGTCTCTCTCTCTCTCTTTTCCATCGGCTCACTGTTAACTCCAAGGGCGGCTCCCCTTTGCGCACACCAGCAGCGTCACGTTTGCTCTTCCCTTCCTAAGTTTCCCCAATGAGCTGGGCGCCTTCTCTAGCGCTAACACCAGCCCATAATCCTTGATGCCAGCTTTAGTCTTTCTGGAAGGTGGTCTCTGCCTTATCACCAGCCAACGACCCCACACACCTCGACGTCCAGCACTTGCGCCTTTGCTCGATCACCCCCAGGGGCTGCCTCTCTTCAGCGACCCGGTCTCTCAAACTTGGCGGTCCTTTTCCCTTCGTAATAGCTGCTGTCTGCAGCACCAATCCACGCTCTTCTCTTCCAGCGCCTGCCTTCTTACCCGGTTTTACCAAGCTTTATCCGCCCAGCGTCCTTCAGCAGAGAGGCTCCTTCTCTTTGGCGATCCTCTGCAACCCGTTGTTGCGCCTGAGAATCACCCCAACAACCTCTCTCACCCACAATCACTCGCCAGGCTCCTTTTTTTGCAAGGCGGCTACCATCTCTCTCTGCAGCTCCTTTGGCGGACCGACGACCCCACTGTCTCCTTTCTCTGCAGCAAGTGGTGCCTTCTTTTCTTCACTCCTCTGTCTACACACTTGCCTCCTTCTACTACCAGGCGGCCACTCCAGTGTTGTCTTCGCCTCACACACTCTGCACAAGGCGTCTCTTCTTTCTACTTCGAAGCTGCTGCTAGCTACTTACCGGCCATTCTCTCCCTCCACTACTCCTTCGAAGCGGCCATCCTCACGTTCTAGACATTGAGGTGGCGGCCCATAAACACCTCCAAGTGGCCATTTTTTTAATTGGCCACGTATATTACATTTTTAATTAATTTTTTTTAGTATTAAAATGATGGTTAGCCATGCTACTCCTCTTTTCTTTTCCTTGCACTTCGGGTTATCACACCTAGCCCATAACCTTCCAAAATTATGCGAGAGTTACCCACAGCCTCATGATCAGCATCATCATACCAAGACGAAAATTCCAAACCTGAAAGATTCTCAAACTCAAGTATAAAAGCAATTATATTTTGCTGGCGTCGCCTGAGTGATTTCAACATTTACAGTCTGAATTGAGCTCTCTCTACATAAACCAGCATATCTACATTATTTTCACCAGAAGCTCATCAAAACCCATCATTAATATCCTCATGCTCTTCCACCTCTTATTTACACACATCCCAGACACCTTCTTGACGACTAAAAAACTCATACAAATAAAAACTCCAAGTCTCCAGCAGCTGTTCCGAAGAAAAATGCATTCACTAACTCACTCCAAAGCCATTCCGTCTGTACACTTGCCAGGGCATTCGTTTTATTGCACACCATGCATCCCATATATACACGGACTCAAAACATCTTTACAGAAAAATGCCTGACATACTTTGCCCAACCCCCAGCCTGCTGAATCACTCTCATGATCAGCAGTAAAAAGCATTTCAAGACCTAAATTCATATCCAGAAAGAGCCCTTCATCTGAGATCACATCCTCAGACACTGCATCCTGTACAATCACCATCAAACGTGCATAATACTTCTTCAGCCTGTATCCATTTACCCTAGAAGCATGTAAAGTCCCATCTAAATCTGCCAATTGATAGGTGCCATTTGCAAATGCTTGCATCACCAAGAAGGGTCCTTCCCATTTAATTTGAAATTTCTTATGAAAGGAATTATACAGTCTGCTATTATAACGTAATACCAGATCATCCTTCATAATTCCTTTGCTTTTAATCTTTTTGTTGAACTTCTCCAGCATCCTTGCCTGCATATCTTCATAATGCTTCAAAGCATTATCCCTATTCAACTGTGCTGCTTGTAAATATAACACCCGCTCTTTAAGGGCATGTTTAGGCTCTTCCAAAAGCTTTTCTAACATTTTCACAGCTGGTATCTCCACCTCAATGGGCAATAAGGCTTCTTTCCCATAAACAAGATGAAATGGAGTGAAACCCGTACCAGTTTTAATTGCTGTCCTGTATGCCCACAAGGCAGCAGGCAACTCCAGATCCCAATTCTTGCCTTGTTGCTCTGTCACCTTAGATAAAATCTTGATCAATTCACCATTGAACCGCTCATTCAGGCCATTACACTGTGGATAGTAAGGTGTGGTAAAACTGCGACTGATCTTCATTTTTGTACACAAATAATCCATAAGCTCTGCTCTGAAACCTGGACCCTGATCAGAAAGCAATTCCAATGGCACACCAAATTTACAACAAATATCCTGATATACAAACTTTGCTACCTCCTTAGCAGTAATTTGTTTCACTGCCTTTACTTTCGCCCATCTAGAAAGGTAATCAACTGCAGTCAAGATGTAACACTTCCCTCGACTAGTAATGGGCAATGGTCCCACAGCATCAATTCTCCATTTTTTAAAAACATCATAAGCAAGAATTGTCTTCCTCATCTCAGGCTTTAATATCCCTCTACTGTGAGCTTGGCATTGTTTGCATGACCTGCACCAATGATTAACATCCTTATGTATACTTGGCCATACATAACCTTCCTGCAATACCTTATGCAAGGTAATCTTTGAGGCAAAATGTCCACCGCATGCTCCCTCATGATTTTCTTTAAGAATTTTGTAGATTTCTTCCTTCCAAGGTACCCGTCGCATTATCAAATCAATTCCTATCAAATACAAAGCATCACTAATCATCACATACCTTGCAGCTTTCCTGATGAAGCCATATTTTTTTGATTTTTCAATACCATTAGGAATCATCCCTGTTAACAAAAACTCCTCAACATCCTGTAAATTCTCCCTGCCACAATAAAATGATGCATGAGCTTTAAGAACAAAAACTTCACCAATCATTCCCTGGGCTGCTTCATGAGCCTCCTCATTATGGCCTCGATCCACATGCTTTAAACTCCAAGCTTCAAATTCCTTCAATAGACCTTTAATCTTGAAACACATTTCTTTGAGTAACATATTCTTTGACTTCCAAACTCCCAATACCTGTTTTACCACAAGCAATGCATCTCCTCGAATGCGAATCCTGTGTACACCATGTTTCGAACATATTTGCAATCCAACTTCCAGAGTCAGGTACTCTGCTTCATTATTGCTATGTGCATCCACCTTAACACCCTTTTTAAAAACAAGGCAACCCTATGGATCATAAAGCACCAAACCTCCTGAGGCTGCATTATGGCTTTTCCTGTAGGAACCATCAAAATATAATAAGTGTGCATTCACCAATTCAGCTGCATCCTCAACTGGCTTCTTGATGGTCTCCTCCTTTATAAGAAGAGGACTCTCCTTATATGTCAGTAGATCAGCTAAGGTAGCCCTGGTATTCTCTTCCACCAAGAATGAGAAAGTAAATTCCTGCAACTCAATCACCCACTTCATCATAGCCTTAGATAAATTTGTGCCATTTATCAACTGAGGCAAAAAAGTGTAGCTTGTCAAAAACACAAAGGGGCGAGGCAGCAAATAATGGCGGAACCGCCTACATGCATATAGTACACTAACCATAACAAGTTCCACCTCTGATAACAACCTTTCTCTGGCCAGTTTATAATGTGATTCTTTCCCCTTCTGCAACAACATAGCTCCAATAGCATCCTCACCTACTGAAAGATTGACATAAAATACCTGTTTCCAATTAGGCGCGTGCATTGTAGGAATAGCTCCCAACACCTCTTTCACTTTTTGGAAAACCACCTCACACTCCTCCGTCCAATGCAAAGGATCATGCTTTGCTGCTTGCTGCAAAGGATATAACAACTATGAAGATAGAGAAATGAATCGAGCCATATACTTCACCTTTTGCACAAAAGTAGCTAGTTGCCTTGTATTCTTTGGTGTAGGAAGAAGAAGAAGAGACTTGACTTTATCAGGATCTGGATCAATACCATTCTCTGAAATAACATGGCCCAAAAGCTTCACCCTCGGTTGAGCTAAAAAACACTTTTTTGGATTTAATTGACCACCACACTCATCATAACGCTAAAAAACTGTAGCCAGCTTATCACAATGCTCTTGCCTGGAGCTGTATATACAAAAATCATCAATAAAATCCTTCACAAACTTATTCAAAAAAAGAGATAATACCCAATTTGCCCTTCTTTGATAGTAGGCTGGTCCATTCATCAATCCAAAAGGAAGAACTTTGTAGCAGAAACATCCCCATGGTGTAATGAAAGTCGTCTTGTGCTGATCTTCTTCTGCAATCTTTAACTGGAAATAACCTGAATACCCATCACAAACACTATACCTTTCATATCCAGCTACAGTATCCAAGATCTCATCCAAAAAAGGTAGGGAGTAAGAATCCTTCTTTGTAGCAGCATTCAAGGGCTTGAAATCCACACATATACGCCACCTGCCATCTTTCTTTGGACTCACCACTGTAGGACTTACCCACTCAGCTGTATCCATTGGTGTAATGAAACCTGCACTCAACAAATTATCAACTTCCTCTCTCAGGGCCTGCATTTGTTCTCGTCCCATCTTGCGGAGCTTCTGCCTAAGTGTTTTTACACCTTCTTTCAATTCAATCCTCAAATCTGGCCCTTTAAATCCTCGAATTTTCTTATAAGAAGTAATGAACAATTCTGGAAATTGAGACAGCATATTAACATATCTAACCTTTTCTCCACTCGAGAGATCCGGACTCAGCATTCCTTCAATCAACTCCTGCTTCTTCACTTCTATCTTTGGCTGCAGTAATTCCTCGATCACTTCATATGACCCCATAGTATCTTCTCCCTCAGCACCCACTTCATGCACTTCTTTATCTTCATTACCTTCTTGCTCTTATATAAGAAAAGCCACATCTGCCCCTTCTCCACTAGAAGCAGTGGTCGATGAATCCATCTCTGATTCAGAAGTAGTGGTGGTAGTTTCCTCTTCACTTGAATCCTGTGGCCTCTCCCACACATCATTTAATGATCTCCTACTATGCATCTCAAAAGATTTTTTATTACCCTGCTTATTATGCAAAGAAATGGTCCCATACCTCCAGTCTTGTACTGCACCCACCACTCGCAACCAAGGTCGTCCAAGAATAATTGGAAAAGCACCAAGACCCGCAGGCATCACATGAAAATCTACAGTAGCTTTGACATTAAAAGCTTCAATTTCCAACTCCTTTATCATACCAAGACATTTTACCTTTTGATGATTAGCCATCCTGATTCGAAACCCAGAAACCCCAGACACCCTCAAGCCTGACCAAGGCTCCTACCTTTACTCCACACCTCCACAATAGGACCAATATCTGGAAGCTCTTCTAAAGATAGTACTTTGACTGACCTCTTCTCTGACTCCTTTTCCATTGGATTCACAAGTCTCTTCCATTGCCTTCTCAATTTTGGCACCATCTCCACCAACTGCCCAAAGGTGATGGCCTTCTTGTTCACCAAATCAGATTTCAAGTTATAGCTGGTTTGCCCATCCCCCAGTGGGAAGTCTGACACCTGGAACCTTCTACGAGGCTTCCGTTTCCCTTTGGCTTTCACATCTTCTCCTTCCTGCTGCTTCCCCTTCTTATGGCTGGGTCCAACCACCCCTTTTCCTTCTCTTTCATCTGTTGTGCGCTTGCCAACAGGCATCACATCCCCTTCTTCTCTCATCTGAACATTCTCCAGAGTAACAACATTCATGACCTTTGCCTTCCCCTTCTCCTCAGCTGTGATTCCACTGGGGCCTGCTTGATCCCTGATATCAATACCATAATCATTTGACCTATCAGGTAACTGTGAAGGTAGTGGGTACATATCACCACCCATACGCTAAGGCTTATCACAATCTGTACTCAGATGACCAAACTCACCACAGTTCCAGGATGTAGGGATGAAACGACGGCCCCTATCGCGACCACGTCCATACCTTGCTTGTCCATCTCCCCCTCATGATTGTTGCCACGGCCTCTACCACGTCCACCACCTGTACTTCCCATTAAATTTAAGCTCAAATTCTTCATAAGATCAACCATCTGTTTCATATCCTGTCGCAATCCCTCATCAGAACTTGCAGGAACCATAGGTACTCCTTGACTAGCTTGAGGCACCATCTGCATAGCTTGGGCTTCAGCGAGCTTCATCCTCTCAATCACTGCATTCATGGGTGTAGCCTCCACTCTACGAATCTCCAGCTGTGCTACAACTGGAATCATCCCCAGCTGATTCATTCGTTGCAGTTTCCAATTTTTTGACTTAGCAATTTCTACCGCATCCTCATAAGACCTGGGCTTCTTCAATTCCACTTTCCAGCGAATACTTCTTTTAAGCTCGGCTACAAACTTGTTTTTCTTCATCATGTCAGGCGGTACCTGGTCTTCCCCTAAAGCCCTGCATAAAGTCTCCCCCATAGCAAAGAAAATTTCTTTATATAATCATCTAATGATTCAAACTCACCTTGTGTCAGAGCTTGCACCTCATGCCAAATCTTGTCGGGCTCTTCTACCTTCTTGAACCTGTTGGTAAGTGCTATCTTTAATCCATTCTCAGTCATATCAAGATGTGGAACAGCAACCCTCAATGACTCCTCATAAGCCCTGTACCAGGTCCTTGCATCCCCTTTCAAACAGATGCTCAAAAGCCGCAACACCTGTACCGACTCATTAATATGGTTGCTTATGCATGCAACCTCCATCCTTTCCAAGAAGTCTGCCACATCCTCATTAGGGCAACCATAAAACTCTGGATGATAAGACATCATTTTCACCCCCAAACTTCACCTCAGATCCCAAGAAAGCACCTTCCCTGAACTCTCAACTACTAGGGCACACACCCTGATAACTGAAGGAAATACCAGAGCAATCCTCAGTGGGGGCACCAGAAAGATGTGAGACAGCTCAAGAAAACAAGAAGGCCACTGTAGCTCGCCGACTCACCACCTGCAGAACACTCACAAGCATAAGGGGCACCACCAGCTTCTCTAGCTGGAAAGATAAATCTCTCTCTCTCTCTCTCTACCACCAGAGATACCCAAAGAAAGGCAGTTTCAACAGCTCACATATTTCATTATAAAAGCCTTTAATCTGTCAGCAAGGCTAAGCCACTCACATATCACACAAACCTTGTTTGTCCATTTACAAGGGGTGATCCATCACCATAGATTTATTAATTGACAAACTTCAACCTACTCTCCCTCACACTCTCCTTTATCACACACTCACAGCTAACAACTCACACACACACTGCCCAAAGCTTGCTCTCGGTCTCACACCAGAAGTCTCGAAATAAGGCAGCTACCTCCAGTAGAAAAACCAGCAGTTTCTCTGGTTGCCAGCATGAACCCTGGCCTCTGCTTTCCACGCCTACATAGCAGCTCGACCAGCAGCCTCCCTTCAATGAGGTGGCCAACACCTTTAACCTGCAGCTCACCCACACAAGCTTGTCCACCAGAGCTACGCCCTTTGCCTACTTCTTTTGCTAACCTGTCAGTGCCCGGGAAGTCCCCCAGCCAGGCTCTTCAGCACAATCACTCGCCAAGCTCTGCTCTTACACAAGGCAGCTACATCGTGGTCTCTCTCTCTCTCTTTTCCGTCGGCTCACTGTTAACTCCAAGGGCAGCTCCCCTTTGCGCACACCAGCAACTGTCACGTTTGCTCTTCCCTTCCTAAGTTTCCTCGATGAGCTGGGCGCCTTCTCTAGCGCTAACACCAGCCCATAATCCTTGATGCTAGCTTTAGTCTTTCTGGAAGGTGGTCTCCGCCTTTTCACCAGCCAACGACCCCACACACCTCGACGTCCAGCACTTGCGCCTTTGCTCTCGATCACCTCCAAGGGCTGCCCCAACAAGGCGGCCCACTCTCTCTCTTCAGCGACCCGGTCTCTCAAACTTGGCGGTCCTTTTCCCTTCGTAATAGCTACTGCAGCACCTCTGCAAGCAGTCTCTCCAGGCACCAATCCACGCTCTTCTCTTCCAGCGCCTGCCTTCTTACCCGGTTTTACCAAGCTTTATCTGCCCAGCGTCCTTCAGCAGAGAGGCCCCTTCTCTTTGGCGATCCTCTGCAGCCCGTTGTTGCGCCTGAGAATCACCCCAACAACCTCTCTCACCCACAATCACTCACCACCCAGGCTCTTTTTTTTGCAAGGCGGCTACCATCTCTCTCTGCAGCTCCTTTGGCGGACCGACGACCCCACTGTCTCCTTTCTCTGCAGCAAGTGGTCCCTTCTTTTCTTCACGCCTCTGTCTACACACTTGCCTCCTTCTACTACCAGGCGGCCACTCCAGTGTTGTCTTCGCCTCACACACTCTGCACACGGCGTCTCTTCTTTCTACTTCGAAGTTGCTGCCAGCTACTTACCGGCCATTCTCTCCCTCCACTACTCCTTCGAAGCGGCCATCCTCACATTCTCTCCTCCCTTCTAGTTGTGAGGTGGTGGCCCATAAACACTTCCAAGTGGCCATTTTTTTAATTGGCCACGTATATTACATTTTTAATTAATTTTTTTTAGTATTAAAATGATGGTTAGCCATGCTACTCCTCTTTTCTTTTCCTTGCACTTCGAGTTATCACACCTAGCCCATAACCTTCCAAAATTATGCGAGTTGCCCACAGCCTCATGATCAGCATCATCATACCAAGACGGCCATTCCAAACCTGAAAGATTCTCAAACTCAAGCATAAAAGCAATTATATTTTGCTGGCGTCGCCTGAGGGATTTCAACATTTACAGTCTGAATTGAGCTCTCTCTACATAAACCACATTATTTTCACCAGAAGCTCATCAAAACCCATCATTAATATCCTCATGCTCTTCCACCTCTTATTTACACACATCCCAGACACCTTCTTGACGACTAAAAAACTCATACAAATAAAAACTCCAAGTCTCCAGCAGCTGTTCCGAAGAAAAATGCATTCACTAACTCACTCCAAAGCCATTCCGTGTGTACACTTGCCAAGGCATTCAGGGCAAAGTTTTATTGCACACCATGCATCCCATATGTACACGGACTCAAAACATCTTTACAGAAAAATGCCTGACAGTTGGCAATGAGATGAAGTCTTGAATGTGTGAGTTATGCCCTGTAGCCATTCCTCTGCGACTGCATGGCATAAACTTAATAATGTCAAAAAGGAATGAGTCATGAATCAAATCAAAATTGAGTTTATGCCACCATCAGGTAGTGAAGAGGTCCCAATGACATCACATGCAAGGTAAAGTTAGGTGAGGACAAAAGCCTTCGAATTGCTCACAAGAGATTTGGGAAGAGGATTGTAGAAAGAACCATGCAAATCCCCAAAGATATAAGCAGCAGGAGGAGGCCATGACGTGAATGGAGAGCATAGGGAGCTCCCATCTTGGAAGCGGTGGTTGGGATGCTTTCGACACTTGCTTTGTGAGTGTTAATACACATATCACTCACTGTTGTTTGGCATAATGGGCATTTCATTTTCTTTTAATAAGTACTCATGCTTCATGCTTCCAGATTCAAGTGGCCAGTCATGCTACTACGAGTGATGTGGAGGAAAGGTATGCCCGAATGCATGGGACTTATGCCCTCCTCAAGCAACTTGAGCGAGAGGGCCACAATGTGAATTGGATGGATGTGGTAAATATGGTAAACCTCTACATTTTCCACCCGTCAATTAGTTTTTTCCTCACTTGTCATTTCTAAGTTTTTTCCCCTTGAATACTCTTTTGTTTGCGGACCAGTGCTAGACCCTAGGAAAATGATGATGATTAGGTCCTATGTACATGAGTCGGGCCTCTTTTGTGTACTTTTTGTCATATCTATGCCTTTTTTTTGTGTACTTTTTGTCAGCTCCATTATGAGCTATGTAACTTTTGTTACTTAATAGAAAGTATTGTTTCATGACCTTTCAGTAGTAGAGAACAAGGATGTAGTTTATAAAACTCGTATTATAGGTACACCCAGGTGCTTGCAGGACTGCACTTGGGTGTACCATTATTTTAAAAAAAACCTGCACTCGTCGATATAATTGTTTGAAACCACCATTCCAATAATAATTGAAATACATTAGGTGAAATATGGACTCTCATTTTTGCCCCTTAAGGATTTCCACACTTCCTCTCTCTAGAAAAATGGACTCATGGGTGAAATTTTTGCAAAGTAACATGCCACGTTATCACCAATTTGGGGACTTCTTGAATATTCAAAATTGCTTA
Organism: Cibotium barometz; assembly: GCF_041138505.1. Lineage (NCBI taxonomy): Eukaryota > Viridiplantae > Streptophyta > Polypodiopsida > Cyatheales > Cibotiaceae > Cibotium > Cibotium barometz. Next base: position 14,231,461 of record NC_141100.1, read on the forward strand.
TCATGCTATATATCATTGGAAAGGTCTCGAAGAGTAGATTCCAAATGTCCAAACTCCGCTCACTTTTGAGTTGATTTGCAAAAATTTCACCATGAGCCTATTTTCCTAGAGAGAGGAGGTGTGGAAATCCTTAAGGGAAAAAATGAGAGTCCATATTTCACCTAATGAGTGTCGTTGTTGTCAACGTCAAAACTAGCTTCCCAATATCAAAACCAGCTTCCCAATAAGTGTCCAAATCATGGTCAAAAAATAACTATTATGTTGGGTATATCAACGCACACATCGACGTGTATCTCAACGCTCATATCGACGCTTTTTTCGACATGCATATCGCTTTCGATTTTTTTTAACATGTTCAAATCTGTTGAAAATCAACCCACCTATATTAGTGAAAAAGGCTATAAAAGTTAAGAAAACTAATAATATTTTTATTGAGATTGTATAACAACCTTCTCAAGAAAATAGTCGTGCTACAAGTCTCAAAAGTTTAAATTGATTCTACCCATTGGATTGAGAGAACTAGTGAGAACTAGGGATATTCAACATCCTCTACCATTGGTGCCCACTCATGTAAGATTCCTCCCCAGCCTTCGAGGCATACAGGAGTAAGAATCTCCCTTTTTGATCTTAAAATTATTCCCTCTCAAAAATAAAAGAAAGATTCTGTTTAAAAAAAGGAAGACCCTTTCCCTAGAATACTTCTCAGGAGTCACGCTGTTTTAAGGATTCAGAACAATGAGTTCAGAAGTGAAAATCGGTGTTTTGGATACCAAGGTTTTGGTCTTCATTCGAGTACGGCACAAAAGAAGTTCTTTATCGATTGGGGAGTTTGAGAAGTTATCCCCCAGATATTGTGAGCCTTATCTGACTTCAAAGAAAGTAAGTGACTTAGCTTACGAGCTTCTTTTATCTCCTCATCTCAAAGTTCTTAATGCCTCCTATAGAAAATTGTGCCAAACCCAAATCATGGAAAGACGGTAAAACTTCAGTGGCAAGCTATCGTTGGCTTCTAAGTTACGCTAGCTCCTTCCTTTATATAAGTCATAACTTTTACTTGTCGCTCACAGTAATCTTACTCCCATCGATCTCCTTTCTTCCTAATCTCCTTCATGGCTTGGCAACAAGAATTAGTTTTATCCATAATGATTCCTCACCTTCAAGATGCAAGGGAGTCTGTGAAGAAAGATTTTATAGAGCAGTATGAGCGCTCACTTTTCCCTCACTTGGGAACTTCCGTAGCGCAGACAAAATGGCGGACCTATCAAGACATAACTAGGGTAACACCCTGGGGTCAACAGCACTTTCGTAACAATGTTCGCTTGGCCATGGTTATTGAAGCTTTGGGTTTGGGTCCCCGATACTACTGCGTCATGAGATCAAGGCATCCTGGGTTTTCTGAGCGGGTCTTCTTACTGGCGTGTTTTCTTCCTCATGAGAAGATATGCCTTTACCCCGTTTTTGGCTTGCCTCTCAGAGGTCCTTTTGTTAGAACACCTCATACCACTGAGATAGGCGCAGCAATAACCCACAGAATCATTCCCATAGATGAGTTACCTTATACTTGTGCAGCTTGTGAGGACTGCTTTTGTGACCATATGATGGACGGGCTTATGGAAGTGTAAAGAGTTCCTCTATCTTTACTGTATAAGTTCCGAGAATGAATAAAGTTTAAATCTTGTTCGTATTTTGAATCTTGCTCTCTTTAAGACTTATCTTGGTGGTTAATCTTGATTAAAATTTTTCTCTAAGTCTCATATTCGTGAATCTTGCGAAATTATCACAAGTTACGAGATGAGGACATCTCGCGTTTTTTAAGTGGGGTAGAATGTAAGATTCCTCCCCCAAACCCCTTTTTGATGTCTAGTATCTTCTTCTATAATCAATCCCTCTTCAGAAATATAAAAGACTTGTTTCTAACTGTTTTAACCTAGAGAGAGAAAATATTCTAGAGAGAGAATATTCAGATTTTTAATATTTTTGGATAGAAAATTATCTCATCTTATTAAAATAAGTTTCCCTGAAACAGAAATTCAAAAAGAACTTTCCAATGTGCAATTGGAATTAATTGGAAATGTGTATAAAGGACCTTAGTCTAAGGGTCTAGATTTTCAGAAATTTTTGGATTATGGTCCAATTAAGGTTCCTATGGACCAATAGCATCAATCCATGTGTAGGGAGGAGATAAATCCAATTTGAAAAAGAAGATACCCAAAAATGAGTAAATACTCACATAAGATGAAGAGTTGAAAATGTACAAGGTTTATTAGTAAAACATTATGAGCAATATTAAAAGTATGACATATGTAAGGAAGGGGAGTTCTTTAAAGGAGGTGCATATTTCACATAAGATGAAGAGTTGAAAATGTACAAGGTTTATTAGTAAAAAATTATGAGCAATATTAAAAGTATGACATATGTAAGGAAGAGGAGTTCTTTAAAGGAGGTGCATATTTCACATAAGATGAAGAGTTGAAAATGTACAAGGTTTATTAGTAAAAAATTATGAGCAATATTAAAAGTATGACATATGTAAGGAAGGGGAGTTCTTTAAAGGAGGTGCATATTTCACATAAGATGAAGAGTTGAAAATGTACAAGGTTTATTAGTAAAAAACTATGAGCAATATTAAAAATATGACATATGTAAGGAAGGGGAGTTCTTTAAAGGAGGTGCATATTTCACATGCTTGAATGAGTTTTAAACTCATAAAAATTGAGATATTTCATCTCTCCTCTCTCCTCATTCAAGTCTAGTTCCAAAAAGTTAGCTTAACTGACCTAAAAATGGTCAAATATTGACCAAACTGATTTAGAAAATTCTAGAATCAGTTTGTTTGGTTAGGAGCTCAATTTTTCCTATAAATAGAAGCCTCACCCTTGTTGAAAAATATATAGTGTTTATGCATCGTTACTCTACTCCACCTAAGTCAAGAACTGTGAATTCATTTAATAATTCACTAGTTTTTGGAGCTTCCCTCTTTCTTCAATCCCCATTAGTGGCTCCATCAACATACTTAACCAATTGATTGGTTGGGGGCCTCTACCGTGAACAAAGAATCAAGCAAGTTGTAAGGTAATTAGTGAATATTGATCTTTCTATAATTTCTCAATGTTTCTCTCTTCTCAACCCCTCTCAAGCTTGAGAAGTTTAATTGGTATGTTTTTTTTTTAAATGCTATTGAAGTTTGAATAGTAGTGAAGAGTTACATAATTTAATAAATGCTATTGAAGTTAATTTTCATTTATGTTTAAATTCTAATGATTCTTATGTAAATTCTCTCTCTCTCTCAAGAAATGGTCATACTCATGACCCATTCTCAATCCAAATCAAGCTTTTCATAAAGCTTTTCCTTAACCCAAGATTAAGCTATGCTTGAGGCCAAATTAATGGCTTTTTCTTATGCTTTTAGTTTATGTATATTGATGATTCAATCCATTATGGATTAAGGATCCAATTAGAGAATCATTTTAATTATTTCCTTAATGATAAGCTTTATCCCTTAGAAAAATTATCAGTCATAGCAGCGGAGCTATGGCAAAATTTTTATAAAAATTATGCATAAAAAATTTTCATTCAAAGCATAAAAAGAGGACTTCCTACCATATTCTAGGAATCATCATCCTAGATTAATTGAAAGAATTTCATTATAATCATGGAGAAATTGAATTTTAATATTATGCATAAAGGATAAATTTTTATATCAAAAGTGTTATTTTTACCATTTTTACTTTCATGCATAGAAGTATGCATAAAGGATAAATTTTTATATCAAAAGTGTTATTTTTACCATTTTTATTTTCATGCATAGAAGTATGCATAATGGATAAATTTTTATATCAAAAGTATTACTTTTATCATTTTTATTTCATACATAAAAGTATGCATAAAAGAAAATTTTTATATCAAAAGTGTTACTTTTATCATTTTTAATTTTCATGCATAGAAGTATGCATAAAGGAAAAATTTTTATATCAAAAGTGTTACTTTTGTCATATTGGATTTCATGCATATAGGTATGCATAAAAGATATTCTTTTTATACTAAAAGTATGATTTTCCTCATAAATGGATTTTATGCTTAACTTAGATGCATAAGAGAAATTCTTTTATTCTAAAAGTATAATTCCCTACCAAATTGAAATCATACATAAAAAGATGCATAAAAGATTGATTTTAATTTCGAAAGTGTTAGTCTCCTTAAATGGAATTTATGTATAAATAAATGTGTAGAGAAATCTTATATCAAATAAAAGAATTCTTTTTTTTTTAAAAAAAGATATGAAATGTGATAAGATGTGATAAGAGGTGTATGAGATGTGATAAGAATTGATAAGATGCGTATGGAAAGTGATAGGATGTGATAAGAGGTGTGATAAGAGGTGATAAGATGCTTATGAAATAAGTTAGGATGTGATAAGATGAATTAAGATGTGTATGGGGGGATGAGGTAAGAAGTGTATGTGATAGGATAAGATGTATATGGGTTGTGATAGGGCGAGAATGGATGTGATGTAAAAGATTAGATGTGAAGGTATATGGGGTTATATAAATGGGAATGTGAAAATGGATGTATGTATGTGGATGTGTGGATATGGAGATGGGAGTGTGGATGTATGAACATGAAAATGGATATATGCATGAAGATGTATATGCATAGATGTAAATGTGGATGTAGATGTGGATGTATAGATGTGAATGGAAATGTGGATGTGGATGTATGTGAATGTGGATGTAGATGTGGATGTATAGATGTGAATGTGGAATGTGGATGTGGATGTATGTATGTATGTGGATGTAGATGTGGATGTATAGATGTGAATGGGAATGGGGATGTGGATGTATGTGAATGTGAATGTAGATGTGGATGTATGTGAATGTGAATGTAGATGTGAATGTGGAATGTGGATGTATAGATGTGGATGTATGGGAATGTGGATGTGGATGTATGTGAATGTGAATGTAGATGTGGATGTATAGATGTGAATGTGGAATGTGGATGTGGATGTATGTATGTATGTGGATGTAGATGTGGATGTATGGATGTGTATGTATGAATGTGGATATGGGATGTGGATGTATAAATAAGGATGTGAAAATGGAGGTAAGCATGTAGATGTGGATGCATGTATGTGAATGTGAATGTAGATGTGAATGTGGAATGTGGATGTATAGATGTGGATGTATGGGAATGTGGATGTGGATGTATGTGAATGTGAATGTAGATGTGGATGTATAGATGTGAATGTGGAATGTGGATGTGGATGTATGTATGTATGTGGATGTAGATGTGGATGTATGGATGTGTATGTATGAATGTGGAACTGTGAGATCCCCCTGTTCCCACCGAGCAACGGATTCGGGTACTAGCAGTGGAAGTAGCACTTCTTGCACGGGACAGGGGTCCCACATTCGGGCCTCGTCCACGGATATCCGGACAAGAGACTAATCCGTCGGTTTTTCCAAAACCGAACCCGGAAGAAACTTCCCTTACCCGGAAAGCACGGGCGATTCCACCAGGATAATTTTTTTACCCTAACGTAGTCAAGATCATTACTGATCACGCTGATCCAACTGCACCTATAAAGATACTCGGTCGGATCAAGGAAGAAACTTGCACTTGGATCATTGGGATCAACGCTTTTTTCCCCATCAAGAGGCACAGCCGTTGATTCCTATCCATAGAACAATTACTATCCGGGACTTACTTCATCTATCATAATAACAGAAATTGAGTCTCGGTTTACGGATCCATCAGTCCAGCCTAACCCCATCCGATCCCATGGGTTAGCCAACCGCCCAACCACTGTAGTGATGGGATCCAATTTGGAATTTGGTTAAGTTTTGTCCCGGGTACCAAGGAAGAGAGTTCCAAGGCCCCCTAGCCGGAAGTTCATGCAACATAAAATTAGGCACACCACTTACACACCCAATATGAAAGTGCCTTTTTCTTATCATCAGCTAACTTTAAAACAATCCTTTAATGAAACCATAGTACCACTGATCACAATCTTCCAATTTATCCAGTTGATCCTCAAATTTCCCATCATTCCTTCATCAGAGTATCTATGGCATCATTGGCAACTAGAACGCTCACCACCTGTCCACTCAGAGGCCGTTTCCATAGTTCCTAGCCCATAATACTCGGCAATATAATCACTTATCAAGATGGACTCTCGTTGAAGATCAGCAAGATCAACCAACAGATCCATATAAAAGAGCCATGGACTCATCCGTTGAGGACCAGCAAGGTCAGTCAACCAGATCCATGCCCGGTTTCACAAAACAACTCTTACTCCTTGTTCCAATATCTTCCTCGACGCACGCGTGGGTATCCTAGGCGACCCAGAGCCCGAGCACCGTATGGTCAGCACCCTCTAGGATCCTTCGCAGGTGACCTAGCGCTTCACTCATAGGCCGCTTCCTTGGTCCCTCATCCACCGTACCGGAAGCTCACCATTTTAATCGAACCGAGGCTGGTCAAGACCTCGGTCGACCTTGCTACGCGAGACGTCCTCCATTGACTCTCCGTCAGCAGTTGCAACTTTATCAGTTAGGTCTCCACGACCTTAATCACAAGACGGTCACCTTGATCTCACAGTTGGTATCAGAGCATTTGGTTAATAAAGATCAATTGAGAAGACAAATAGGTCAGAAATTTATCAAGAAACACAAAAAGGTTGTAATTGTGTGATATAATTCATACAATTTGATATTCAAATTGAAATTCGTAATTTGGTAATTGGGTCTTCAGATGGAAGTACCGCAATTATATAGAATCCTTGACTTGCTTGAGGCCTAGACATGATGGTATTTACCTTATAATTCCAAGGGCCGTGACTATCCGTATATACCGAGAGTATAACTGCAGCTCTTTACTGACAGTATATACGAGTAAATCTAAGACTTGAAATTATAAGCGTTAATGCTATCCAGATGATGAATTTGAATGTGGTTGATATGATTTTTAATTCTGTTTGGGAACTGATGAATTGATTGGGATTCTGATTGAAAAATGATGATTTTTGAAATTTAGTTGAAATATAATAACTTGAGCAAAACCGCAATGAGGATGAATGAGACGAGTCCCTGTAATGATAAATGATGATAATGATTTCAACAAATCACTATGAGATTAGTGGATTGTGCTGTCAAAGTACTACTGTTAACCCTTGACTCGGTATATCAAGTTAAGGGATGACAAATTGAAAACTTGCTTGACTGAAATTCCCGTGGAGGAATGTTCAGAAAGAAAAAATTTCGATCTGATGGACCATTATCGTGTTAAAGATATGAATGATATGATCTGAAATGAAATTATTTAATGATGAGTTCTATATAAGGGATATTTATCCCCGTATTCTGTTGGGTTGACCAGAATATAAGGAACCCTAGAATAAATTGGATCTTAAGAAAAAGAATTGTCCTCTACTTGGCGAGATGAGGACATCTCACACTTTTTTAAGTGGGGTAGAATGTAAGATTCCTCCCCAGCCTTCGAGGCATACAGGAGTAAGAATCTCCCTTTTTGATCTTAAAATTATTCCCTCTCAAAAATAAAAGAAAGATTCTATTTAAAAAAAGGAAGACCCTTTCCCTAGAATACTTCTCAGGAGTCACGCTGTTTTAAGGATTCAGAACAATGAGTTCAGAAGTGAAAATCGGTGTTTTGGATACCAAGGTTTTGGTCTTCATTCGAGTACGGCACAAAAGAAGTTCTTTATCTATTGGGGAGTTTGAGAAGTTATCCCCCAGATATTGTGAGCCTTATCTGACTTCAAAGAAAGTAAGTGACTTAGCTTACGAGCTTCTTTTATCTCCTCATCTCAAAGTTCTTAATGCCTCCTATAGAAAATTGTGCCAAACCCAAATCATGGAAAGACGGTAAAACTTTAGTGGCAAGCTACCGTTGGCTTCTAAGTTACGCTAGCTCCTTCCTTTATATAAGTCGTAACTTTTACTTGTCGCTCACAGTAATCTTACTCCCATCGATCTCCTTTCTTCCTAATCTCCTTCATGGCTTGGCAACAAGAATTAGTTTTATCCATAATGATTCCTCACCTTCAAGACGCAAGGGAGTCTGTGAAGAAAGATTTTATAGAGCAGTATGAGCGCTCACTTTTCCCTCACTTGGGAACTTCTGTAGCGCAGACAAAATGGCGGACCTATCAAGACATAACTAGGGTAACACCCTGGGGTCAGCAGCACTTTCGTAACAATGTTCGCTTGGCCATGGTTATTGAAGCTTTGGGTTTGGGTCCCCGATACTACTACGTCATGAGATCAAGGCATCCTGGGTTTTCTGAGCGGGTCTTCTTACTGGCGTGTTTTCTTCCTCATGAGAAGATATGCCTTTACCCCGTTTTTGGCTTGCCTCTCAGAGGTCCTTTTGTTAGAACACCTCATACCACTGAGATAGGCGCAGCAATAACCCACAGAATCATTCCCATAGATGAGTTACCTTATACTTGTGCAGCTTGTGAGGACTGCTTTTGTGACCATATGATGGACGGGCTTATGGAAGTGTAAAGAGTTCCTCTATCTTTACTGTATAAGTTCCGAGAATGAATAAAGTTTAAATCTTGTTCGTATTTTGAATCTTGCTCTCTTTAAGACTTATCTTGGTGGTTAATCTTGATTAAAATTTTTCTCTAAGTCTCATATTCGTGAATCTTGCGAAATTATCACAAGTTGCGAGATGAGGACATCTCGCGTTTTTTAAGTGGGGTAGAATGTAAGATTCCTCCCCCAAACCCCTTTTTGATGTCTAGTATCTTCTTCTATAATCAATCCCTCTTCAGAAATATAAAAGACTTGTTTCTAACTGTTTTAACCTAGAGAGAGAAAATATTCTAGAGAGAGAATATTCAGATTTTTAATATTTTTGGATAGAAAATTATCTCATCTTATTAAAATAAGTTTCCCTGAAACAGAAATTCAAAAAGAACTTTCCAATGTGCAATTGGAATTAATTGGAAATGTGTATAAAGGACCTTAGTCTAAGGGTCTAGATTTTCAGAAATTTTTGGATTATGGTCCAATTAAGGTTCCTATGGACCAATAGCATCAATCCATGTGTAGGGAGGAGATAAATCCAATTTGAAAAAGAAGATACCCAAAAATGAGTAAATACTCACATAAGATGAAGAGTTGAAAATGTACAAGGTTTATTAGTAAAACATTATGAGCAATATTAAAAGTATGACATATGTAAGGAAGGGGAGTTCTTTAAAGGAGGTGCATATTTCACATAAGATGAAGAGTTGAAAATGTACAAGGTTTATTAGTAAAAAATTATGAGCAATATTAAAAGTATGACATATGTAAGGAAGAGGAGTTCTTTAAAGGAGGTGCATATTTCACATAAGATGAAGAGTTGAAAATGTACAAGGTTTATTAGTAAAAAATTATGAGCAATATTAAAAGTATGACATATGTAAGGAAGGGGAGTTCTTTAAAGGAGGTGCATATTTCACATAAGATGAAGAGTTGAAAATGTACAAGGTTTATTAGTAAAAAACTATGAGCAATATTAAAAATATGACATATGTAAGGAAGGGGAGTTCTTTAAAGGAGGTGCATATTTCACATGCTTGAATGAGTTTTAAACTCATAAAAATTGAGATATTTCATCTCTCCTCTCTCCTCATTCAAGTCTAGTTCCAAAAAGTTAGCTTAACTGACCTAAAAATGGTCAAATATTGACCAAACTGATTTAGAAAATTCTAGAATCAGTTTGTTTGGTTAGGAGCTCAATTTTTCCTATAAATAGAAGCCTCACCCTTGTTGAAAAATATATAGTGTTTATGCATCGTTACTCTACTCCACCTAAGTCAAGAACTGTGAATTCATTTAATAATTCACTAGTTTTTGGAGCTTCCCTCTTTCTTCAATCCCCATTAGTGGCTCCATCAACATACTTAACCAATTGATTGGTTGGGGGCCTCTACCGTGAACAAAGAATCAAGCAAGTTGTAAGGTAATTAGTGAATATTGATCTTTCTATAATTTCTCAATGTTTCTCTCTTCTCAACCCCTCTCAAGCTTGAGAAGTTTAATTGGTATGTTTTTTTTTTAAATGCTATTGAAGTTTGAATAGTAGTGAAGAGTTACATAATTTAATAAATGCTATTGAAGTTAATTTTCATTTATGTTTAAATTCTAATGATTCTTATGTAAATTCTCTCTCTCACTCAAGAAATGGTCATACTCATGACCCATTCTCAATCCAAATCAAGCTTTTCATAAAGCTTTTCCTTAACCCAAGATTAAGCTATGCTTGAGGCCAAATTAATGGCTTTTTCTTATGCTTTTAGTTTATGTATATTGATGATTCAATCCATTATGGATTAAGGATCCAATTAGAGAATCATTTTAATTATTTCCTTAATGATAAGCTTTATCCCTTAGAAAAATTATCAGTCATAGCAGCGGAGCTATGGCAAAATTTTTATAAAAATTATGCATAAAAAATTTTCGCATAAAAAGAGGACTTCCTACCATATTCTAGGAATCATCATCCTAGATTAATTGAAAGAATTTCATTATAATCATGGAGAAATTGAATTTTAATATTATGCATAAAGGATAAATTTTTATATCAAAAGTGTTATTTTTACCATTTTTACTTTCATGCATAGAAGTATGCATAAAGGATAAATTTTTATATCAAAAGTGTTATTTTTACCATTTTTATTTTCATGCATAGAAGTATGCATAATGGATAAATTTTTATATCAAAAGTATTACTTTTATCATTTTTATTTCATACATAAAAGTATGCATAAAAGAAAATTTTTATATCAAAAGTGTTACTTTTATCATTTTTAATTTTCATGCATAGAAGTATGCATAAAGGAAAAATTTTTATATCAAAAGTGTTACTTTTGTCATATTGGATTTCATGCATATAGGTATGCATAAAAGATATTCTTTTTATACTAAAAGTATGATTTTCCTCATAAATGGATTTTATGCTTAACTTAGATGCATAAGAGAAATTCTTTTATTCTAAAAGTATAATTCCCTACCAAATTGAAATCATACATAAAAAGATGCATAAAAGATTGATTTTAATTTCGAAAGTGTTAGTCTCCTTAAATGGAATTTATGTATAAATAAATGTGTAGAGAAATCTTATATCAAATAAAAGAATTCTTTTTTTAAAAAAAAAAGATATGAAATGTGATAAGATGTGATAAGAGGTGTATGAGATGTGATAAGAATTGATAAGATGCGTATGGAAAGTGATAGGATGTGATAAGAGGTGTGATAAGAGGTGATAAGATGCTTATGAAATAAGTTAGGATGTGATAAGATGAATTAAGATGTGTATGGGGGGATGAGGTAAGAAGTGTATGTGATAGGATAAGATGTATATGGGTTGTGATAGGGCGAGAATGGATGTGATGTAAAAGATTAGATGTGAAGGTATATGGGGTTATATAAATGGGAATGTGAAAATGGATGTATGTATGTGGATGTGTGGATATGGAGATGGGAGTGTGGATGTATGAACATGAAAATGGATATATGCATGAAGATGTATATGCATAGATGTAAATGTGGATGTAGATGTGGATGTATAGATGTGAATGGATGTGGATGTATAGATGTGAATGGAAATGTGGATGTGGATGTATGTGAATGTGGATGTAGATGTGGATGTATAGATGTGAATGTGGAATGTGGATGTGGATGTATGTATGTATGTGGATGTAGATGTGGATGTATAGATGTGAATGGGAATGGGGATGTGGATGTATGTGAATGTGAATGTAGATGTGGATGTATGTGAATGTGAATGTAGATGTGAATGTGGAATGTGGATGTATAGATGTGGATGTATGGGAATGTGGATGTGGATGTATGTGAATGTGAATGTAGATGTGGATGTATAGATGTGAATGTGGAATGTGGATGTGGATGTATGTATGTATGTGGATGTAGATGTGGATGTATGGATGTGTATGTATGAATGTGGATATGGGATGTGGATGTATAAATAAGGATGTGAAAATGGAGGTAAGCATGTAGATGTGGATGCATGTATGTGAATGTGAATGTAGATGTGAATGTGGAATGTGGATGTATAGATGTGGATGTATGGGAATGTGGATGTGGATGTATGTGAATGTGAATGTAGATGTGGATGTATAGATGTGAATGTGGAATGTGGATGTGGATGTATGTATGTATGTGGATGTAGATGTGGATGTATGGATGTGTATGTATGAATGTGGAACTGTGAGATCCCCCTGTTCCCACCGAGCAACGGATTCGGGTACTAGCAGTGGAAGTAGCACTTCTTGCACGGGACAGGGGTCCCACATTCGGGCCTCGTCCACGGATATCCGGACAAGAGACTAATCCGTCGGTTTTTCCAAAACCGAACCCGGAAGAAACTTCCCTTACCCGGAAAGCACGGGCGATTCCACCAGGATAATTTTTTTACCCTAACGTAGTCAAGATCATTACTGATCACGCTGATCCAACTGCACCTATAAAGATACTCGGTCGGATCAAGGAAGAAACTTGCACTTGGATCATTGGGATCAACGCTTTTTTCCCCATCAAGAGGCACAGCCGTTGATTCCTATCCATAGAACAATTACTATCCGGGACTTACTTCATCTATCATAATAACAGAAATTGAGTCTCGGTTTACGGATCCATCAGTCCAGCCTAACCCCATCCGATCCCATGGGTTAGCCAACCGCCCAACCACTGTAGTGATGGGATCCAATTTGGAATTTGGTTAAGTTTTGTCCCGGGTACCAAGGAAGAGAGTTCCAAGGCCCCCTAGCCGGAAGTTCATGCAACATAAAATTAGGCACACCACTTACACACCCAATATGAAAGTGCCTTTTTCTTATCATCAGCTAACTTTAAAACAATCCTTTAATGAAACCATAGTACCACTGATCACAATCTTCCAATTTATCCAGTTGATCCTCAAATTTCCCATCATTCCTTCATCAGAGTATCTATGGCATCATTGGCAACTAGAACGCTCACCACCTGTCCACTCAGAGGCCGTTTCCATAGTTCCTAGCCCATAATACTCGGCAATATAATCACTTATCAAGATGGACTCTCGTTGAAGATCAGCAAGATCAACCAACAGATCCATATAAAAGAGCCATGGACTCATCCGTTGAGGACCAGCAAGGTCAGTCAACCAGATCCATGCCCGGTTTCACAAAACAACTCTTACTCCTTGTTCCAATATCTTCCTCGACGCACGCGTGGGTATCCTAGGCGACCCAGAGCCCGAGCACCGTATGGTCAGCACCCTCTAGGATCCTTCGCAGGTGACCTAGCGCTTCACTCATAGGCCGCTTCCTTGGTCCCTCATCCACCGTACCGGAAGCTCACCATTTTAATCGAACCGAGGCTGGTCAAGACCTCGGTCGACCTTGCTACGCGAGACGTCCTCCATTGACTCTCCGTCAGCAGTTGCAACTTTATCAGTTAGGTCTCCACGACCTTAATCACAAGACGGTCACCTTGATCTCACAGTTGGTATCAGAGCATTTGGTTAATAAAGATCAATTGAGAAGACAAATAGGTCAGAAATTTATCAAGAAACACAAAAAGGTTGTAATTGTGTGATATAATTCATACAATTTGATATTCAAATTGAAATTCGTAATTTGGTAATTGGGTCTTCAGATGGAAGTACCGCAATTATATAGAATCCTTGACTTGCTTGAGGCCTAGACATGATGGTATTTACCTTATAATTCCAAGGGCCGTGACTATCCGTATATACCGAGAGTATAACTGCAGCTCTTTACTGACAGTATATACGAGTAAATCTAAGACTTGAAATTATAAGCGTTAATGCTATCCAGATGATGAATTTGAATGTGGTTGATATGATTTTTAATTCTGTTTGGGAACTGATGAATTGATTGGGATTCTGATTGAAAAATGATGATTTTTGAAATTTAGTTGAAATATAATAACTTGAGCAAAACCGCAATGAGGATGAATGAGACGAGTCCCTGTAATGATAAATGATGATAATGATTTCAACAAATCACTATGAGATTAGTGGATTGTGCTGTCAAAGTACTACTGTTAACCCTTGACTCGGTATATCAAGTTAAGGGATGACAAATTGAAAACTTGCTTGACTGAAATTCCCGTGGAGGAATGTTCAGAAAGAAAAAATTTCGATCTGATGGACCATTATCGTGTTAAAGATATGAATGATATGATCTGAAATGAAATTATTTAATGATGAGTTCTATATAAGGGATATTTATCCCCGTATTCTGTTGGGTTGACCAGAATATAAGGAACCCTAGAATAAATTGGATCTTAAGAAAAAGAATTGTCCTCTACTTGGCGAGATGAGGACATCTCACACTTTTTTAAGTGGGGTAGAATGTAAGATTCCTCCCCAGCCTTCGAGGCATACAGGAGTAAGAATCTCCCTTTTTGATCTTAAAATTATTCCCTCTCAAAAATAAAAGAAAGATTCTATTTAAAAAAAGGAAGACCCTTTCCCTAGAATACTTCTCAGGAGTCACGCTGTTTTAAGGATTCAGAACAATGAGTTCAGAAGTGAAAATCGGTGTTTTGGATACCAAGGTTTTGGTCTTCATTCGAGTACGGCACAAAAGAAGTTCTTTATCTATTGGGGAGTTTGAGAAGTTATCCCCCAGATATTGTGAGCCTTATCTGACTTCAAAGAAAGTAAGTGACTTAGCTTACGAGCTTCTTTTATCTCCTCATCTCAAAGTTCTTAATGCCTCCTATAGAAAATTGTGCCAAACCCAAATCATGGAAAGACGGTAAAACTTCAGTGGCAAGCTACCGTTGGCTTCTAAGTTACGCTAGCTCCTTCCTTTATATAAGTCGTAACTTTTACTTGTCGCTCACAGTAATCTTACTCCCATCGATCTCCTTTCTTCCTAATCTCCTTCATGGCTTGGCAACAAGAATTAGTTTTATCCATAATGATTCCTCACCTTCAAGACGCAAGGGAGTCTGTGAAGAAAGATTTTATAGAGCAGTATGAGCGCTCACTTTTCCCTCACTTGGGAACTTCTGTAGCGCAGACAAAATGGCGGACCTATCAAGACATAACTAGGGTAACACCCTGGGGTCAGCAGCACTTTCGTAACAATGTTCGCTTGGCCATGGTTATTGAAGCTTTGGGTTTGGGTCCCCGATACTACTACGTCATGAGATCAAGGCATCCTGGGTTTTCTGAGCGGGTCTTCTTACTGGCGTGTTTTCTTCCTCATGAGAAGATATGCCTTTACCCCGTTTTTGGCTTGCCTCTCAGAGGTCCTTTTGTTAGAACACCTCATACCACTGAGATAGGCGCAGCAATAACCCACAGAATCATTCCCATAGATGAGTTACCTTATACTTGTGCAGCTTGTGAGGACTGCTTTTGTGACCATATGATGGACGGGCTTATGGAAGTGTAAAGAGTTCCTCTATCTTTACTGTATAAGTTCCGAGAATGAATAAAGTTTAAATCTTGTTCGTATTTTGAATCTTGCTCTCTTTAAGACTTATCTTGGTGGTTAATCTTGATTAAAATTTTTCTCTAAGTCTCATATTCGTGAATCTTGCGAAATTATCACAAGTTGCGAGATGAGGACATCTCGCGTTTTTTAAGTGGGGTAGAATGTAAGATTCCTCCCCCAAACCCCTTTTTGATGTCTAGTATCTTCTTCTATAATCAATCCCTCTTCAGAAATATAAAAGACTTGTTTCTAACTGTTTTAACCTAGAGAGAGAAAATATTCTAGAGAGAGAATATTCAGATTTTTAATATTTTTGGATAGAAAATTATCTCATCTTATTAAAATAAGTTTCCCTGAAACAGAAATTCAAAAAGAACTTTCCAATGTGCAATTGGAATTAATTGGAAATGTGTATAAAGGACCTTAGTCTAAGGGTCTAGATTTTCAGAAATTTTTGGATTATGGTCCAATTAAGGTTCCTATGGACCAATAGCATCAATCCATGTGTAGGGAGGAGATAAATCCAATTTGAAAAAGAAGATACCCAAAAATGAGTAAATACTCACATAAGATGAAGAGTTGAAAATGTACAAGGTTTATTAGTAAAACATTATGAGCAATATTAAAAGTATGACATATGTAAGGAAGGGGAGTTCTTTAAAGGAGGTGCATATTTCACATAAGATGAAGAGTTGAAAATGTACAAGGTTTATTAGTAAAAAATTATGAGCAATATTAAAAGTATGACATATGTAAGGAAGAGGAGTTCTTTAAAGGAGGTGCATATTTCACATAAGATGAAGAGTTGAAAATGTACAAGGTTTATTAGTAAAAAATTATGAGCAATATTAAAAGTATGACATATGTAAGGAAGGGGAGTTCTTTAAAGGAGGTGCATATTTCACATAAGATGAAGAGTTGAAAATGTACAAGGTTTATTAGTAAAAAACTATGAGCAATATTAAAAATATGACATATGTAAGGAAGGGGAGTTCTTTAAAGGAGGTGCATATTTCACATGCTTGAATGAGTTTTAAACTCATAAAAATTGAGATATTTCATCTCTCCTCTCTCCTCATTCAAGTCTAGTTCCAAAAAGTTAGCTTAACTGACCTAAAAATGGTCAAATATTGACCAAACTGATTTAGAAAATTCTAGAATCAGTTTGTTTGGTTAGGAGCTCAATTTTTCCTATAAATAGAAGCCTCACCCTTGTTGAAAAATATATAGTGTTTATGCATCGTTACTCTACTCCACCTAAGTCAAGAACTGTGAATTCATTTAATAATTCACTAGTTTTTGGAGCTTCCCTCTTTCTTCAATCCCCATTAGTGGCTCCATCAACATACTTAACCAATTGATTGGTTGGGGGCCTCTACCGTGAACAAAGAATCAAGCAAGTTGTAAGGTAATTAGTGAATATTGATCTTTCTATAATTTCTCAATGTTTCTCTCTTCTCAACCCCTCTCAAGCTTGAGAAGTTTAATTGGTATGTTTTTTTTTTAAATGCTATTGAAGTTTGAATAGTAGTGAAGAGTTACATAATTTAATAAATGCTATTGAAGTTAATTTTCATTTATGTTTAAATTCTAATGATTCTTATGTAAATTCTCTCTCTCACTCAAGAAATGGTCATACTCATGACCCATTCTCAATCCAAATCAAGCTTTTCATAAAGCTTTTCCTTAACCCAAGATTAAGCTATGCTTGAGGCCAAATTAATGGCTTTTTCTTATGCTTTTAGTTTATGTATATTGATGATTCAATCCATTATGGATTAAGGATCCAATTAGAGAATCATTTTAATTATTTCCTTAATGATAAGCTTTATCCCTTAGAAAAATTATCAGTCATAGCAGCGGAGCTATGGCAAAATTTTTATAAAAATTATGCATAAAAAATTTTCGCATAAAAAGAGGACTTCCTACCATATTCTAGGAATCATCATCCTAGATTAATTGAAAGAATTTCATTATAATCATGGAGAAATTGAATTTTAATATTATGCATAAAGGATAAATTTTTATATCAAAAGTGTTATTTTTACCATTTTTACTTTCATGCATAGAAGTATGCATAAAGGATAAATTTTTATATCAAAAGTGTTATTTTTACCATTTTTATTTTCATGCATAGAAGTATGCATAATGGATAAATTTTTATATCAAAAGTATTACTTTTATCATTTTTATTTCATACATAAAAGTATGCATAAAAGAAAATTTTTATATCAAAAGTGTTACTTTTATCATTTTTAATTTTCATGCATAGAAGTATGCATAAAGGAAAAATTTTTATATCAAAAGTGTTACTTTTGTCATATTGGATTTCATGCATATAGGTATGCATAAAAGATATTCTTTTTATACTAAAAGTATGATTTTCCTCATAAATGGATTTTATGCTTAACTTAGATGCATAAGAGAAATTCTTTTATTCTAAAAGTATAATTCCCTACCAAATTGAAATCATACATAAAAAGATGCATAAAAGATTGATTTTAATTTCGAAAGTGTTAGTCTCCTTAAATGGAATTTATGTATAAATAAATGTGTAGAGAAATCTTATATCAAATAAAAGAATTCTTTTTTAAAAAAAAAAAGATATGAAATGTGATAAGATGTGATAAGAGGTGTATGAGATGTGATAAGAATTGATAAGATGCGTATGGAAAGTGATAGGATGTGATAAGAGGTGTGATAAGAGGTGATAAGATGCTTATGAAATAAGTTAGGATGTGATAAGATGAATTAAGATGTGTATGGGGGGATGAGGTAAGAAGTGTATGTGATAGGATAAGATGTATATGGGTTGTGATAGGGCGAGAATGGATGTGATGTAAAAGATTAGATGTGAAGGTATATGGGGTTATATAAATGGGAATGTGAAAATGGATGTATGTATGTGGATGTGTGGATATGGAGATGGGAGTGTGGATGTATGAACATGAAAATGGATATATGCATGAAGATGTATATGCATAGATGTAAATGTGGATGTAGATGTGGATGTATAGATGTGAATGGATGTGGATGTATAGATGTGAATGGAAATGTGGATGTGGATGTATGTGAATGTGGATGTAGATGTGGATGTATAGATGTGAATGTGGAATGTGGATGTGGATGTATGTATGTATGTGGATGTAGATGTGGATGTATAGATGTGAATGGGAATGGGGATGTGGATGTATGTGAATGTGAATGTAGATGTGGATGTATGTGAATGTGAATGTAGATGTGAATGTGGAATGTGGATGTATAGATGTGGATGTATGGGAATGTGGATGTGGATGTATGTGAATGTGAATGTAGATGTGGATGTATAGATGTGAATGTGGAATGTGGATGTGGATGTATGTATGTATGTGGATGTAGATGTGGATGTATGGATGTGTATGTATGAATGTGGATATGGGATGTGGATGTATAAATAAGGATGTGAAAATGGAGGTAAGCATGTAGATGTGGATGCATGTATGTGAATGTGAATGTAGATGTGAATGTGGAATGTGGATGTATAGATGTGGATGTATGGGAATGTGGATGTGGATGTATGTGAATGTGAATGTAGATGTGGATGTATAGATGTGAATGTGGAATGTGGATGTGGATGTATGTATGTATGTGGATGTAGATGTGGATGTATGGATGTGTATGTATGAATGTGGAACTGTGAGATCCCCCTGTTCCCACCGAGCAACGGATTCGGGTACTAGCAGTGGAAGTAGCACTTCTTGCACGGGACAGGGGTCCCACATTCGGGCCTCGTCCACGGATATCCGGACAAGAGACTAATCCGTCGGTTTTTCCAAAACCGAACCCGGAAGAAACTTCCCTTACCCGGAAAGCACGGGCGATTCCACCAGGATAATTTTTTTACCCTAACGTAGTCAAGATCATTACTGATCACGCTGATCCAACTGCACCTATAAAGATACTCGGTCGGATCAAGGAAGAAACTTGCACTTGGATCATTGGGATCAACGCTTTTTTCCCCATCAAGAGGCACAGCCGTTGATTCCTATCCATAGAACAATTACTATCCGGGACTTACTTCATCTATCATAATAACAGAAATTGAGTCTCGGTTTACGGATCCATCAGTCCAGCCTAACCCCATCCGATCCCATGGGTTAGCCAACCGCCCAACCACTGTAGTGATGGGATCCAATTTGGAATTTGGTTAAGTTTTGTCCCGGGTACCAAGGAAGAGAGTTCCAAGGCCCCCTAGCCGGAAGTTCATGCAACATAAAATTAGGCACACCACTTACACACCCAATATGAAAGTGCCTTTTTCTTATCATCAGCTAACTTTAAAACAATCCTTTAATGAAACCATAGTACCACTGATCACAATCTTCCAATTTATCCAGTTGATCCTCAAATTTCCCATCATTCCTTCATCAGAGTATCTATGGCATCATTGGCAACTAGAACGCTCACCACCTGTCCACTCAGAGGCCGTTTCCATAGTTCCTAGCCCATAATACTCGGCAATATAATCACTTATCAAGATGGACTCTCGTTGAAGATCAGCAAGATCAACCAACAGATCCATATAAAAGAGCCATGGACTCATCCGTTGAGGACCAGCAAGGTCAGTCAACCAGATCCATGCCCGGTTTCACAAAACAACTCTTACTCCTTGTTCCAATATCTTCCTCGACGCACGCGTGGGTATCCTAGGCGACCCAGAGCCCGAGCACCGTATGGTCAGCACCCTCTAGGATCCTTCGCAGGTGACCTAGCGCTTCACTCATAGGCCGCTTCCTTGGTCCCTCATCCACCGTACCGGAAGCTCACCATTTTAATCGAACCGAGGCTGGTCAAGACCTCGGTCGACCTTGCTACGCGAGACGTCCTCCATTGACTCTCCGTCAGCAGTTGCAACTTTATCAGTTAGGTCTCCACGACCTTAATCACAAGACGGTCACCTTGATCTCACAGTTGGTATCAGAGCATTTGGTTAATAAAGATCAATTGAGAAGACAAATAGGTCAGAAATTTATCAAGAAACACAAAAAGGTTGTAATTGTGTGATATAATTCATACAATTTGATATTCAAATTGAAATTCGTAATTTGGTAATTGGGTCTTCAGATGGAAGTACCGCAATTATATAGAATCCTTGACTTGCTTGAGGCCTAGACATGATGGTATTTACCTTATAATTCCAAGGGCCGTGACTATCCGTATATACCGAGAGTATAACTGCAGCTCTTTACTGACAGTATATACGAGTAAATCTAAGACTTGAAATTATAAGCGTTAATGCTATCCAGATGATGAATTTGAATGTGGTTGATATGATTTTTAATTCTGTTTGGGAACTGATGAATTGATTGGGATTCTGATTGAAAAATGATGATTTTTGAAATTTAGTTGAAATATAATAACTTGAGCAAAACCGCAATGAGGATGAATGAGACGAGTCCCTGTAATGATAAATGATGATAATGATTTCAACAAATCACTATGAGATTAGTGGATTGTGCTGTCAAAGTACTACTGTTAACCCTTGACTCGGTATATCAAGTTAAGGGATGACAAATTGAAAACTTGCTTGACTGAAATTCCCGTGGAGGAATGTTCAGAAAGAAAAAATTTCGATCTGATGGACCATTATCGTGTTAAAGATATGAATGATATGATCTGAAATGAAATTATTTAATGATGAGTTCTATATAAGGGATATTTATCCCCGTATTCTGTTGGGTTGACCAGAATATAAGGAACCCTAGAATAAATTGGATCTTAAGAAAAAGAATTGTCCTCTACTTGGCGAGATGAGGACATCTCACACTTTTTTAAGTGGGGTAGAATGTAAGATTCCTCCCCAGCCTTCGAGGCATACAGGAGTAAGAATCTCCCTTTTTGATCTTAAAATTATTCCCTCTCAAAAATAAAAGAAAGATTCTATTTAAAAAAAGGAAGACCCTTTCCCTAGAATACTTCTCAGGAGTCACGCTGTTTTAAGGATTCAGAACAATGAGTTCAGAAGTGAAAATCGGTGTTTTGGATACCAAGGTTTTGGTCTTCATTCGAGTACGGCACAAAAGAAGTTCTTTATCTATTGGGGAGTTTGAGAAGTTATCCCCCAGATATTGTGAGCCTTATCTGACTTCAAAGAAAGTAAGTGACTTAGCTTACGAGCTTCTTTTATCTCCTCATCTCAAAGTTCTTAATGCCTCCTATAGAAAATTGTGCCAAACCCAAATCATGGAAAGACGGTAAAACTTCAGTGGCAAGCTACCGTTGGCTTCTAAGTTACGCTAGCTCCTTCCTTTATATAAGTCGTAACTTTTACTTGTCGCTCACAGTAATCTTACTCCCATCGATCTCCTTTCTTCCTAATCTCCTTCATGGCTTGGCAACAAGAATTAGTTTTATCCATAATGATTCCTCACCTTCAAGACGCAAGGGAGTCTGTGAAGAAAGATTTTATAGAGCAGTATGAGCGCTCACTTTTCCCTCACTTGGGAACTTCTGTAGCGCAGACAAAATGGCGGACCTATCAAGACATAACTAGGGTAACACCCTGGGGTCAGCAGCACTTTCGTAACAATGTTCGCTTGGCCATGGTTATTGAAGCTTTGGGTTTGGGTCCCCGATACTACTACGTCATGAGATCAAGGCATCCTGGGTTTTCTGAGCGGGTCTTCTTACTGGCGTGTTTTCTTCCTCATGAGAAGATATGCCTTTACCCCGTTTTTGGCTTGCCTCTCAGAGGTCCTTTTGTTAGAACACCTCATACCACTGAGATAGGCGCAGCAATAACCCACAGAATCATTCCCATAGATGAGTTACCTTATACTTGTGCAGCTTGTGAGGACTGCTTTTGTGACCATATGATGGACGGGCTTATGGAAGTGTAAAGAGTTCCTCTATCTTTACTGTATAAGTTCCGAGAATGAATAAAGTTTAAATCTTGTTCGTATTTTGAATCTTGCTCTCTTTAAGACTTATCTTGGTGGTTAATCTTGATTAAAATTTTTCTCTAAGTCTCATATTCGTGAATCTTGCGAAATTATCACAAGTTGCGAGATGAGGACATCTCGCGTTTTTTAAGTGGGGTAGAATGTAAGATTCCTCCCCCAAACCCCTTTTTGATGTCTAGTATCTTCTTCTATAATCAATCCCTCTTCAGAAATATAAAAGACTTGTTTCTAACTGTTTTAACCTAGAGAGAGAAAATATTCTAGAGAGAGAATATTCAGATTTTTAATATTTTTGGATAGAAAATTATCTCATCTTATTAAAATAAGTTTCCCTGAAACAGAAATTCAAAAAGAACTTTCCAATGTGCAATTGGAATTAATTGGAAATGTGTATAAAGGACCTTAGTCTAAGGGTCTAGATTTTCAGAAATTTTTGGATTATGGTCCAATTAAGGTTCCTATGGACCAATAGCATCAATCCATGTGTAGGGAGGAGATAAATCCAATTTGAAAAAGAAGATACCCAAAAATGAGTAAATACTCACATAAGATGAAGAGTTGAAAATGTACAAGGTTTATTAGTAAAAAATTATGAGCAATATTAAAAGTATGACATATGTAAGGAAGGGGAGTTCTTTAAAGGAGGTGCATATTTCACATAAGATGAAGAGTTGAAAATGTACAAGGTTTATTAGTAAAAAATTATGAGCAATATTAAAAGTATGACATATGTAAGGAAGAGGAGTTCTTTAAAGGAGGTGCATATTTCACATAAGATGAAGAGTTGAAAATGTACAAGGTTTATTAGTAAAAAATTATGAGCAATATTAAAAGTATGACATATGTAAGGAAGGGGAGTTCTTTAAAGGAGGTGCATATTTCACATAAGATGAAGAGTTGAAAATGTACAAGGTTTATTAGTAAAAAACTATGAGCAATATTAAAAATATGACATATGTAAGGAAGGGGAGTTCTTTAAAGGAGGTGCATATTTCACATGCTTGAATGAGTTTTAAACTCATAAAAATTGAGATATTTCATCTCTCCTCTCTCCTCATTCAAGTCTAGTTCCAAAAAGTTAGCTTAACTGACCTAAAAATGGTCAAATATTGACCAAACTGATTTAGAAAATTCTAGAATCAGTTTGTTTGGTTAGGAGCTCAATTTTTCCTATAAATAGAAGCCTCACCCTTGTTGAAAAATATATAGTGTTTATGCATTGTTACTCTACTCCACCTAAGTCAAGAACTGTGAATTCATTTAATAATTCACTAGTTTTTGGAGCTTCCCTCTTTCTTCAATCCCCATTAGTGGCTCCATCAACATACTTAACCAATTGATTGGTTGGGGGCCTCTACCGTGAACAAAGAATCAAGCAAGTTGTAAGGTAATTAGTGAATATTGATCTTTCTATAATTTCTCAATGTTTCTCTCTTCTCAACCCCTCTCAAGCTTGAGAAGTTTAATTGGTATGTTTTTTTTTTAAATGCTATTGAAGTTTGAATAGTAGTGAAGAGTTACATAATTTAATAAATGCTATTGAAGTTAATTTTCATTTATGTTTAAATTCTAATGATTCTTATGTAAATTCTCTCTCTCACTCAAGAAATGGTCATACTCATGACCCATTCTCAATCCAAATCAAGCTTTTCATAAAGCTTTTCCTTAACCCAAGATTAAGCTATGCTTGAGGCCAAATTAATGGCTTTTTCTTATGCTTTTAGTTTATGTATATTGATGATTCAATCCATTATGGATTAAGGATCCAATTAGAGAATCATTTTAATTATTTCCTTAATGATAAGCTTTATCCCTTAGAAAAATTATCAGTCATAGCAGCGGAGCTATGGCAAAATTTTTATAAAAATTATGCATAAAAAATTTTCGCATAAAAAGAGGACTTCCTACCATATTCTAGGAATCATCATCCTAGATTAATTGAAAGAATTTCATTATAATCATGGAGAAATTGAATTTTAATATTATGCATAAAGGATAAATTTTTATATCAAAAGTGTTATTTTTACCATTTTTACTTTCATGCATAGAAGTATGCATAAAGGATAAATTTTTATATCAAAAGTGTTATTTTTACCATTTTTATTTTCATGCATAGAAGTATGCATAATGGATAAATTTTTATATCAAAAGTATTACTTTTATCATTTTTATTTCATACATAAAAGTATGCATAAAAAAAAATTTTTATATCAAAAGTGTTACTTTTATCATTTTTAATTTTCATGCATAGAAGTATGCATAAAGGAAAAATTTTTATATCAAAAGTGTTACTTTTATCATATTGGATTTCATGCATATAGGTATGCATAAAAGATATTCTTTTTATACTAAAAGTATGATTTTCCTCATAAATGGATTTTATGCTTAACTTAGATGCATAAGAGAAATTCTTTTATTCTAAAAGTATAATTCCCTACCAAATTGAAATCATACATAAAAAGATGCATAAAAGATTGATTTTAATTTCGAAAGTGTTAGTCTCCTTAAATGGAATTTATGTATAAATAAATGTGTAGAGAAATCTTATATCAAATAAAAGAATTCTTTTAAAAAAAAAAGATATGAAATGTGATAAGATGTGATAGGAGGTGTATGAGATGTGATAAGAATTGATAAGATGCGTATGGAAAGTGATAGGATGTGATAAGAGGTGTGATAAGAGGTGATAAGATGCTTATGAAATAAGTTAGGATGTGATAAGATGAATTAAGATGTGTATGGGGGGATGAGGTAAGAAGTGTATGTGATAGGATAAGATGTATATGGGTTGTGATAGGGCGAGAATGGATGTGATGTAAAAGATTAGATGTGAAGGTATATGGGGTTATATAAATGGGAATGTGAAAATGGATGTATGTATGTGGATGTGTGGATATGGAGATGGGAGTGTGGATGTATGAACATGAAAATGGATATATGCATGAAGATGTATATGCATAGATGTAAATGTGGATGTAGATGTGGATGTATAGATGTGAATGGATGTGGATGTATAGATGTGAATGGAAATGTGGATGTGGATGTATGTGAATGTGGATGTAGATGTGGATGTATAGATGTGAATGTGGAATGTGGATGTGGATGTATGTATGTATGTGGATGTAGATGTGGATGTATAGATGTGAATGGGAATGGGGATGTGGATGTATGTGAATGTGAATGTAGATGTGGATGTATGTGAATGTGAATGTAGATGTGAATGTGGAATGTGGATGTATAGATGTGGATGTATGGGAATGTGGATGTGGATGTATGTGAATGTGAATGTAGATGTGGATGTATAGATGTGAATGTGGAATGTGGATGTGGATGTATGTATGTATGTGGATGTAGATGTGGATGTATGGATGTGTATGTATGAATGTGGATATGGGATGTGGATGTATAAATAAGGATGTGAAAATGGAGGTAAGCATGTAGATGTGGATGCATGTATGTGAATGTGAATGTAGATGTGAATGTGGAATGTGGATGTATAGATGTGGATGTGGATGTATGTGAATGTGAATGTAGATGTGGATGTATAGATGTGAATGTGGAATGTGGATGTGGATGTATGTATGTATGTGGATGTAGATGTGGATGTATGGATGTGTATGTATGAATGTGGATATGGGATGTGGATGTATAAATGAGGATGTGAAAATGGAGGTAAGCATGTAGATGTGGATGCATGGATGTGAATGTGGATGTGGATGTGGATGTGGATATGGATGTGTATGTATGAATGTGAATATGGGATGTGGATGTATAAATGAGGATGTGAAAATGGAGATAAGCATGTAGATGTGGATGTATGGATGTGAATGTGGATGTGGATGTGGATGTATGGATGTGGATATGGATGTGAATATATGATATGTGATGTGAAGGAATCTGAAGTGAAGAGATGGAAAAGGAGGTGATTGGATGAGTACACATATACATGGAATGTGGAATAAGTAATGTGGATTAATGAGGGATAATGTGGAAAAATGAGAGTTAATATAGAAACTGTATTTGTAAACTGTTTGTAAATGCTGTTTGTAAATGGCTGTTTTATGTCAAGAATGCTGGGGAAGCATTTTGACCGTCTTGTGATTAAGGTCGTGGAGACCTAACTGATAAAGTTGCAACTGCTGACGGAGAGTCAATGGAGGACGTCTCGCGTAGCAAGGTCGACCGAGGTCTTGACCAGCCTCGGTTCGAAAATGGTGAGCTTCCGGTACGGTGGATGAGGGACCAAGGAAGCGGCCTATGAGTGAAGCGCTAGGTCACCTGCGAAGGATCCTAGAGGGTGCTGACCATACGGTGCTCGGGCTCTGGGTCGCCTAGGATACCCACGCGTGCGTCGAGGAAGATATTGGAACAAGGAGTAAGAGTTGTTTTGTGAAACCGGGCATGGATCTGGTTGACTGACCTTGCTGGTCCTCAACGGATGAGTCCATGGCTCTTTTATATGGATCTGTTGGTTGATCTTGCTGATCTTCAACGAGAGTCCATCTTGATAAGTGATTATATTGCCGAGTATTATGGGCTAGGAACTATGGAAACGGCCTCTGAGTGGACAGGTGGTGAGCGTTCTAGTTGCCAATGATGCCATAGATACTCTGATGAAGGAATGATGGGAAATTTGAGGATCAACCGGATAAATTGGAAGATTGTGATCAGTGGTACTATGGTTTCATTAAAGGATTGTTTTAAAGTTAGCTGATGATAAGAAAAAGGCACTTTCATATTGGGTGTGTAAGTGGTGTGCCTAATTTTATGTTGCATGAACTTCCGGCTAGGGGGCCTTGGAACTCTCTTCCTTGGTACCCGGGACAAAACTTAACCAAATTCCAAATTGGATCCCATCACTACAGTGGTTGGGCGGTTGGCTAACCCATGGGATCGGATGGGGTTAGGCTGGACTGATGGATCCGTAAACCGAGTCTCAATTTCTGTTATTACGATAGATGAAGTAAGTCCCGGATAGTAATTGTTCTATGGATAGGAATCAACGGCTGTGCCTCTTGATGGGGAAAAAAGCGTTGATCCCAATGATCCAAGTGCAAGTTTCTTCCTTGATCCGACCGAGAATCTTTATAGGTGCAGTTGGATCAGCGTGATCAGTAATGATCTTGACTACGTTAGGGTAAAAAAATTATCCTGGTGGAATCGCCCGTGCTTTCCGGGTAAGGGAAGTTTTTTCCGGGTTCGGTTTTGGAAAAACCGACGGATTAGTCTCTTGTTCGGATATCCGTGGACGAGGCCCGAATGTGGGACCCCTGTCCCGTGCGAGAAGTGCTACTTCCGCTGCTAGTACCCGAATCCGTTGCTCGGTGGGAACAGGGGGATCTCACAACTCATTTTTACATCCAACAAGTTTGAAATTATTTGGAAACCATATGGCACTCTATAGGAACAAGCTCCACCACCATAGCTCCGCTGCTATGACTGATAAATCTCAATTTTTCTAAGGGATAGAGCTTATCATTAAGGAAATAATTAAAATGATTCTCTAATTGGATCCTTAATCCATAATGGATTGAATCATCAATATACATAAACTAAAAGCATAAGAAAAAGCCATTAATTTGGCCTCAAGCATAGCTTAATCTTGGGTTAAGGAAAAGCTTTATGAAAAGCTTGATTTGGATTGAGAATGGGTCATGAGTATGACCATTTCTTGAGTGAGAGAGAGAATTTACATAAGAATCATTAGAATTTAAACATAAATGAAAATTAACTTCAATAGCATTTATTAAATTATGTAACTCTTCACTACTATTCAAACTTCAATAGCATTTAAAAAAAACCATACCAATTAAACTTCTCAAGCTTGAGAGGGGTTGAGAAGAGAGAAACATTGAGAAATTATAGAAAGATGAATATTCACTAATTACCTTACAACTTGCTTGATTCTTTGTTCACGGTAGAGGCCCCCAACCAATCAATTGGTTAAGTATGTTGATGGAGCCACTAATGGGGATTGAAGAAAGAGGGAAGCTCCAAAAACTAGTGAATTATTAAATGAATTCACAGTTCTTGACTTAGGTGGAGTAGAGTAACGATGCATAAACACTATATATTTTTCAACAAGGGTGAGGCTTCTATTTATAGGAAAAATTGAGCTCCTAACCAAACAAACTGATTCTAGAATTTTCTAAATCAGTTTGGTCAATATTTGACCATTTTTAGGTCAGTTAAGCTAACTTTTTGGAACTAGACTTGAATGAGGAGAGAGGAGAGATGAAATATCTCAATTTTTATGAGTTTAAAACTCATTCAAGCATGTGAAATATGCACCTCCTTTAAAGAACTCCCCTTCCTTACATATGTCATATTTTTAATATTGCTCATAGTTTTTTACTAATAAACCTTGTACATTTTCAACTCTTCATCTTATGTGAAATATGCACCTCCTTTAAAGAACTCCCCTTCCTTACATATGTCATACTTTTAATATTGCTCATAATTTTTTACTAATAAACCTTGTACATTTTCAACTCTTCATCTTATGTGAAATATGCACCTCCTTTAAAGAACTCCTCTTCCTTACATATGTCATACTTTTAATATTGTTCATAATTTTTTACTAATAAACCTTGTACATTTTCAACTCTTCATCTTATGTGAAATATGCACCTCCTTTAAAGAACTCCTCTTCCTTACATATGTCATACTTTTAATATTGCTCATAATTGTTTACTAATAAACCTTGTACATTTTCAACTCTTCATCTTATGTGAGTATCTACTCACTTTTGGGTATCTTCTTTTTCAAATTGGATTTATCTCCTCCCTACACATGGATTGATGCTATTGGTCCATAGGAACCTTAATTGGACCATAATCCAAAAATTTCTGAAAATTTAGACCCTTAGACTAAGGTCCTTTATACACATTTCCAATTAATTCCAATTGCACATTGGAAAGTTCTTTTTGAATTTCTGTTTCAGGGAAACTTATTTTAATAAGATGAGATAATTTTCTATCCAAAAATATTAAAAATCTGAATATTCTCTCTCTAGAATATTTTCTCTCTTTTATATTTCTGAAGAGGGATTGATTATAGAAGAAGATACTAGACATCAAAAAGGGGTTTGGGGGAGGAATCTTACAGTGCATTGCTTCTTTAAAGGCTTGATGTGATTTGTGGCCCACAATGGTTCTCTCTCTCTCTCCCCTTTTTCTCCTCTCATTTCCCTATGATTTCTAAACATTTAATTCTCGTAAACATGATTGCCATACATAACTAGAAGACCATGTTTTGCAATAAATTGCCTACGTGAAAATGCAATGGACTAACAAATTGAATAAAACTCAACTTTAATCTGGTAATGCAATATGAGAAGCTTGACAAACTTTTTTTGGAATTGGGATAAAAACATTTATACACATTCCCTCCATCGAGAGAGAGAGAGAGAGAGAGAGAGAGAGAGAGAGAGAGAGAGAGAGAGAGAGAGAGAGAGAGAGAGAGAGAGAGAGGGATATTGCACAGTTGAGCCCGCTACAATGAGGTTACAAGATTCCTAAAATATTATAGGACATGAAATGAAAAAATTCAGCATGTGAAATTCCATGCATTTAGTGGTCTAAATTAGGGTAGGTTATCCTATGATACAAGGCTTTGTAGAGCTCCAAGTTTGAAAGGATAGGTTGGTGGATGAACATATGAACTCATCCTGGCTTAAGCCAAAAACATGAAAATATATGAAGTACAAGAGCTTGCATGCAAGATAAGGCTTCTTCTTGGAGTCTCTATCTACAAAATCTGGACACGTAGAACATGGTTCGTCTTTCATTTACACATTGTATTTTCCAAAATGTGCATCATCCCCATGTGATTTGATCGTGAAAACTTCATGCTTGGTCTCTAGACTTTGCACTTCTTCTATCACCCTAGCTTTCATTTTCAAAATAACTGTTATTTTTTTGCCACTTCCTCTAATATCGATGTGCGCTACCTAACTCATGACATTTCACATGCCTAACCCACCTGCCTCTATGTTCATAGTGGATCCATATGATGGTGATTCTTTATTACTTACTGTTATAAATGACCTTGTAGCCCCGTTGCTACTAGGTGGAGTGGGCATGACACCTTACGCACGTGGTATCAATCTTCTCATGATGAATACACCTCCTTATTTGTGAGGTTATTTTCCACAAAAACTAACCATATCTTGGGTTTCAGATTAATTTTGTCATTGGGTCTATGTTGGTGTCCAAAATACAGCAATGAAGCACATGATTTGGGCAAAACCACATCCATTAACTGATGATACCATTAGGGTGCTTGTGATACCCTTTGAATGATGGTGTAGGAACACCCTTTGCAGATCCGGCTATATGTTGCCCACACCTCTTACCACCACGAGGAGTTCCACTACATGTATGTGACCTTGTTGCCAATGCATGTCCTTTGGCTTGCAAATATTTCTTCATTCACCTTGCGCTTAATCACACTAAACTCTATGGCTTGTGTCATTCTGGAGTAGTGGTTGTGCATACTTCCCTTTTGATGGTGTTTATGTTTGTGAGCTCCATGGTCACCTTATGCAATCCATGTGTGAAATGGAAATATTTTTTGTCATCAACAAACCTTTATGAAAATTTATTATCCCATGTCTTATGGAACCATAATGCATGGTTGTCAACCTCCTTGGCACTAATTGGAGTACACACATTTACACTTGGTGGTTCTTTAAACATCATCATTTTAATGGGCATGTGATTAATGACACATTTCCATTTTATGTAGTGATTACTCTTTGTGATCTCTTTTGGTGACACTTTACATTCATTATGGTGTCTACCTAGTGGTGTCTTCTTTGAAATGACAACATGTTCATTCTCAACATTTATGTGATAACTTCATTGACATAGTATTGGAGGCATGCAAGTTTATATGGTGTGGTGGTCTTGGTGATCCTTGGTAGTTGTTATATGAGACTGATAGGAAACACTAAAAGGTAAGACTAGAAAAGATTATTTATATCCAAAGGTTTGCATATAAATAAGGTTCAACGGATCTCAAAAGCAATGGTTAATAGCCATTAAAGTTAAAGGGAAGTAAATGGTGCACAATGGAAGCCCAAGGGCCACAAAAGTAGGCGCCCCCTTATAGGGGTAGTTGAAGGGGAATTGGTGAATGAAAAGGCCATGACATCCCAAATGGAACCTAAACTCATCGTTATGCATGACCTTTCAATTTCAACCCCTTGACCTCTCATTGGCTAGGGGAGAATCAAAGTTCTACTCTTACAAGTTCTCAAGCTTATAATGAAAGGATCATTACATTGGTATCTATAACAAAGTGTTTTTTGGATGCACATGGACATGGGATGGGCCTAGCTAGGCACATGGGCTTAGGGTCATTTACATGTGGGATTAGGGCACATGGGCCTTGGAAATATAGAAGGTATGTGCTCTAGGAGTATTGGAACCTTTTAAACCTTTTAGCCTTTGACATCTTGTGATACTCATTACACCTTCCTTTCCATATTGCTTAGTGATAATTTCTCTAGATTTCCCTAATCCAAGCTAATTAGGATAATCCTAAGCTAATCTAGATGCACCTTTATTTCATTTTGGTATTAGAGATTTATAACAAAGTGTTCTTAGGATGCACATGCACATAAAATGAGCCTATGCACATGGACTTAGGGTCATTTATATGTGGGATTAGGGGATTAGGGCACATGGGCCTTGGGACTATAAAAGGCATACGCTCTAGGAGTATTGGAACCTTTTAACCTTTTGACATCTTGTGATGCTCATTACACTTTACTTTCCATATTGCTTGTGCTAATCTCTCTAGCTTTCCCTAATCCAAGCTAATTAGGATAATCCTAGGCTAATCTAGGTTAATCTAAATGCACCTTTCTTTCATCTAGGTTAATCTAGTTGGGATGACTCCTATGGCCGCTTATTTGAGTGTCCTACATTCTTGAGTAGCCGTGATTATGTTCTTGAGGATATATACTGCATCGATATCGGCACAAATGATGATGATGATGATGATATATCACACCCACATACATGGTGATATTTATGTATCACACATATACACATGATGATATTGATGTATTGTACACACATACACATGATGATAGTGATACATGTGCACATGAAACCATTGACACATATGCACATGATGTATGTGATAGTGATAGTGAGAGTGATGTGTGTAGGTTAGATCATGTGGGCATGATCTTGATGGGAGGGATGGCCAGAGAGCTGGCATCTTAAATCTTGTTTGTGGTGTATCTTAAGCATTACTACTTGAAAGTTGACGAAGATTGTATATTTGAAATCTAATCATAAGGTTCTTAATGATATATCACGTGGAGGGGTTCTAACATAAGATTGATAGGGTTCACCATGGTCCCATTTTTTAGAGAGAGAAAGAGCATGAAACTCCTTAGAGGGCCCCAAAATGAGCTCATAATTTCCCTAATGAGGAGTTCTACATGGAGCAAGTGGAGTACAAGACAACCTTGTGAAGGATCTTGGAAGAAGTATCAACAAGGAGGAATCAACGAAATTGTTCTTCACAAATCATTGGGGAAATTTCCTAATAACCCAACTAAGGTAATTGTGTTGCATTTTTTTTTGCTTTGTAAAAAAATTTCCATTTTGCTTATTGTTAGAGTAAATAACTTCTCAAGGTGGGAAGGATGAAAATGGTGAGAAGGGGAAAAACCCAATGTCCTCTTTCCACGTGGAAGAGGATATTACAAAACCAAATGAAATAGATATGCAAGATTTAGATTTTAATGAGTATAAGGATATAGAAATGAAACAAATAAAAGAAAAAATGTCTAATATAGAGAGTAAATTTGAGAAAATGCTGGGTTTTCTTAGCTCCTTGATGCGAGGGGAAGTATTGGGGGTAAAATAAATATCTAAAAGTAACATTGATGAGGGAAGGGAAAAAACTATAGAAAAAGGATTGAATGAAACCATAATTAAAGAAGGTCCCAAAACTAGAGACTAGGGAATGGTATTCAAATATTTAATGGCACCCACTTTTAGAGTTGGAGAAGAGAAGGATGGAAAAAAACTTGAAAATATGATGGGTCTTCTTAACTCCTTGATGCGAGGATGGGAAGGATTGGGAGTAAAATAAATATATAAAAGTAACATTGATGAGGGAATAGGCTAAGTAAGTCTCTCTAGACTTCACCAATATTATTGGTGAAGAAAAAAGATGGATATATGCGCTTTGTGCATAGATTATTGTGGATTAAATGCAATCATAATAAAAAATAGATTTCCTATTTATAGGATAGATGAGTTGTTTGATCAACTCAAAGGTACTCAATATTTTAGTAAGATAGATTTAAGGTTTGGATATCATCAAGTAAGAATTAGAATTGATCATCAACATGTGCCAAAAACAACATTTAGGACATATTTTGGGCACTTTGAGTTTTTAGTTATGCCTTTTGGTCTTGCTAATAGCTCCCACTACTTTTATGACCATGATGAATACGATACTTCATACTTATTTAGGAAAATCTATGGTGGTTTTTATTAATGATATATTAGTCTTTATTCAAAATGATCAAGAACATATTGAGCACCTTAGAAAAGTATTTAAAAGATTGAGAAAAAATAAATTATTTGCTAAAAAAATCTAAATTATTTGAAAGGAAAAAGTTGAACAAAGCTCAAAGTAACTATTCAACTTATGAAAAAGAACTATTTGCAATTGTGCATGCTCTTAAGTGGTTCATTATTTGTATAGTGTCAATTTTGAAGTATCGTCTGACCATGAAAGTCTTAAATGGTTAAGTACTTATAAGGAGTTAAAATGTAGGAAGGTTAGATGGGCTGAAATCCTACAAGAGTTTGATTTTCAAATCAAATATAGAAAATGAAAATTTAAGGTCGTGGTAGATGCTCTAAGTCGAGCACCCATGATAAATGAGTTGCGTTTTACTCAACTAGAAAGTGAGTTGCGTTTTACTCAACTAGAAAGTAAGTTGCTCGCTCACTTAAAAGGAAAATGTGCCAATGACCCTAGTGATCAAGTAGTTTGGAATTACTTGATTAAAAAAGATAGCTCTCAAATAGAGAGTAAAGAGAATGCAGTTGCTCGTGATAAAAGGGTATCACTTAAAAAAGAGAGTAAAGAGAATGCAACTGCTGTGATAAAAGGGTATCACTTTAAAAAAGATAATGGGTCAAAAGAATCACTTAAAGAAGGGTCGATAAGTGGAAAAGATTATTGGAAAACTTTTTCCATCGATAATGGGTACTTGTTATATATAAAGGTTGCATTTGTGTGTCCAACAAAGAAAATATTTGTGAGAATATTTTACTAACATGTCATGATAATTCAAGTGCGGGGCACTTGGGAATTTTTAAGACCTATGAACTTGTTAAAAGACAATTTTATTAGGCATGTTTAAAGAAGGACATCCAAAATTATGTTATAAAATTTTAAAGGACATCCAAAATTAGACAATTTTATTAGGCATGTTTAAAGAAGGACATCCAAAATTATGTTATAAAATGCCCTAAGTGCCAAGTCAATAAAGTTGAGGCCTAAAAGTAGGTGAATTATTACAGCCACTACAAATACCTGAGGGTAAGTAGTGTGACACGAAGTTGGGGTTTGGACTTCGGTCACTTCTTAGAATCAAAAACACATTTGAATGAAACCTCACAGCCTCCTCACCTCCCTTTCTCTCCCTAGGTTAAGATAAAGATATACACATCAAAGGTGAGATCATAATTCATGAAAGGGAAGATGAAAGGCTCCGAAGAAGCAAGAATTTCTGCCAGTCTTGCAGCTCCAAACAAGAGGGCGATTCTTTGTTGGAAGAAAATCTTCCGACTCAGGATTATGTGAACGGAAACATATGGGGAATATTGGTAAGGTTCATCCATTCGAATTGGGCGATTTGGATGGAACATATTAAAGAAAATGAATATAACAATCACTTACAAGAGGATAAGACACATGGGGTTTGCCTTTTGATAAGAGATTAGGAGGAATTAATCATGATTAAGAAGAAAGAATGGCCAAAAAGCTATAAAAATAGAAATACACAGAGAATAACAGTTTTAAATCCATATAGGCTGTGTAAGAGAGGATTATATAGATGCGTAGAGCTTGAAGAGAGCTTTGCGTCTATATAAAAACTTTCAAAAAACGACAACCGAGCAAAAACTTATGAGTATTTTACTGCAAGACTATAAAACTACCAAAATTCTATAAAAACAGAGATACACAGAGAATTGCAGTTTTAAATCCATATAGGCTATGCAAAAAAGGATTATGTAGGTGCGTAGAGCTTGAAGAGAGCTTCGCGCCCATATAAAAACTTTAAAAAACGGACAACCGAGCGAAAAGTTATGAGCATTTTACTACAAGACTATAAAACTGTGAAAATTTGCCTAAAAATTAGCAGCTTTGGGAGAAATTCTGATCATCAACGAAGTAAGGGATTAAGAAATTAGTTACATGAATGGAAAGAGCATAGAAAGAGCTTCTTAGCCATATGATCAATTTAAGAAACCAACACCTGAGTGATGAGTAATTACCGGTTGAATATTGGGTATTGGACCACAAAAACTGCACTTCCCTCTCTTTGCATGAAACCTCAATTTTCACATAGCCTCTTGCCTTTCATCTCCTTCATGATTCAAGCTAGAGGGTAAGGGTTAACATTGCTCAGCGGACAATCGTAAAGATTTACCTATGGTCCCCAAAGTCTTTTCACATGCTCATTACCGCTAAAACCATTGGTACCTCCAAAGGAGGGCGGCAATAAGGCAAGGGCTACCTTGAGAAGTCACAGGCCCGCCAAGATAATAACTCCTTATCCCACTTATCATGAATCATCAAAGAGGTCCAAAATTGGGTTAAGCATGAGGAGCTAATGCTAAATGAGACATTCACATATAAAGAGAGTGTTTGAATAAGGGTTTGAAAGATAAGAGAATGGCAATGACACAAAATGCTAAATTGAGGAGGCTCATTCCTTTATTTAAAAGGGAGAGGAGGGCTCCTTTTATAGGTGGAGAATCACCCTCTCTTCCATTGTTACAAATTACAACATAAAAATCTTCAACCCTTCAGTCACATAAGGGTAGATGTCAATTGTCCTCTTAGGCTAAGTCTTCTATTGATTATTAAATTGAAGACTTTTTGACTTTGAGAGTGTGATGAGATAATAGCCAAGTCTAAGTGGCATGTAGGTGGAGATCCCACTTACACATGGCGGAATTCTCCTCTTCCATGTAGGCATTCTAGAAGAATCTTTCCCAATTATGCACCTACACACACTCCTAAACATGCGTTCCACACTCCCCAACTTGTAGCCTTATGGTAAATACCATATTAATAATACAATTAAAATCCATGTGAGCATGAAGGCCCACTTTTATTTTCCACATCACTAGCCTATCTACCATACCAAAGTATTTATCAAGCATACTTGTGGCATTTACAATGTGTGCATCCTAAATCAAGTAAAACCATTATATTTGAAGATAGAATGTTGTTATCGGGGTAGCCGCCAAGCCGCCGCATCACCACATCGTTATTTCATTGTGGACGTCGCAATCTTCTTGGACAAGCTTCCACCTTATTACCATTGAGAAACCATCAAAATATGCACAAAATTGACAAAGGAAAGATATCAAATTTTCACGTCACATCTTTCCCCCCCCCCAGCAGATCCTCCATGCTTGTCTAGGGGGTCTGCTGGCCATGGTGCTCGAGGGTAAAATATCTTTAGCCGGTACTCATTGGCACGTCCGGGAACCTCCTAGCCACTTGCATCCTCTAGAAGATAGGTGTTATTTTTTAACTTTTACTTTATCCTGAAGCGGCCTTCCCAGCGTCGAAGAAGCTTCTTATCTAGCCGTTTCTCCACACAGCCATCATACCTCTTTTCCTCCTGGATCAAATAAAACTATCCCCCCAGCCCCACATTGCCTAGAAGGGCTAGAGGCTCCATCAAAATGCATAGTGAAAGCAGTTGGTGGTGTCTCCAAATCTTTATATACTTCTTTCTTTGTTCCTGTTCCTTCTTCCTCTTCCTTCCTTGTAAGCAAATCTACAAGAGAGGCCCTAGTAGTGTTTTCTGTAATAAAAGTGAAAGAGAATTCTTGAAGCTCACAAATCCACTTTGCAAACTTCCCTCCTGCAGGATTGGGTTTGCCGACCAAGAATTGTAAAGAAGGTTGAGATGTGAGGAAGAAAAAAGGGCGAGGTAACAAGTATGACCTGAACTTCTTTACTGCAAAAACAAGAGACAAACCACCTTTCTCCATTTCACCATACCTCTCCTCGGCATCAGTGAGTTGTCGGCTTGCATAATACACTGGTTGCATACGCCCTTGCTCTCCCTTTTGCAAGAGTATAGCACCTACTGAATGTGATGAGACACTTGGGTTCACATAAAAGTCCTCCCCCCACCTAGGAGGCTGCACAATTGGACTTTGACTCATGCATTCCTTGAGCAAACAAAAAGATTGAATTTGATCGGGCCCCCATTGGAAAGAAACATTCTTCTTTGTCAACAGATTTATAGGATACATCTTCTCAGAGAACATGTCAACAAAGCGTTGGTAATACTTTGTTTTACCTAGAATCCTCCTTACCTCCCGTACATTGGTAGGTGGTGGGAGGGCCACAATTGCCTGCACCTTCTCAGGATCCATCTCTATGCCTTCTTCTGAGATAACATGTCCCAAGAGAACCACCTTCCTTCGTGCTAAGCGGTATTTTTCCGGATTAAGACACCCTTTTGCATCATCAATACTTTGCAAGGCCAACCTCAACTTTTCCAAGTGATCCATGCGGCTTGAATAAATGCAAAAATCATCCAGAAAGACCCTTATAAACTTCCCT
Organism: Cibotium barometz; assembly: GCF_041138505.1. NCBI lineage: Eukaryota > Viridiplantae > Streptophyta > Polypodiopsida > Cyatheales > Cibotiaceae > Cibotium > Cibotium barometz. The sequence continues at coordinate 14,269,750 of NC_141100.1, forward strand.
AAGTAAGGTGCAAATACCTGACTCATAAAGCGTTGAAAAGTTACTGGTGCATTGGTCAAGCCAAATGGCATCACCCTATAGGCATATACTCCCCAAGAGGTGATAAATGAGGTTCCTTTGATCTTCTTCACAAATCCGAATTTGAAAGTATCCAGAGTATCCATCACACACTGAATACAATTCATGACCTGCAACTTGATCCAAAATCTCATCCTGAAAGGGTAGAGGATAATAATCCCTCTTTGTGCATGCATTCAAAGGGCGAAAGTCCACACACACACGCCATTTTCCACCCTTTTTGGGAGTGACTACAACTGGGGAAATCCACTCTGAATTCTCTACTAGAAAAATAAATCTAGCTTCAAGCAAATTAGTTACCTCCTTCTAGCACCTCCACTTGCACTACTCCCAAATGCCTTAGCCGCTGTACCATTCGCTTACTTTGGGGCTTGAGATCAATCTTGTGCTCTACTAGGGTAACTTGGCGTACTTGTGAGTAGCTGTTTGCAAAAAGGTTAGGAAATCCATCCAACATTTTTAAGTAATTCTCCCTTTCAATACCTGCTATGGAGTCATCAAGAAGAAGTTCATTTTGTTGGTGAAGACTAGTGAGGTCCACATCTCCTTTCTTGCACATGGTTGAAGAAGCTTCCCCTTCCAAGGCTCCATTGTCTTCAGCATCCCCTCGATCCCTTCCCAGGGAAAAGACCAAATGCAACTCCCTCCATCTCTCCTTCTGAGATGGAATCCTCGGAGCTACCACTTGTCTCTTCTTCATCGGATGACTCTGACTCTGAACTTTTGAAAGTTGAAGGTTCACCTCTTACCACTTTCTTGCGAGACGACTCTTGATGTTGTAGTGGACCTTCTTATTCTCACCTTGTAGAATAAGATCACTTATCTCCCACTTTTGAATTGCCTTCACTTGGCGAAGCCATGGCCTACCCAATATCAATGGGTAAGCCCTAGCATCAGGCTTTGTAGGAATGACCTGAAAAGTTGTAGGCACAAAAATACTACATACATCCACTCCCAAATTCCTGACAATTCCTAAGGTTTTCACCCTAGTATTATCAGCAAGTTTGATGCGATAGGGAGAGTTGGTAGAAGACAACTTTAAATCAGCATCTTTCATTGTTTTTTCACTCATGACATTGATTGATGCACCTCCATCAATGTATGCATTAGAAATTGTCTGTCCCTCAATGATGACATCAATCACAGGCACATAATCTCCTACATCAATATCCACCTTCTGAACCATAGGAGTCCCATTATCCCTCTTCTTCTTTTTCTTAGATTCCCTTGTGCTAGCCAGCTTACCCCATTCCTTTCTGAGCTTTGGAGAGAGTGCCAAAAGATGCCCAAATGTGATTTGTGCTGTTTTCTCCCTAAGATCTGTTAAGAGGTCATAACTAAGAGATCCTTGTCCAAGAGGAAAGTCAGATTGTCTAATTTTTCTCCTAGACGACTTCTTCTTCTTCTTATTTTTCTCCTCTTCTTCAGATTTATCTTCTTGTTCTTCTTCTTCCTGGCTTCTAGTTTTACGACCCCTTTTTGCCATTAATGGCATCAATGTTTCCTCTTCTTCTGAGCATATTTCCTCTAAAAGTGCTAAACTTTTATCCTCACTTTTCCTCAACTTTGGACACTCAGTGCGATAGTGCCCCTTCTCTTGACATTCATAGCATGTGACACTACTTCTATCCCTAGGTTTATCCTCAGCTCGTGGAACCCTAGGTGGCCTTGCATTGACTAAGTGTAACTTCAAATTAGCAAATTCTGCCATAAGTTGTGCAATGTTATGATCCAAGGATGGAGCTTGTACCTGAGATGTTAAGGCTATCTCTACTCGTGGTGGGGTTGGCACACTCGGAGAAGATTGGAATGTGGACTCAATATGAAGAGTGGCCTCCTTCTTCAAAGCAATACGAAGAGCCTCTTTAAAACTAGTGGGATCTTTGCTAAGAACTTTTCCATGCAAGTGGGGATCCAAAGCCCTGATAAACTTGCTCATCTTAAGATGCTCCATTGAAGAACTCTTTGACTCTTCCATAGAAGGTGAAGAAAAAGAAGCAACAACATGTAAAGCAGCTTGTTGATATTTGATGAATAAGGCTTCAAACCTCACTGAAAAGGTAGAAACTAACTCTCCTTCCTTTTGGAAAATTTAATCCAGTTGCAATAGTAAAGCATTTGGCGACTCCACTGTCCCAAATCTCTCCTTCATTGCTTTGGTCAACCTTTCCCAATCATTCTTGGACTCCTCTGGCAAAGCCTCATGCCAAGTTAAGGCCACACCCTCCAAGAAATCTGGGAGTATTTCTGCCCTCTCCTTCATAGACCAACCCGTCAAGCGGCATGCTCGGTTAAACTCTCGGAGATAACTCCCCGGGTCTTCTCCTTCCATTCCTTGGAACACCGGAATGTTGAACATCTTGCACCAAAAGATGAGTAGCAACAAGGGAAATTTACTTGTTTCAAAATAACTTTCCTTTAATCATGCGGGACCTTGAGGTTGAAATAGAATGATTCTAAGTAAAACCTACCCGCCGTCTCCACCAAAAGATGTGACACGAAGTTGGGGTTTGGACTTCGATCACTTCTTAGAATCAAAAACACATTTGAATGAAACCTCACAGCCTCCTCACCTCCCTTTCTCTCCCTAGGTTAAGATAAAGATATACACATCAAAGGTGAGATCATAATTCATGGAAGGGAAGATGAAAGGCTTCGGAGAAGCAAGAATTTCTGCCAATCTTGCAGCTCCAAACAAGAGGGCGATTCTTTGTTGGAAGAAAATCTTCCGACTCAGGATTATGTGAACGGAAACATACGGGGAATATTGGTAAAGTTCATCCGTTCGAATTAATCGATTTGGACGGACCATATTAAAGAAAATGAATATAGCAATCACTTACAAGAGGATCATACACATGGGGTTTGCCTTTTGATAAGAGATTAGGAGGAATTAATCATGATTAAGAAGAAAGAATGGCCAAAAAGCTATAAAAACAGAGATACACAGAGAATTATAGTTTTAAATCCATATAGGCTGTGTAAGAGAGGGTTATATAGATGCGTAGATCTTGAAGAGAGCTTCGCGTTTATATAAAAACTTTCAAAAACGGGCAACGGAGCGAAAAGTTATGAGTATTTTACTGCAAGACTATAAAACTACCAAAATTCTATAAAAATAGAGATACACAGAGAATTGCAGTTTTAAATCCATATAGGCTGTGCAAAAAAGGATTATATAGGTGCGTAGAGCTTGAAGAGAGCTTCGCGTCCATATAAAAACTTTCAAAAACAGACAACCGAGCGAAAAGTTATGAGCATTTTACTACAAGACTATAAAACTGCCAAAATTCGCCTAAAAATTAGCAACTTTGGGAGAAATTCTGATCATCAATGAAGTAAGGGATTAAGAAATTAGTTACATGAATGGAAAGAGCATAGAAAGAGCTTCTTAGCCATATGATCAATTTAAGAAACCAACACCCGAGTGATGAAATTACCTGGGTATTGGACCACAAAAACTGCACTTCCCTCTCTTTGCATGAAACCTCAATTTTCACATAGCCTCTTGCCTTTCATCTCCTTCATGATTCAAGCTAGAGGGTAAGGGTTAACATTGCTCAGCGGACAATCGTAAAGATTTACCTATGGTCCCCAAAGTCTTTCCACATGCTCATTACCGCTAAAACCATTGGTACCTCCAAAGGAGGACGGCAATAAGGCAAGGGCTACCTGGAGAAGTCACAGACCCGCCAAGATCATAACTCCTTATCCCACTTATCATGCATCATCAAAGAGGTCCAAAATTGCGTTAAGCATGAGGAGCTAATGCTAAATGAGACATTCACATGTAAAGAGAGTGTTTGAATAAGGGTTTGAAAGATAAGAGAATGGCAATGACACAAAATGCTAAATTGAGGAGGCTCATTCCTTTATTTGAAAGGGAGAGGAGGGCTCCTTTTATAGGTGGAGAATCACCCTCTCTTCCATTGTTACAAATTACAACATAAAAATCTTCAACCCTTCAGTGACATAAGGGTAGATGTCACCATCAATTGTCCTCTTAGGCTAGGTCTTCTATTGATTATTAAATTGAAGACTTTTTGACTTTGAGAGTGTGATGAGATAATAGCCAAGTCTAAGTGGCATGTAGGTGGAGATCCCACTTACACATGGCGGAATTCTCCTCTTCCATGTAGGCATTCTAGAAGAATCTTTCCCAATTATGCACCTACACACACTCCTCCACATGCCTTCCACACTCCCCAACTTGTAGCCTGGTGAATACCATATTAATAATACAATTAAAATCCATGTGAGCATGAAGGCCCACTTTTATTTTCCACATCACTAGCCTATCTACCATACCAAAGTATTTATCAAGCATACTTGTGGCATTTACAGTGTGTGCACCCTAAATCAAGTAAAACCATTATATTTGAAGATAGAATGTTGTTATCGGGGTAGCCGCCAAGCCGCCGCATCACCACATCGTTATTTCATTGTGGGCGCCGCAATCTTCTTGGACAAGCTTCCACCTTATTACCATTGAGAAACCATCAAAATATGCACAAAATTGACAAAGGAAAGATATCAAATTTTCACGTCACAGTAGGAAAGTATTTCTATGGATTCCATAGTACGACTACCCCGAACAAGTAGAGGGCATGATTCAGTATAGGGAGTAGTGGATAGGTTTGGTACAATTTATACTAACTAAAAAAGAAGTAAAAACACCATAATTGGCTAGAATGTTTATCTAGCAGATATAGTAAATGACCGAGATACAAATTTTACAAGCCATTTTTGGAAAGAAGTGCTTAAAAAGTTGGACACCAAACTTAGTATGAGTACGTCTGAACATCCACCTACAAAGCGATGGACAGACAAAAAGGGGTAATGAAGTCCTAGAAGATATGCTTCGAGCATATGTTTTTTATAAGCAAAACAATTGGGATGATTATTTGCCATATTGGAATTTGCTTTTAATAATGCTAAACATTCTACTATACTGGTTTTAGTCCATTCATGCTAATGTATGGATTTCAACCTAGACCACCAATAGATGTTGGGTTACAAAAAGAAAAATTACAGCGCGTAAAAGACTTTCTCAAAAACATTCAAGACATGTTAAACATTGCAATGTTAAAAAGCCTAGGATCGTTCTATTAGTTATGAGAAAGGTAATAGAAGACCAATTAATTTTGCAGAAGGTGATTTAGGGTTTTTGAAAAGTTAAAAACTTTAAAAAGTGGAAAAGTTCCAAAGTTAAGTCCAAGGTATTGTGGTTCTTATGTAGTACTTTAAAAATTTTAGAAGTGTAGCTTACAAGGTAGCTTTACCTGAAGGGTCTAGAGTACATCATGTATTTCATGTTAATTGACTAAAACACAATAGGGGAAACAATGACAATAGCATTGGAAAAGAATTAATACTTGATTTTATAGAACTACCTATTATTCCTCATAAGCATGAACATAAGCGTGAAAAGATTCTCGAATATTGAGAAAAGAAAAGTAGACATTTTATGTTTAAAGAATGTGTAGTAAATTGGAAAGATAGACCAGAAGAAGGATCAAGTTGCGAAAGAGTGGATACACTAAAGAAAAGGTTTCTTGAGTTTGTTTTTGAGGACGAAAACTTTTCTTTCAAGGGGGAGGAAATGCTTGAGATTGACAGGAAACACTAAAAAGATTATTTATGTAAGGTTCCCCCCTTCTAAAATAGGAGAAACACTTAAGATAGTCCACTAAGTCTTAACTTGGAGAAAATTTCCTATTTATCGACACCTTGACCATGTAGAGATTCAAGGATACGATTCATAGGTAAGACCTTGTCCTATCCCGCAGGGGAAGCATGATCTTCTAAAAGTCAAATCACCCATAGGGTAATTTATCATAAATTGGGCAACTACTAGACTTGATCTCTAGAGGCAACGCTTTTTTCCTCATCCATGCAAGGCACAGCCGCTGACCTAGTCTTCTAGAATAAAGTTGCCCAAGAACCTAATTATCTAGCGTAGGGCTTTCACTTAATCTGTTGGAAAGCTACCCGACTAATCAGGTCCCACCCGTCTGTAGGATGGTGCCATCGGGGCATTCCATCCTCCCACTTTCCACCCTACTCACGCGTCAATTTATTTTCTAATTAATCCTACTACACTGTTTGACATAAATAAACATGTTCCTTAATTAAAGCCCTTTTCACAAGGTTTGTTAAGACACCTTTTTACACAATACAATCATACCAAAGACAAGATATATATATATAAAAAGTTTATACATGAATCAATTCCATACAAGATATATATATAAAAAGTTTATACATGAATCAATTCCATACAAGCCAAACTGGCTCTCTTATTCTTTTCCTTTATTCTGCCGATGATCTAGAATTCGGCCTTCCAGCCTCTACATGCTGGGCAAAACCCTACGGGACCATACACCTCATCGTCAGCCGCCGCCGCTCTGGTGAGGACTCAAGCCAGCCTGTCGCCCTCTCAAGCTCCATCGCTCGATTCTCTCGCCCCTCAGAGGGATGTCTGCACACTAGGGTGGGCTTATTCATCACTGCACTAGCCTTGGCCCTCAGAACTAGGCAGCATCATAATCTCTCGCCTCAATCGGCAAACCTTATTCTCCCAATGGTATGAGGGATACCTTGGGCCAATCCCGGGCTTTGCTAACGATGCTGCCCGGCTACACAAGCACGGAACGGAGTTAGCGTTGAAGCCAAGAAAAACTTGCACTCTTTAAAGATAACAATTTCAATGCAATTTATTAAATACAGCATCAAACAATTCATAACTTCATACAATTTTATGTCATTATTTTAAAAGGAAAAGATACACATTTATTAGCACTAATATAAAAAAAATACTTCTTTAAAATATAACCAAGCTAACATGGCCACCATTTCCTTGAGGAGCTTGTAAAGGGAGGGTTGGAGCCGCATCGGGAGCATCTTCCCTAATCTCGTTGTTGCGCACTCCTCTCGGGGTTATATTCTGACGTTTTCGGGAAGGGGCCATTCTAGATGGCGTCTTGTAGGACTCGCTGCCGCGGTCAAAACGCTTCAGTCGGATCTCAATTTTGAGATCGTTTGCTCACCGTATGAGCAAAAGACTATAGCGCACGAACCCTTTCTTAAGGCAAAAAACCCTTATTAAAGTCTACGCAAATGGGGGGGGAATTGTGAGATGTCCTTAAGACCAAAAACGTGGAGGAGGGTTGTGAGGGCTGCTGTAAGTCTATTCACATGAGGGAGGGGGGGAGAAGAGTTAAGGACACTGCCTTCTCCTAGCAAGAGGGGGATGGAGGAAAATTGGCTTATCTGAAAAAAGGCAAATGAGGGGGTGTGAGAGGGGTGGCTGCACTACAGCAAGTATGCTGCACAAGGACGGACGGCGGTATAGCAGGGCATACGCTACACAGAAATGTGTGTTGCTTGTGGAGCACCCCGGGGGTTTATATAGCTGTGGGTATGGGTACGGGCGTTGTGCAAAGCAAGGATGAAAGGATGGTGTACCATCAAAGGCTATGGATCAGTGGCCTACATGGGACTAGGGGAAAGGTACGGTGTCGGTTGCCAGGGAAAGGAGTGGTATGCATGTACCTTATCTGTCTGGGGCAGCATGGGTGTCCATGTAGGGGTACGTGTGGACCACACAGTGGGCGACCGTCCTTTGGTTCTTGGGCAGCCATCGTACGGGCACCCTAGTAAGTGTGTACGGTCTGAATTTTGGAACGGGGTATCCAAATTTGGGCTCATAATTTGAAGATTCTAAGTAGAAATGATTCAAATAATTTGGGCTCATAATTTGAAGATTCTAAGTAGAAATGATTCAAATAATAAAATCATTGATTTTAATACCATAAAAACTCATAAATTTATCTATTACATGGACATTTCTTTATTAGTGAAGATGGGTATGTTACATCCTTCCCCCCTTAAAGAAATCGAGATGTCCTCATCTCGTCATGAATCGGGGATAATCCCTTAAGAGTGTAGCTTCATCTTCCCAAGTTGCATCTTCTTCAGGGTAATCTTTCCACTGTACTAGATGTTCTACAAGAGTTCTATTTCGGAGCTGCCTTTCCCTAGAATCTATGATGCTATTGTGCTGTAATTCAAGGACTCCTTGAGTAGGGATTACAACTTGTTCATCATCAAGAATATGATCGAGACTAGGTACATATGGTTTTAATAAACTTACATGAAATACATTGTGGACTTTGATATGGGCTGGGAGTTGGAGTTTATAGGCACTTTTACCTAGACACTTGATAACTTTATAGGGACCACAATACCTAGGGCTGAGTTTCTTATATTTCCCAAGTGATAGAGAACTTCGTTTGGGTCGCACTCGTAGAAGAACTCTGTCTCCTTCCTTGAAGATCCTTTCAGACCTCTTGGTGTTAGCATAATGCTTTTGTCGATCTTGGGTAGCTTTAATATCCTTTTGGATTACCTTGGTTTGTTCCTCCATCTCTTCGAGCATTTTCCTGGATGCCTCAACTCTTATGGTCGGATTAGAGAAATTTAGAGGAGACAAGCTTTCTTGCCCATAGAGTGCTTTGAACGGTGACATTCCTATGCTTTGATGATAAGATGCATTGTAGGCAAATTCTACCAGAGGAAGGTATTGAATCCACCTTCTTGGTTCCCGTCCACAGTATGCTCTGAGAATGTCTTCAATTACTTGATTGACTCTCTCAGTCTGGCCATAGGTCTCTGGATGATAAGCTGTGCTAAAGCAAAGTTGAGTTTCCAGGGCTTGAAATAAGGACTGCCAGAACTTTGAAGTGAAGTCAGAATACCGATCACTTACTATCCTTTTTGGGAGACCATGAAGTTTGAGGACTTCCTTGATGAATATTCGAGCAACATCAAAAGCTTTGAAGGTCTTCTTTGGTGGTATAAGGTGAGCTACTTTGGTAAGTAAGTCCACTACTACCAGAATGGAGTCATATCCTCCTTGAACAGTGAGGAGACTTGTGACAAAATCCATACTAATGCACTCCCACTTCATTTGGGGAATATCCAAGGGTTGAAGTTTTCTAGGCATCTTGACCCTTTCAACTTTGATCCTTTGGTATGAGAGACATTGCTTCAAGTACCGAAGCACATCATTTTTCAAGCCTACCTAATGAAAGCTTCTTCTTACGGCATTTAATGTTTTTGCATAGCCTGGGTGTCATGCACAGCAACAGCAGCAGCAGGGCTATCATGAGCTTCATGGGAGGATTAGTTTCTTTAAAGCAGGATCCTTAGGGATACATAGCCTGTGATTGAAGTAGAGGCTTCCTTCATGAGTGGAGTATCCCTTGATTAGATTCTTCTCTTTCTTTGAACTCCCCCCTTCTTCTACTAACTTCATCCTTCTATGATAATCTGGATCATGAGATGAGACTTCTCCCACCTTGACCAGTATGGGATTATTTGGCATTGAAATTGCACTCAAGAAGGATTTGCGGCTAAGTGCATTTGCTACCACATTATCTTTCCCAAGGCAAAATTTGATGTCAAAGTCATATTCTTGTAGAATTTCAATCCATCTCCTTTGCCGCATGTTAAGGTTAGGCTCGGTGAAGATCCACTTTAGACTTTTGTGGTCAGTTACAAGATGGAATTTGCCCCCAAGAGATAATGTCTCCATAATTTGAGGCAATGAACAACTTCTAAGAGCTCCAAATCATGGGTGGCATAATTTGCTTCATATTGCTTCAGCTTGCGGGAAGTGTAAGTGACTGGTCTTCCTTCTTGGCCTAAGACACCACCAAGTGCTAGACTACTAGCATCAATAACCACTTCAAATTCCTTGGCAAAATCAAGAAGTTTTAGGACTGGGGCAGAAGTAATAATGACCTTGAGCTAATCAAAACTGTTTTGATGGATTGGCAGCCACACTATTTTGTAATCTTTCTTAAGAAGATCCGTCAAAGGTGCAGCTACCAAGGCATAATCTTTGATAAAAATCCTATACCATCTCGTGATTCCCAAAAACCCACGAACTTCACGAACTGATTTAGGGGGTGGCCACTCCAGAATATCCTCGACCTTGGCGGGGTCTACTAAAATGCCATCTTTGGAGACGATGAATCCAAGATACTCAATTTGATGAGTAAAGAAGGTACATTTGCTTTTCTTGGCATAGAGTTTGTGTCTGCGCAGCAATTGCAGAACTCTACAGACATGCTCCTCATGCTCTTCCATTGATTTGGAGTAGATTAAGATGTCATCAAAGAAAACAAGCACAAATTCATCCAAGTAAGGACGGAATATATCTTGCATTAGGCGATTGAAGGTTGCAAGAGCATTGGTTAACCCAAATGACATTACAGTAAACTCATAGTGGCCATAACGGGTATTGAAGGCTGTCAGCCTGTCTTGGGTATATCTGGTTCCTTGACTTTGATCTGATAGTAGCCAGACCTCAAATCTACTTTTGAGAAGACTTTGGCCCCATGAAGTCTGTCAAGAAGTTCGTCGATGCGAGGGATAGGATACTTATTCTTGACAGTTACTTGATTTAGCCCTCGATAATCTATGCAGAGGCGGAGAGTTCCGTCCTTCTTTTTTTGGAAAAGAACAGATGCCCCTAAGGAGAGCTACTAGGGCGTACGAATCCTTGCTCTCAATGAGTTGGGAAAGTTGTTCCTTAAGTTAAATGGCTTTTGGAAGGGACATTTTATAGGGAGTTTTTGAGACGGGTTGAGCTCCCAGGGATCACCTCAATTTCATGATCGACTTCTCGAGGAGGCGGTAGCCCTGTAAGCTCGTCAGGGAAGATGTCAGAGAATTCTTGGAGCCAAGAGGGTTCTGTCTCCATACTAGGTTCAATGGCTTTGTTGAGCTTGACTAAGAAAACTTGCTGACCCTTACGTATTCCCTTGAGAAGATGTTTTGCCTTGACTACCCTAGATTTAGGTTTTCCTGTTATCCCCTGAACAGATATTACTCGGCCATGCTCATTTTCAAAAGTGATACTCCCCTGGTTACAATGAATGCTAGCTTTGTTTACAATTAACCAATCCATCCCAAGGATTCCATCATAAATTCCTAATGGCAAGACTCTAAAGTGGCCATGAGTTTGCTCATTACCAAGCTCAAAATCAAGGTTTCCTATAGAGTGGCGAGATACTACTTCTTTCCCCCACTGGCTAACTCTACAATCATTCTTCTAGCTATTTTTTGACCCAAATTTAATTTTTGCAAACCACAAGGGGCTTTGCTCATATGAGAGCATCCTGTAATGTGCTTGGCCTCATTGCTTCAAGGCGGGAATCTAAGGGTTCATTTAGCCCTTGGCAGAAACGAGCCACTTGCTGGAAAGTAGTCATAGCTGGGGCATACTTCCGAAGAGTGATAAATTTGGAATAGTAGTCCTCAAGAGTTAAGTTGCACTGCCTAAGACTAAAAAACTCATCCATCTTTATGGATTCATGGGATGGGGGAAGATATCTTTCCTTCATTGCCTGCTTGATGTCTTCCCATGTTTGAGAATGCTCGGTGACTTCCTTGTCACGACACGACTGTTTCCACCAGAGTTTAGCATCTCCGATGAGGTGAAACCGTGCAAGCATAGACTGATTTGCTACTCCAGTATCGGTGGTAGAGAAATAATCGTCCATCGCCTCTATCCAGACTTCAACATCCTTCTCAACCTTTGAACCTTCTCCTTTAAAGGAGGGAGGTTGCATTTGCTTGAGCAGGAGCTTCTTCTCATGGGTATCAGTGTAAAGCGCATTGGGAAGTGGAGGGTGATCGTCCTGGCCATCATTGTAAAAACAATTTTAAGATTACAAGATTCATATTTACACAACGCTTATTTTTGGAGAGTAAAACATTGAAATTATTTTATTTCCAAATATTTACAAGGGCGAGTTTTATTACAAAGATCTGAGACTAATATAATTAGTCTTATTTGCCATCAAGGAAAATTCCTATGCTTGACTATGACATGAGGGTAGAGCGGTCCACATAGGTGAAATATGGGGGTTCCGCTGTAGTTTCTAAGACTCTAAAAATTGATGGTAAGGGTGGTAAACTCTGGATTGGGGTAGATCCCAACATAGCTACTCTATTAGCAGCAGGTAAGATCTGCATCACTTGGTCATACACCCAGTGATCCTCAGATATGCGAATCCCATCTATAGTCACAAAGGTGTCAGCCCTAGGGGTACCGACGAACCAAAATAAACAGATCATCTTCAACTTTTCAATCCAACGAATCTGCTTTAGGTCGGTGGTAAGGTTCCCAATTCGATCTGCTCGGATGAAGAAGTATCTCAAGCCACGACTCCAAAAATCTCTACCCCCCCATCCTCTTGTTGAAAATACAAGTGAATATGGTGTGTGTGGGAATAAGCCCTTGGTTAGAGGCTGTAAAAGAGAAGATGTAAATGTGAAAGAACCTGTGAAAAGGTGAGAAGAATCTACTGGGAGAGAATAAAGGGTAGCATGAGAAGATTTAGAAAGTGTGGAGATGTTCTGGGAAGTGTGGAGTTATTCAGGGAGATATTCTGGGAAAAGTGAAGAGGTGGAGAGAATCAGGGAAAAGAGGTGGAGTGAATCATGGAGAAATCAGTGGGATTAGATGCTTGGATGTAAACTCTATAAATTGAGGCATTGCCCTAATGAGAACTTGCTGGTTTTTTATTATCCATGCCTACATTAATCTATTTGTTAATTATCCTAATTACATCTTAATTATTTCCTAATCACTTTATTAATGATGTTGATTATAGTGTTTGATCCACCATAGCTCATCACAATGCTCAAATTTCAACATGGTATCAGAGCCATGCCTAGAATCCATCAGGTTTATGAGCCCATTATCTAATTAATTAAGATTAGTAGATAATCAAAATTTTAGTTATTTTTCACTTCACCCCTTCACCCCCAGCCAGTGGAGGATCTCATTCACCTTGCACACATAAAATTAGGGAAAACCCTTCTAGCACATGGTAGCCAACATCCTTGAGCTGTAGCCAGTCGAAACGAAAGCGAAAACCGCCAAAGCGTTTAGGAGAAATCGTCATTTTTGCCGATGCCTTTTTTCTGAGGAGTTTTTGACATTGCAGCTTCCACAAATCAAAGTCTCTAATTCCTCTTAGCCCAAGGTGTTTTCAAGCATGCTCTACAAGCTGGTAAAGACAGAATTCAGTTTCATCAAGTCTACAGTGAGATCCAAGCTCTTCATCAAATCTGCAGGTGACTTTGGTAAAACAGAGATTAAGCTTTCAATATTTGGTCAAATCTTGTGTTTCTTGGCTTAATCCTCTACTAGAATCATTGCTATTGATGCCTTTAAAAGCATTTGAGCTCATTTGAAGTCTAAGGCACCAGATCTGGACTCCCCACATACTCTGTTTTTTTGCACACAAAACAGAGCATTAATTTGCGAATCAGTGATTAATCAATGCTAATCACTATATTTTGGTACAATTGAGGGTTCAAATTAACCATTAGGTATTTGATACAGATCCCTGTAACTTCAGATTGCAATTCGGAGTTGGTTTGGTACTCCAACCATTCTGTACAAATTGGTTACTCTTGATTTAATGTAATTTCTGGTGATTTTATGCTGATAAATTTATTGTAATCATCTATTAAACACCAGATTGAGTTGTAAAAGGGTAGACACTGCCCTTGAATCTTGAAATTGGATCGAGGTAAGACCCCCTTCACATCACCATGAGTTCAGCACAAGAAATAGCCAAATTTAATGGGGAGGAGTTTATACATGGCAGACAAAAACCATGTATTTGCTCATGAGGAAAAATCTGTGGGGATTAGTTGAAGGGAGAGATGAATGCCCAGAGAGAGGAAAAAATGAGTGGAAGAGCAGGAATGAAAAAGCATTGGGACTTATTGCACTCAGTTTAAATGATGAAATCATTCATCACATCACAGGGATACAATGGGCAAAAGATGCATGGGATGAAAGTAAATTATTTGGTACATAAGCAAAAAATTCAAAGATAAATCTGTTAATGCAATTCTACAAATTGGACATGAAGGAAAGTGAACCTTTAATCACACTTGAACAAATATAAAAGCATTAAGCAACAGTTGGTTGGCAGCTATTGGCAAAAAGGTAGAAGATGATGAGGCACTAGCAATGCTTCTGAAGAGTGTGGACAAAGGTGATTATGAAAACATTGTAGCAACACTAAAAAATGTACCTGAATTGAAGCTACACGAGATAGAAGCAGCTCTACTAGAGCAAGAGAGCAGAGGCAAAGAGAAGAAATGGATCGACTCAACAACAGGAGAAGAAAAAGCATTCTTCACCCGAGGAGGATTCTCTCGAGGACGAGGACAAGGAAGAGGCAGAGTAGGAGGAAGGACCTTCACTTGCCACAAATGTGGAAAGCCAGGACACATGGCGAGAGACTGCTACAGCAAACCTAGTGGAGAAGGAACGACATCGGCAAACTTCATGGAGGCTCCAAAGGAAGTGGAGTCGGATCATCTTTTCTAAGAGAGAGAGAGAGAGAGAGAGAGACCCCACAACCCAATGTAACCTGCCCCAACAAAGTAAAACCACCTCTGAGCCACCAATGATGTAGGCCACGTGGTAGATGTATGTGTGAGCACTTTAGTCAAGGTCGCGGGCACTTATAGTAGCCTTGGAAACATAGAGAGAGAGTGTGTCAAGAACTATGGAGTTTAGGGACTTGAGGCACTGGTCGCGGGCTATCAAGTAAGAGAGAAACTTGGCATAGGTGTGCTAGAGAGAGTATTCACTTGAGGGGAGGTGTTGAAAATACAAGTGAATAGGGTGTGTGCGGGAACAAGCCCTTGGTTAGAGGCTGTAAAAGAGAAGACGTAAATGTGAAAGAACCTGTGAAAAGGTGAGAAGAATCTACTGGGAGAGAATAAAGGGTAGCATGAGAAGATTTAGGAAGTGTGGAGATATTCTGGGAAGTGTGGAGTTATTCAGGGAGATATTCTGGGAAAAGTGAAGAGGTGGAGAGAATCAGGGAAAAGTGAAGAGGTGGAGAGAATCAGGAAAAAGTGAAGAGGTGGAGAGAATCAGGGAAAAGAGGTGGAGTGAATCATGGAGAAATCAGTGGGATTAGATGCTTGGATGTAAACTCTATAAATTGAGGCATTGCCCTAATGAGAACTTGCTGGTTTTTTATTATCCATGCCTACATTAATCTATTTGTTAATTACCAACTAAGTACGTCTTAATTATTTGCTAATCACTTTATTAATGATGTTGATTCTAGTGTTTGATCCACCATAGCTCATCACAATGCTCAAATTTCAACATCTCTTTCAATAGAGAGAAATGAGGGAGGGACATCTTCTCTAGTATCTGCACCATGGTGTCATGGAACTCGAAATTTGAGGAGTGACTAGCAGTCTCGAAGATGCATTGGAAAACTAGAAACTTTGAGTAGGCATCTTCCTCTTCCTACAATCATTCAAACATCAATTCAACTTGTTTATTTTAGTAAGATGTTTTTATTATTTAGCATTATGTTAGGTAAAACATTCATTACAAAACAGTCCTTAAATGGCAATTCCTAGGAGCTAAGATTGGCTCTGATACCAATTGTAAGGTTCCCCCCTTCTAAAATAGGAGAAACACTTAAGATAGTCTACTAAGTCTTAACTTGGAGAAAATTTCCTATTTATCGACACCTTGACCATGTAGAGATTCAAGGATATGATTCATAGGACCTAGTCCTATCCCGCAGGGGAAGCATGATCTTTTAAAAGTCAAATCACCCATAGGGTAATTTATCATAAATTGGGCAACTACTAGACTTGATCTCTAGAGGCAACGCTTTTTTCCTTATCCATGCAAGGCACAGCCGCCGCTGACCTAGTCTTCTAGAATAGAGTTGCTCAAGAATCTAATTATCTAGCGTAGGGCTTTCACTTAATCTATTGGAAAGCTACCTGACTAATCGGGTCCACCCGTCCATAGGATGGTGCCATCAGGGCATTCCATCCTCCCACTTTCCACCCTACCCACGCGTCAATTTGTTTTCTAGTTAATCCTACTACACTGTTTGACATAAATAAACATGTTCCTTAATTAAAGCCCTTTTCACAAGGTTTATTAAGACATCCTTTTTACACAATACAATCATGCCAAAGGCAAGATATATATATATAAAGTTTATACATGAATCAATTCCATACAAGCCAAACTGGCTATCTTATTCTTTTCCTTTATTCTGTCGATGATCTAGAATTCGGCCTTCCAGCCTCTACATGCTAGGCAAAACCCTACGGGACCAACCCTATGGGACCATACACCTCATCGTCGGCTGCCACTGGCGAGGACTCAAGCCGGCCTCTCGCCCTCTCAAGCCCCCTCGTTTGATCCTCTCGCCCCTGAGAGGGATGTCTGCACACTAGGGTGGGCTTATTCATCGCACTAGCTTGGACCCTCAGAACAAGGCAGCATCATAATCTCTCGCCTCAATCGGCGAACCTTATTCTCCCAATGGTATGAGGGATACCTTGGGCCAATCCCGAGCTTTGCTAACGACGCCGCCCGGCTACACAAGCACGGAACGGAGTTAGCGTTGAAGCCAGGAAAAACCTGTACTCTTTAAAGATAACAATTTCAATGCAATTTATTAAATACAGCATCACACAATTCATAACTTCATACAATTTTATGTCATTATTTTAAAAGGAAAAGATACACATTTATTAGCACTAATATAAAAAAAAATACTTCTTTAAAATATAACCAAGCTAACCTGGCCACCATTTCCTTGAGGAGCTTGTAAAGGGAGGGTTGGAGCCGCATCGGGAGCATCTTCCCTAGTCTCGTTGTTGCGCACTCCTCTCGGGGTAATATTCTGACGTTTTCGAGAAGGGGCCATTCTGGATGGTGTCCTGTAGGGCTTGCTGCCACGGTCGAAACGCTTTAGTCGGATCTAAATTCTGAGATCGTTTGCTCACCGTATGAGCAAAAGACTATAGCGCCCAAACCCTTTCTTAAGGCAAAAAACCCTTATTAAAGTCTACGCAAATGGGGGGGGGAATTGTGAGATGTCCTTAAGACCAAAAACGTGGAGGAGGGCTATGAGGGCTGTTGTAAGTCTATTCACACGGCGGGGGGTCGGGGGAAGAAGAGTTAAGGACATTGCCTCCTAGCAAGAGGGGGATGGAGGAAAATTGGCTTATCTGAAAAGAGGCAAATGAGGGGGTGTGAGAGGGGTGGCTGTAAGGGGCGGCTGCACTACAGCAAGTCCGCTGCACAGGGACGGACAGCGGTACAACAAGGATACGCTACACAAAAACGCATGTTGCCTATGGAGCACCCCGGGGATTCATATAGCTGTGGGTATGGGTACGGGTGCTACGCAAAGCAAGGACGAAAGGACGGTGTACCGTCAAAGGCTATGGATCAGTGGCCTGCATGGGTCTAGGGGAAAGGTACGGTGTTGGTTGCCAGGGAAAGGAGTGGTACGCATGTACCTTATCTGGTCTGGGGCAGCATGGGTGTCCACGTAGGGATACGTGTGGACCACACAGTGGGTGGTCGTCCTTTGGTTCTTGGGCGGCCATCGTACGAGCACCCTAGTAAGTGTGTACGGTCCAAATTTTGGGGCGGGGTACCCAAATTTGGGACGCCCGTCTCGATTTGCGTGCTGGATCGCCCTGGGGGGTGATTTTTTTTTTGTCCAGGAGGTTCTCTTGGTCGTTTTGGGGTTCAGACCGTTCGTCAATCGGATGCCTGGTCGTGCATTTATTAAGGTTTAAAGGTCGTCGCTTTTTAACTAAAATGACTGTAATTTGCGTATAAGCTTGATCCAGTGTCCGTTTTGGATGTTTTGGATGTTGTAGAATCCTATAAGTAGGGTAAAATCACACGCAGATTCTAAATTTGCGCTCAAAATTTAAAGATTCTAAGTAAAAATGACTCAAATAATAAAATCATTGCTTTTTATACCATAAAAACTCATAAATTTATCTATTACATAGACATTTCTTTATTGGTGAAGATGGGTATGTTACAATTTATATATAGAAGCTTTGCAAGTTTAGGGGATTTCAAATGGAAAGTACCTAAAGCAATGGTTAATAGGCATTAAAGTTAAAGTAAAAGGGAAGTAAATGGTGCACAATGGAAGCCCAAGGGGCATTAGTGAATGAAAAGGCCATGCCTAGCCAATGAAAGGTCAAGGGGTTGAAGTTGGAAGGTCATGCATAACCATGAGTTTAGGGTCCATTTGGGATGTTGTTGGGTGGAGAATCAAAGTTCTAGTCTTACAATTCCTGAAGCTTATAATGCAATGAGCATTAAAGTGGTGGTCTTTATCGACTTGGTTTATATGATCTAATGCAAGAAACAGTCCTCTTGGGAAGAGTTTGGTCTTCAACTATAGTGGGATCTTATCTTTTGGTAAACTTTGTGATAATCTTATGGAAATGGTTGTATCGTTTATGTTATAATCCTTATCTTTCATATCCCTACTATATGTGAAGGAAGAGTTATGGTGTCCTCCAGACTATAGAACACTTTTGTAATATAATCATTTATATAGCTCTTAGTCAATCACACCTTGCATGGTATGGATGCTTGAGAAATACAAGTGATCTAGCATCCATATATCTTGAGTGTGAGTATTAGTGTTGAGGAATGCAGGTGATCTAGCATCCATATATCCTTAATGTGAGTCTTAGTGTTGAGGAGTATGGGTGATCTAGCATCCGTATATCCTTGGTGTGAGTCTTAGTGTTGAGAGATTTGGGTGATCGAGCATCCACATATCCTTAGTATGAGTCCAAAGTGGAATTCTTAGTAAAGGTAGCATCTGTCTAAGGTTATTAGGGCCTTGATTTATTAGAGTAGGTTCAATGAAACTTAGGTGGAATTCCCTTGATTCTAGGCACCTCCCCTACCTCCCTTGGAGGTAGGGGAGGTGGATGAGATTATGGATCTAAATGTAGGAGAGGTGGAGGAGATTGTGGAACTAGGAACTTGCTTTGATCATGTGTGTGAAAGCTTAGGCTAAGCTTACTTATGAGATCTTAGATCATGTGTGAGATCTTAGCTCATGTGTAATATCTTGGTGATTAGTAGAGCTTTGTGTTACTTTGTGAAACTTACTCTTATCCTTTTGTTATGCCCTTTCTTAAGTGTTCTAGTGTGATTACGCTTCATCATTAGTCTAATTCAAGTGTCCTTGTTAGGATTAGCCTTAATCTTATTAATAAATCATCTTTGTGTGTGTAGTGGTCCATTAATCCACCTTTGATTAGATTAGTGTGTACTGCTAGTTAGCAATTTTCATAGTGCTAGTTAGTAGTTCATCATACTAGTTAGCAATTCATCATACTAGTGAGTAGTTCATTGTACTAGTTCACCATACTAGTTAGATTTCACAATGTTGTAGGGAGATTAATTTTGATTAGGGGTCATGCAAACATAAGTTAGTACTAGTTCACCATACTAGTTAGATTTCACAATGTTGTAGGGAGATTAATTTTGATTAGGGGTCATGCAAACATAAGTTAGTACGTGCTCTAAGTATAATATAAGGATCGAGAATTAATATCCACCACCTCCCCTAAGGTGGGTTTGTACAAACATGAGCTAGCCATTGCTATTTGGATAATATAATATAAGGATGGATAATTGACATACAAACATGTTCTAGGTATTACAATATAGGGATAGAGCATTGATATATCCATGGCCCCACCTGAATGTCCACCCCAACATGAATTACCTTTGTATGGTCTGATGGTGATCCGATGAAGATATCGATCAATCTTTTCCCTGTTAAGAGCCCTCATAAACATGTTTACATAATTTTATCTATGGAAAATTCATATATCATGTGCATGGAACGGGTTTCCCTATTATATCATAGATAAGTGGTATTCCTTATTTGTGAATTATTTAGAATGACCTCTTTTCTTGGATAAAGTTTTTTTTTTAAATTTCATTTACAAAATTGCCTTATGTTAGTACATTTTTACAAAATTATCCCAAAAACAAGTAAACCTTCTTTTGAATTCATGTGATATATTTACAAATTTTTTAGTAAACCCACAAGACCGTCTCAACCCTTCTAAATATGATGAGCTCACACACAAAATGATACTAAATCTCAATGTGTTTTGGTGGTGTGAGTATGAATCACAAGATTTTCAACATCAAGCACATGATTCTGACTAAACATGATGAGCTCACACAGAAATTGATATTAAATCTCAATGTGTTTTATGTGAGCATGAACCACAAGATTATGAGCACGAAATATAGGAGCCCTACAACATTAGTTCTTGTATTGTAGTATTATAGGTTGCTTTTATGCTCCTCCACACCCATATCTTGTAGAAGACTCCTCAATCATCATGTGTCACATGATGAAAAGCATGGAGATTTATACTTAAACTTTGTGGATCATGAGACAATGGGGTGAAGTGGGGCTATTTCTTACTGATCTAAGAAAATAATCCTGGTAAAACAGAGTGAAATAATGGGGCTTAGTGGGGTTGTTTATTACTAATCCAAAAAATGCATCCCAAACAAAGAGAAAAATAAAACCTCAATGGAGCTGTTTCTTACGAATTCCAAGAAATGCATCCCAAGTAAAGAGAAAAATAAAAATTTATTACTAAGCACCCAATGTCTAAATCACTGGCCCAATCTGAGTCACTGAAGCCACTAAGGATCTTTTCTGCAATGATGTGATACTCCCGGTGCTCCCCTATATCTTGTATGTACCTTGGATATATCTCAATAGCTGCATATCTTTCTATTGATTCTCCTTGGTTAGAGAACCGGCTCAAAACATTAATAGCAAAAATAATGTCTAAACAGATGTCTAGTATAGAAATACACAAGAATATATATATAAGAAGATAAGACTACCAACTAGCTTCTTATACAAGGTATCATCCAAAAGGTTTTAATTTTTATCATGCGAAATGTCTTGAGTATCTCAATGCATCTACATATTTCTATTAAGGATGATAATGTTATCTAGCTTTTTCCAGACCTTAATCTTTGAACAATAATGCATCAACCCAAAATAAGTCATCTCAATCTCGCCTCTAAGAAGCATATATCTCTACGAGATAGTTTTCTGGTGATCCTCTGTCAAGATGATGAGTTCATCTATATAAAGAGTAATGACTAACAAATATGCATTTAAAGGGCTGTGTAGTAAGACATTAATACTCATAAAATAGCATCAATCCTCTCGTACCATGCTTATTGCACCGGTTTTAGCTCGTAGAGTGCCTTTCATAACCTATGAATTTTGTTTTTAGAATCATCAACCACAACCCTTGCTGGTTACTCCCATATACTTCGTCTTGTTAAGGAAAGGTGATTTTACACCTATTTAAAAAACACGCCAACCCCCTTGTGGTGCTATTAACTCAAGGATGTTATGGATTGTGGTTAACCTAGATATGGGAGAAAAAAAAGATTTAAAGTCAAAAACTTTAATTTATAAAACAATTTTGGTAACCATCCATGCCTTCCATCAGACCTATATTTTTCCTTGTAAACTCACTTAGTGTATATAGCCATATTCAGGATATAGCCATATTCTACTTGCAATCTTGCTTGCATGGCTACCATCAAGTTTGGATCCCCTTATGTGATTTAGCAAGGGTGGTAGGCTCTTGAATCTTGAGCATCTATGACATGAAGTAAGGCATTTGCAAAAGTAAAATAGGTAATATTACCTCAAAAAAGAAACATTTGGCATCTTATAAAGATTCCTTCCAAAAAAATCATTTTTAAGGCCTTTTTTGAAAACATTGTACTCATGAGTAAAGCATGCCCAAAAATGACAAAATATTGGGCACTGTGTACAAATTTAACACGATACAAAATGATAAATAAACTCAAAAAATTGAGATTTTTTGACAAAATATTACTTGGAAAAGTAGACTTCTTCTCAAATAAAAGTACAAATTCATGCCATAATTTGGACTCTTACATTAACGATTGGAATGTCAATAAAAACCATACTCTGCTTAGTGCAGCTCCTACACTACTTATTCTTTGCTACTATTGAGTCCTCCACTATCACTAGTGGCAATCTTATCCCTTGAGGAAGTTGATGATGTGGACTCCTCCTCACTATCCACAAGTACATTTCCCTCCTCTAAGTGAAGTCCTGGAGGAAGAACTCCACTACTTTGTTGGCATGTCCACGGCATGCTCCCCAACATTCAAAGCAGGAGGTTTTTTCTTGAGAATTGATATTGTAGACTTCCGTAAAGTAACCAGCTTTATCCCCGTCTGCAAGTACCAATAGATTAGTGCTTGGATTGTTTTTGTTTCTCATTCATTTTCTTTTTGTTTCTGCAAGTACCAATAGATTAGTGCTTGGATTGTTTTTGTTTCTCTTTCATTTTCCTCTACCATGAGCCTTGCTTACCATTTCTGGGTTGTACTTTCCTTCAAATGAAGTTTTGTGTGTTATTCTGAACCAAAGCATAGTTAGAGAAATTGTTTTCTGAGATCATCTGCATGGATACTTATAACTCAAGCAATCCAAAACTTGTGAATGGCCTAAAGCATCTCCATGTGCTAGAGTAGCTACTAAAGTTCCTTCCTTTATATCTTGTGCCTCACTATTCCACATCTCTTGAAGTCATAACCGCCTTTTTGTGGAGCATCGAGATCCTAAATATATCTCTCGTGATTCAACATGTAGCAGTTTGCTGGAGGATACAAATCCTTGAGGCTTGGTCCCGACTCCCAAGTCATGAGTCACAAGAAATCTTTCGTTAGATGAGAAATCTCTTGACAGACCAAGTTTGGATGTTCAACAACCAAACATTACCCCAATTTGGATGTTGAATATCCAAATTGAACAAGTTTGGATGTCCAACGTCCTAATTGAACAAATTTGGATGTTCAACATCGAAATTGAATAAAAATGGATTTCCAACATCCATTATGTTTAAATTTGGATGTCCAACATCCATTTTGTTTCAATTTTAATGCCCAACATCCATTTTGTCAATAAAAGAGGATGTTGGACATCCTCTTAGTTGCATTATGAATGTAGGACATCCAACTTGAAAGGAGAAATATAATTTATCATACCAATGTTTGTAACCATTTGGACATGCTCTCTCTCTCTCTCTCTCTCTCTCTCTCTCTCTCTCTCTCTCAATGTTGTTTTGCTAGTAAATGAATGAAGGCGGCGATTCTTTGTTGAGGTCTTGTTTTGTGGCATTTTTCATCAAATCGCATCCTAGCATGAGCGGTCTAGACTAGGTAGCATTTAGAACCTTTTTGGTTATAGACTGAGTCACCATTCTAAAAACGAGCTATCATTTACTCATTTGTCTGCCCACCATTGTGCAATCACCAGTCACCACTGACTCACCAGTGCCCACGGGCCACAATGCCACCACATACAATCACGGATGATGCTGGTACCACGGTCCACCATGCCCTTCCCTTTGACTGAAAAACCTTAAATTTAAATGCTAATGCCCCCACTTTTTTTTGGGAGGGAGAGAGGGAACGCTGCCACTATTTTTTGAATGCCCCCACTATTTTTTTTTTGGGAGGGGGAGAGGGAACTCTGGAGTCTGGACCAAGAACGTGGTTTGGACTGCATGAGGAGACGAAATTATTTTTATTTTAAAAGGGGCCAAACAGTAATAGTATACTATGATGTGCCTCTCGGACAGCCAGCCGAACACACCTCTCATACACAAACACCCACGTCACCATTTCTTCCCCTTGGGGGCCAATTCATGCATGATGCCACCAAAGGTCTCGTTTTGATATTATAAGCTTCAAATGACAAGACATTGCAGTGCTCAGGCTTCTCCAACAACTAATATAATTAAAAAAATAATATTATTTAAACTAAATCTGGGATATGTTTTAAATATATATATATATATATATATATATATATACACGCTCAAATATGCTATGTCCAACGGGTTGTAGCAGATTTCGATGTAAACATAAGAGTGATGTGTTTTTGGAATGCCTCTATGGGTCATGTTTTACACATGAGGATAATGAATTTATTTTTTGCGATGTTTTTTTTTGAAAAAAATTTACGGGTAGTACAATTAAAAGGGGAAGTCGGCTATGTGATGTTGGCCCCAAGAGTTCAAAATTTTATTTTTTTTTTTGGGGGGGGGGGGGGTGGTTAATAATTCATGTTTTCGTTTTGTTTGTTTAAAATCCACGTAGAGCTATGGATCGTCTTTGGGTTTTTGCGAAGGGGTCAGGAGCTGTTCTGTGCCAGTAAAGGGATCCCCCTGCAGCAACCATGGTCTCCCATCCGGTGACAAGGTTCCCTTTGGGAGTGGCCACCTGAAGTAGTTTCCGGTGACAAGGTGGCACCGGGCAGTTCGCTGGTGAAAATCCTGGCCGGTTACCCGGTGGGAATCCTTGGGGTCCTACTGCTGTACACTGGGCTGGAGCTGGCCACCACGATCAGACGAAGCGTGGCTGCACGCATGCCTACGTCGTCGGCCAGAAACGAAACAAATTTTGGCAAGTTTGTGTGTCATCCTCTTCATTGTGACCTCTGCTGATTGCGCGTGGTACAATGACGGACATGTGACAGTGTTCTTAGAGTAGTGCAGTGTTCTTGTCCACTTTTGTAGTCTTGTCTCTCCTTGTGTTGTGTTCTACTCCATTCTATCTTTGTATCCATTGTTATCATTGAGGACCCCAGACATACTGTCCAGAGAAGAGCCCACCACTTAGTGTGCCAAGCAACCAACCTTGCACACAGGTACACTAAGAATTTGGCATACCTGATGAGACTCTCAAAACTTGGAGTTTTGTTAGCTCACCCTTATCTCGTTGTCCTCTCTATATGACCAATACATGCTCTCATGGTAGTCTAGTAAGCCCTTCTAACAGTCCTCTCTCAATACACGGTCATGAGGTTCAACTACGTACCACCTAGGAATTCCCTTCCACCTCTTCCTATGGCACGCAACTTTGGTAATCCCACTCTCAGCAATAATGATGGAGGCCAAGCCAATCCTCTTGGTCTAGTCAATCCTCTTGGTGCAGAACGTATTTCCATATTGTTGGGCCGAGTTAATGTGAAGCTTCCAACCTTCAAAGGATCATCCCCACTCAGTATGTGGATGACCACATCCGATGGTTCATCTCCATCGAAAGAGTCAGGGCCTTGAGTGGGAGGATGTATTCTTGGTACTCTTTCTGTTTACTCAGGCTCTGTAGATAAGTGGTTTAGTCAATTTCTAGCTAACCACTTTGTAGTCCGAACCACTTTGAGTGCCAGGGGAGAGGGTGTCAAAACTCATGACATGGAACACAATGCTGGTGGCCCGCTTACCCTTGTGGTGACTTCATGGTACGTCAGTGGATTACGCAGGCCTTACCGAGTTCCACCCAACAAAAGATTCTAGAGAGTTAGCCCACCAACCACATTGTTGGAATTTCAGGAGCTAGCCTCTCAACTTGAGAATGCATGACTCAAGTTTGAGAAAGCTGTGGGCTCTGTATGTCCAATAGTGAAGCAATCGGAAGACTCGGTGGCTTAGTTGAAGCGGGAGTTGGAGGCACTCAAAGTGAAACCTCTGAGTGAGGAAAGCACCCTGATCCAACTCAAAAAGGAGATTGAAGAATTAAAGACTCAGCAATAAGAAGCCAAGAAGGGAATGTGGTGTGCTATATGCCAGTCCCTTAGACACACTGTCCAAGAATGCCCAAAGAGGAGGTACTACTCCTTCTATGAAAAATGAGGACATGATGACAAAGATTGCTACTACCTCTCAAGGGGTTTCGTGAGCTTCATCCTCATTCTGCCTTGACAACCCCTAACCTTTCCCATCATGCTATAGCTACCTTGGTTATTCAATAAACCATCCATGCTGCTACACCTCCTCCCTGCCAACCCACCCCTCACGTGACCTACCTTCCACCACCCAAAGTATTAGTGTCCTACAAGATTGGGGTTCTAACTAATCATGGATACCTAAAGAGCATGGCACACAAGAGCTAAAACTAAAGGAAGGCTTGGATCAAGGAATCTATGGTGCCACAGTAGCTCCCACATCTTCTACAACTCCTTCTCTTCCAACATCCTAGATTAACCATGTGATGAAGGTGCTATCTCCCAAAATGATGAGTCAGAACTCCTCAACTAGCTCTAGGTAGTGGAAGGCCTGACATCCTACATGGTGGACATCACAAAGGTACCAAATGAATCTGCCAACCCTTCCTCTCTGAGCCTTATGAGGCTATAGGCATAGGAGAACTAGTCACGAGTCACCATAGATGGTGCAAGTGTTGAAATTTGAGCATAATGATGAGCTATGGTGGATCAAACACTAGAATCAACATCATTAACAAAGTGATTAGCAAATGATTAAGATGTAATTAGTGAATAATTAGCAAATAGATTAATGTAGGCATGGATACTCAAAAACCAGCAAATTCTCATTAGGGCTATGCCTCAATTTATAGAGTTTACATCAAGCATCAAATCCCTTTGATTTCTCCATGATTCACTGGACCCAGAATATCTCCACCTCTTGCCTGATTCTCTCCACCTCTTCTCTTTTCCCTGAATATCTCCAAGAATAACTCCACACTCCTAAATTCTCTCATGCTACCCTTTATTCTCTCCCAGTAGATTCTTCTCACCTTTTCACAGGTTCTTTCACAAGTACATCTCCTCTTTTACAACCTCTAACCAAGGGCTTGTTCCCACACACACCCTATTCACTTGTATATTTCAACACCTCCCCTCAAGCGAATAATCCTAGAACACCTGGACCCTATACCAAGTTTCCCTCTTTCTTGATAGTCCGCGACCAGTGCCTCAAGTCCCTAAACTCCATAGTCCTTGACACTCTCTCTCTCTATGTGTCCAAGGCTACTATAAGTGCCCGCGACCTTGACTAAAATGCTCACACATACATCTACCACGTGGCCTACATCATCGATGGCTCAGAGGTGGTTTTACTTTATTGGGTCAGGTTACATTGGTGGGTTGTGGGGTCTCTCTCTCTCTCTCTCTCTCTCTCTCTCTCTCTCTCTCTCTCTCTCTCTCTCTCAGAAAAGATGATCCGACTCCACTTCCTTTAGAGCCTCCATGAAGTCTACCGATGTCATTCCTTCTTCACTGGTGGGTTTGCTGTAGCAGTCTCTCGCCATGTGTCCTGGCAAGTGAAGGTCCTCCCTCCTACTCTGCCTCTTCCTCGCCATGTGTCCTGGCAAGTGAAGGTCCTCCCTCCTACTCTGCCTCTTCCTCGTCCTCGTCCTCGAGAGAATCCTCCTCGGGTGAAGAATGCTTTTTCCTCTCCTGCTGTTGAGTCGAGCCCTTTCTTCTCTTTGCCTCTGCTCTCTTGCTCTAGTAGAGCTGCTTCTATCTCATGTATCTTCAATTCAGGTACATTCTTTAGTGTTGCTACAATGTTTTCATAATCTCCTTTGTCCACACTCTTCAGAAGTACAGCTAATGCTTCATCATCTTCTACCTTTTTGCTGATAGCTGTTGCTTAATACTTTTATATTTGTTCAAGTGTGTGATTAAAGGTTCACTTTCCTTCATGTCCAATTTGTAGAATTGCATTAACAGATTTATCTTGGAATTTTTTGCTTGTGTACCAAATAATTTATTGAGTTCATCCCATGCATCTTTTGCCCACTGTATCCCTGTGATGTGATGAATGATTTCATCATTTAAACTGAGTGCAATAAGTCCCAATGCTTTTTCATTCCTGCTCTTCCACTCATTTTTCCCTCTCTCTGGGCATTCATCTCTCCCTTCAACTAATCCCCATAGATTTTTCCTCATCAGCAAATACATGGTTTTTGTCTGCCATGTATAAAACTGTTCCCCATTAAATTTGGCTATTTCCTGTGCTGAACTCATGGTGATGTGAAGGGGGTCTTACCTCTTGATCCAATTTCAAGATTCAAGGATAGTGTCTACCCTTTTACAACTCAATCTGGTGTTTAATAGATGATTACAATAATTTTATCAGCATAAAATCACCAGAAATTACACTAAATCAAGGGTAACCAATTTGTACGGGATGGTTGGAGTATCAAACCAACTCCGATTTGCAATCTGAAGCTATAGGGATCTGTATGAGATACCTAATGGTTAATTTGAACCCTCAATTGTACCAAAATACAGTGTTTAGCACTGATTAATCACTGATTAGCAAATTAATGCTCTATTTTGTGTGTAGAAAACAGAGTATGCGGGGAGTCCAGATGTGGTGCCTTCCACTTCAAATGAGCTCAAATGCTTTCAAAGGCATCAATAGCAATGAGTCTAGTAGAGGATTAAGCCAAGAAATACAAGATTTGACCAAATATTGAAAGCTTAATCTCTGTTTTACCAAAGTCACCTGCAGATTTGATGAAGAGCTTGGATCTCACTGTAGACTTGATGAAATTGAATTGTGTCTTCACCAGCTCTTGTAAAGCATGCTTGAAAACCCCCGGGGCTCAGAGGAATTGAAGCAATTTGTTTTGATGAGCACAAGATCTGCAAATCACTCAAAAAAATAGCGTTGACTTCATCGTCAATTTCTCCTGATTTACTTCACGGTTTGCTGCGCCGTTTTGATGTGCTTGTAGCCAAAGATGTTAGCTACCATATGCTAGAAGCTTGTGCCCTAATTTAGAGTGTGCAAGCTGAATGGAGTCCTCCCCACTGGCTGGGGGTGAAGGGGGAAGTGAAAAACTAACTAAAAATTTGATTTTTTTACTAATTATCTACTAATCTGGATTAATTAAATAATGGGCTCATAAACCTAATGGATTCTAGACATGGCTCTGATACCATGTTGAAATTTGAGCATAATGATGAGCTATGGTGGATCAAACACTAGAATCAACATTATTAACAAAGTGATTAGTAAGTGATTAAGACATAATTAGTAAATAATTAGCAAATAAATTAATGTAGGCATGGATACTCAAAAACCAGCAAATTCTCATTAGGGCTATGCCTCAATTTATAGAGTTTACATCAAGCATCAAATCCCTTTGATTTCTCCATGATTCACTCCCAGAATATCTCCACCTCTTGCTTGATTCTCTCCACCTCTTCTCTTTTCCCTGAATATCTCCTAGAATAACTCCACACTCCTAAATTCTCTCATGCTACCCTTTATTCTCTCCCGGTAGATTCTTCTCACCTTTTCATAGGTTCTTTCACAATTACATCTCCTCTTTTACAGCCTCTAACCAAGGGCTTGTTCCCGCACACACCCTATTCACTTGTATATTTCAACAGCAAGATGGTCAAATATCTCTTTCACAAGGCTGACAAGCCCCCAATCACCAATCCGACTACTACCCACTAACTTATTAGGGAGAACCACCATGAGTGTCTGAGGACACAGTGACTTTTCCAATAGGGGAGTGTCCTAACTCTTAGATCAAAGACCACTATGGAACCTTCCCAATTTACCACTACCCGGCCCACAACCCCACTCTCCTCCACAAAGTAGCTAAATCTGACGAACCGCTTAACCTTCCATCTTACCAAGACCCCATCTAGGAATTTAATCTTGGCATTTCCGAAGAGCCTCATCTAATCCTCTTAGCTTCTTATGGGACCACCCCTCCTCCTTGGCTATGGGACCACCCCTCCTCCTTGGCTATGGGACCACTCCTCCTCCTTAAGCAGGCTACAGCATTCTTCCAATATTATAAGGATGTCTTGACCTCAACATGCAAGGATTAGAAGGTGTTCCAGCTAACATTTTTCTCCACACCATACCTCTCCAAGAGAGCACCCAACCCATTCGAGGGTGGGCCTATAAGCTTAACCCAAAGTATGCAAAGGCTTTCTAGAGGTGGAGCTGGAAAAGATGGAGGATGCCAAAATCATCTCTCTCATGCAACACTCTGACTAACTTTCCCCCATGGTCATCTCACCCAAGAAGAAGACCAACAAGATTTGTACTTGTGGACTTTAGGTCTCTTAACAAAGAAACCATTACGGATGGATTTCCCCTTCCATTAATGGATCGAGTTTTAGAGGATGTCATTGGACATGCCCTGTACAACTTAATGGATGGGTTCAGCACATATATAATTGTTAAGCTCACCCTAACGTGTCATGGGAAGGTACCGATCTGCCAATCTCAAGCAATTCTCAAGAGCTCCACCATAGCTACTCATCACCACACTGCCATCCTCCCACACTCATTGTCAAAGACTGATGCAATTGCTAATCCAACGAGTGGTACAACCTCTCTCGCAAAGATTCTATGGGATCTATGTGGAAGACGATGATCACTATAGTAGCCTAATCACTCAAGCAAGAGGGAAGCAAGAGAGAACAAGTGATTAGGGCTAATCACTCCCAAACCCTAACCCTAAGCACACCACACATGCTAGATTAGAGTTGCAAGAGAGAGGGAGAGAGAGAGAACACTCCAATTCTATTGTACAAATGGGAGAATGAGTTACAAAAAAAGAGAAATAGGATTTTATAGTTCCAAGACTTTTCCCACTATGCCGCATGGGAGTAAGTGACCCGAGGTGCCTAACACATAGTTACAAGGTTTTTCTCTATGGTGTGGCAAAACTGACCAATATCCTCTTGTCTGTCCTTCAAAGCTCAATACTTGGGAGCATCTTTAGGGCATTTTCCTCATCAAATTATGGGGTTTACAATATAGTGCGGGCACCCATTACATAAGTGTGCCGACATAGTTGTCATAGGAATGTGTTAACCAATATGTGGTTAACATACTCCCCTTCCTAAACTCGATCATCTTCTCATGATTGGTAAGAGATTTTTGAGGAGGGACACTGGGAAGTATCACACTTGTTTGGTTTTACTGTCTCTCCACAAATGAGAGGGGATGGGGGAGTTAGTAAGATGGAAAGAAAGAATTTAGTGGCATACTGGCGATTAAATATCCAGCTAGTCGTATAGGCTCTTATGAGTTTGCTTTCTCGTATGGGCCGAGTAGTAAATGACCAGTATCCAAGTGGTAGGTGGTGGTATTAAGGAGGGGTTAGTAGAACAATGGTGTTAGTAAGCAATGGCAAGGGGGTAATTCCACCCAGAGGGACAAGGAGGTAACTTGCATGGAAACTGCTTGCACTCCAAGATGCTGTAGTTTGATGGCAATGAACATGAAGCTCTAGTATCTTCATTAAGACACGGTAATGGGTATCTTGGCTCCCATGGGTGTTGAGTTATTGAGCTGCGGTGTTCTCTCTTATTTTTTTTGTTCTTTTCTTCTTTTGTCATTGTAGCTCAGAGAACTCAGATCCTGTGTTGATAGGAGTGGTATTTGATAGTGAGGATCCAAAGGTTTTGAGCCAAAGAAGAAGTTATGGGTAGGATGGATTAGGCATTAAGCATAATTATTGGGGTGATTAAGAAGATCGGGGCGATGGATCATACCATTAACTAGGCTTTTTCCCACCATGGTCCCCCCATCCAGAGATGTACCTAGATGTCTTGTCGAGATGATGAGGCTTTGTGTGGTGTACACATAGGACAGAGCCGAGTGAGAATTATAGGTGTTATGCATGGGCGAGGGCAAAAGGTGTGCTCGTGGTCTTAATCACCTAGATATTCTTAATAATTACCTAGAGACTCTCTCTTTTTTTTTTTGGGGTCCTCATGTGGGTGAGGACTTACGTGTACTTATTGGTCAACACCCCTAAAGAGGGTTTTATACTAATTAGCCTGTTTGGCTAAAGTGGTGAGCTTACCCTTGAGTTTATCTTTGAGTGGTTGGATAAGCTCTAACATTTGTAGCATTGCCCCTTGGTTTGGTGACAAAGTCAAGGGGCAGGGTGGAGCATCCTAGATGAGGCTCCATTGGTGGTTGAAAGGGTTGGGCGAGTTGAGCTTTTGAGTGCCCATAGGTTGGGTGTGGGCAAGTCCATAGGATTAAGGTAATGAAGAAGGGACTTGCTTACCCGTTGGTCGCCAAACCATCTTCGTCGATTGGACATGGCTTGGTTAGTGTGGTTTGGAACAATTGCTAAGGAGTATGCCGTGGGATCTAAATGATAAATTTTCCATCATGGAAGGCGTGGGCATCTAAGAGACACTATCGGGGGACTAGCCAATGTTGAAGTTTTGGCTTAGGGTTGGTTTTTGTTGGCTTGGTTGGCTTCTTGCGCTTGGGTTTCAAAGATGGCCGTTTTGGTATCCAGAGTTCTATGTAGCTCACAATCATAGAATCCTTGAGCTGCCAAGGAGATTCTTGGGCACCCACCATTGATTGTCATGATAAAGGTAAGAGGTCGAGGTGCGTACAGTGTGGGTGGTCAAGGATGTAGAGTTGTGGGGGATTGTTGATGACGAGGCTTGATGTTAAAATTACAACAATGTGATGAGCTATGGTGGATCAAATGCTAGAATCAATATCATTAACAAAGAGATTAGATAATAATTAAGACATGATTAGTGAGCAATTAATTGATAGCTTAATGTAGGCATGGAGAATCAAAAACCAGCAAGTTCTCATTAGGCCAATGCCTCAATTTATAGAGTTTACATCCAAGCATCTAATCCCACTGATTTCTCCTTGATTCTCTCCACCTCTCCTAGAATATCTCCACACCTCCTAAATCTCCTCATGCTACCCTTTATTCTCTCCCAGTAGATTCTTCTCACCTTTTCACAGGTTCTCTTACATTTACAGATTCTCTTTTACAGCCTCTAGCTAAGGGCTTGTTCCCCACACACCCTGTATATTTCAACACCTCCCCTCAAGTGAATACTCCTAGCACACCTGGACCCTATACCAAGTTTCCCTCTTACTTGATAGGCCGCAACCAGTGCCTCAAGTCCCTAAACTCATAGTCCTTGACACACTCTCTCTCTATGTGTCCAAGGCTACTACAAGTGCCCGTGACCTTGACTAAAGTGCTCACACATACATCTCCCACATGGCCTACATCATCGGTGGCTCAGAGGTGGTTTTGCTCTGTTGGGGCAGGTTACATTGGGTTGTGGGTTTTCTCTCTTTCTCTCTCTCTCTCTCTCAGAGATTTTCACATGGCTCCTCACTCTTTGGAGCCTCACATCTTCTCTTGTCTTCAGTCTTCTTGTCGTGTGGCAGCTTCTCTTCTCGTGTCCATGTCTTCCTTCAATGCTTCCTCTAGCTCTTCTTCTTGGTGTGGATCCTCCTCTTGGAAAGAGATGTTCTTCTTCTTTCATGGCTGGGGCCATGAGCTTGTTCGTCAGTTCTTGCTCCATGTGAGCAACATGTTTAAATGTTTTGTTGATAGTTCTTTTGGGCTTTTGATGTTTATCTTGTGTCTTTATGCAATGCAAACCCAAATCTATGTGGGAGGTCTTACCTCTTGCCTTATTCTGGAGGACAAGGGCACTGTCTGATCCCATTTTTACACTGATGTAATGTGCCCAATACATAATGCATATAGCATTCATTCTTATGCACATTCCCAAATGCAACTCTGGCTCTATGAATAATCTTGAATTTGAGTGTGATTTAGAGGCATTAACCAAGGGTTAAATGCAAAATGATGATTACCACAAATTTATCAGCATAATTTTACTAGAAATTACATTAAATCAAGGGTATCCAATTTGTACGGAATGGTTGGAGTATCAAACCATCTCTGAATTGCAATCTGAAGTTATAGGGATCTGTATCAGATACCTAATGGTTAATTTGAATCCTCAATTACACCAAAATATAGTGATTAGCATTGATTAATCATCACTGATTAGCAAATTAATCCTTTGTTTTGTGTGCAAAAAACAGAGTATGCGGGGAGCCCAGATCTGAGGCCTTAGAGTTCAAATGAGCTCAAATGATTTCAAGGCCATCAATAGAAATTAGTCTAGTAGAGGATTAAGCCAAGAAACACAAGATTTGACCAAACATTAAATGCTTAATCTCTGTTTTACCAAAGTCACCTACAGATTTGATGAAGAACTTGGATCTCATTGTAGACTTGATCAAATCAAATTTTGACTTCACCAGCTTATAGAGCATGCTTGAAAACCCCTGGAGCTAAGAGAAATTAGACCCATTGCAACTGGAGAAGACAAGATCTCATTTTTCCTTAGAAAAAACGACGTCTGTAAATCAACAAAAATCAGGAGCTCTGGTAGGCGGTTTGCTGCGCTGACTTGATGGTGAGTTAGCTATGTTGGGCTAGAAGCATTTCCCCTAATGTTTCTCTTGGAGGGAGATCAAACCCCTCCACTGGCTGGGGGTGCAGAGGTTAGTTGAGAAAGAGGTGAAATATTAATTTTCTACTAATCCTAATTAGCTAGGTGATTAGCAAGATAATGGACTCACAAATTGATAGATTCTAGGCTAGGCTCTGATACCATGTTAAAATTACAGCAATGTGATGAGCTATGGTGGATCAAATGCTAGAATCAACATTGTTAACAGCTGATAGCTTAATGTAGGCATGGATAATCAAAAACCATCAAGTTCTCATTAGGCAAATGCCTCAATTTATAGAGTTTACATCCAAGCATTTAATCCCACTAATTTCTCCTTGATTCACTCCACCTCTTTTGCTTGATTCTCTCCACCTCTCCCAGAATATCTCCACACCTCCTAAATCTCCTCATGCTACCCTTTATTCTCTCCCAGTAGATTCTTCTTACCTTTTCACAGGTTCTCTCACATTTACAAATTCTCTTTTATAGCCTCTAGCTAAGGGCTTGTTCCCGCACACACCCTATTCACTTGTATATTTCAACACTTGATTCTCATCGTTTGGAGGGTGTTGACAATGCCCTTTTGACCGAATTTGGTGTGACACATGGGATAGGGAAACAGGGGAGACTTCCGGTGATGAGACGATGGGACATGAGGAGGAAGGGCAGTCAAGGGTGAGGGTGTGTGTATGATTTCCTCTTGGGGACACAAGAGGACTGTGGCCTTTTTGCCGTTGAATTCCATGGTCACCATTTCATCACACCAATTGATTTGTCAATGAGGTATCAATCCACTCTACCAACGATGATCCGACCTTGGAGTGCTCCTAATCTATGACATGAAATCATAACTCTAACTAGTTATTTTCCTTGTATATTAGGAGAGGGATCACATTCTAACTATTAATGATTTTTGTGGATTGGGAGAGGGATTACATTTTAACTCGTAAGTATTGACTAACACCTGGCAGGTGCTAAAGAACAAATTGCCTTGCTATATAGCACCTATCAGGATTAGATAGCACGTGGCAAACTGCTATATAGCTGAAAAATTTGTTATCTAACACCAAACACTTGGCAGGTACTAATTAAAACCCTGCACTTGGCAACTGCAAGGTTCTGTTGGTTGACATCATGAGGATCACAGTCCCACAGGATAAGCTCCATTGAACTTAATTTCATTAACTTGTTCTTTTGTAATCCACAGGTGTGCATTCATGTCAAGAGTACAAAGAGTAGTGAGAAGCTGTAGGGAGATGCAGATGACCTGTTTGTGCGCATGTGAACAATGGAAGCATGCAAGTTTTTGCAACAAGATGTGCCGATTCAAAGCTACCGATATGACATGGCATGGCACAAATTATGGTGGATGCAATGTGAGGTTAGTTCAAAGGGTTTGATTTTAGAACTCAGGTCACATACAACAAAGTGCCTTGGAGCCCCTTGCTTTTCAAAGCTGCTGGGACAAGCCACATTGATTTGGAAAGAGCTAGAAAGTGAAGCACTTTTGGAAAGTGAGAAACCCCTTGCCATGAAAAAGAGGAGCCAAGTTTCAGACACAATGGAAGAAATGTCCTTTTCCTGAAACTCAATCCCCTAGATTTCAACTTCAGAAGTTCCACCCTTGAACAAGAGAGTGAAATGCTATAACTGTCAAGGTTTTGGACATCGTAGCATGGATTGCCTAACTCCTTTTGGATCAAGGTTTTCGGGGTAGGAAGATCAAGGATCAAGATTCCAGACTCCAGTCCCTTCCGTCAAGAGGGTTCTATCTGCCAAAATCAGGTAAATCCCGGAGGTAGACCCTCTATCCAACCTGCAATTTCAATCCAAGGTATATGCAATCTTGACCTCCATCTCAGAAGCTTAATTCTCAATGTTTCTCTCTTCTCAATCCCTCTCAAGCTTGAGAAGCTTAATTGGAATGGCTTTTTAATGCTATTGAAGTTAATTGATGAATGGAAGTAAGGAAATACATAAATTCCCATGTATGCTTAATTTTTATGGTTTTTTTTTATGATTTTTATCTTCTCTAAATTGAATATGATGTTATGCCTCATTGAAAAAAAGGCATTTCCCTCTCTTCTTTAGTAAATCCAACCATTCTTTATCCTAGATGAATGATTAATGGATAAAAGCAAGTTTTTCATAATGTTTCACTTTGATAAGTAGAAAATGTTTACATTAGAATGATTTAAATACTCTTGGTGAACTTTCAATTATGAAAATCATTCTTTTTGCATAGGATGTCCAATCCTAGAATATGGTAGGAAGTCCTATTTTAGTATTATGCATAAAAATAAGATATGTGTTAATTTCTAAAAATTTTGCCATAGCTTTGCTGCTATTTCAGATAATTTTCAATTTTTCTAGAAAAGAATAAGACTTTGTAATACAATTATGATAGAAGAACTATCCTTAAACTTAAATCCAAATTATGGAATTAAATCATAAATTTATCATAATTTTATTAACATAAAACCATAAAATTACTATTTTCTTAACCTCTAGCTTAACAAGCTTAGAGTTTGGTTTTGAATTAAGAATTTATCAATGAGAAGCATTATTTTTCTAAAGAATTAGCCATAGGAATGACTATTCTTTTGGGAGAGAGAGATATATATAAAAAGCATTCAAAATAAGCATAAAGATTTACTTTTTGTGATTAATCATTTAAGTTCTTAGAGAAATATTGATTTGCATTAAAAAAAACTAATTAGAACTTCTCAAGCTTGAGAGGGGTTGAGAAGTGAAATCATTTGAGAATATTAACAAAAACCATAAATTCCTTCTTCCTCAAGGTTTGGCTTGCTTCTTTATCTAGAAGTGAAGCCCCCAACCAATCAATTAGTAAGTTGAGAAGAAAGCTCCAAGAGTTGTTGAAGAGAGAGAAGCTCCAAGCTCTCCAAAAGTAGAGGATTTTAAAGGAATAATAGAAAATATCATTATTTGAATGTAATACTGGCATGGTATAGTTCACAGATTTTTGTATGAAAGACTAAAGGTCTATTTATAGGTGAGGGAGGCCACTAACCAAGTCCAACTAGGTTCTAGAATTTTCCAGGTTCAGTTTGACTCAATTTGGAAAAGCTTTGGACTAGTTTGGTTCCTTTGTTGATTTGGTTTGATCCAGGAGAGAGAAGAGATAAAAATATCACAATGTTTTTTAATGAAAAACCCTTCCACATGTGTGAAATAGGCACCTACCTCAAGAGTCCCCCACTCCTTATACCAAGGTGTCAAAAATACATCATTATTTCAAAATATCTCATTTTTTTAGTAATATCTCTTAATTTTTAACTAATAGACCTTGTACTCAGTCAACTCTTCATCAGCATTTACTCATTTTTGGGTATTTTATTTTATTCTTTGGATTTATCTCATCCGAACACTTGGATTAATCCTATTGGCCCATAGGAACCTTAATTGGACCATAATCCAAATTTTTTTTTAAAATGTAGAGGCAAAGGTCCTTTATAATTAATTCCAAATGCACCTTGGAAAAGTCATTTTGAATTTTTGTTTCAAGGGAATCCATTTTAGACACTAGGAGGATTTTTATATCCAAAGATATCATAATTTTGGATTATCTCTCTATAGACATTTTCTCTCTCTAGCCCAAAATAGGGTAAAACAAGATCTTTCTTCTATTTTAGAGAGGGGAATAATTACAAGAACAAAAGGGGAGGTTCTTACACCTTTACACCTCAAAAGCTGGAGGGAAGAATCTTACAACGGGAATATCCAACCTTGAAGGCCTCTTTCAAGGCTTCAAAGGTGGTCTTATCCTCAACTTTTAGTGATCTAAACCACTACTCGGCTTTGCCATCTAAGATGAGGCCGAAGGCACTCACCTTGACTTGGTCTTCCATGTGGCCAAATGACTCATAGATCTGATTAAACATTTCCAAATGTGGTATGGGATCTCGAGCTCCATCAAACTTGATGATTAATTTAGAAATGTTGGCTGGTTTGTTTTGCTCTTGTCTCGGCCCTTGTGCTGGCTAAACTAGTGTTGGTGGTGTGATTCCGGCAGCTGCCTTGTCCCTATTTTCATGGCTATCCTCAACCTTTCAGGAGTCAATCCTACCATGGCTAGAGTTGGTGCTGGTGTTGGGGTGAGATAGGTGGGGGAGCTAGATCGGGTGGATAGTATCCCATTGGGGGTCCTTGTCTCAAGGGAGAACAAATTTGTGCTTCGTAAGGTCCCATATGGTATCTAGGGAGGACCAGTTTGTTCTATGGTTGGGTGGTTTTATCCAGTTTCAACCTATTAAGGGGAAATATTTGCATAACTCTTGATAAAAACAAGTGTATGCCAAATAAAGTCGAGAATGGGTGGAAGATATACCTTATTTATTGATATGCATTATTATGTAGTGAGAGAGTAAGTCAATATTTTGTAATATTATAATATTATTGGGAGGTGCATGCATGTCTTGCTTAAGATGGATACAAGGGAGTACTAACATGCTCTTACAAGTGGGGACTACTTTGCTTTGTAAGGTCCCATATGGTAGTGTATACCCCACGAGAGGAAGGTGCAGTTGGTACATTGGTGTGCGGTAGGTTGATATGATTAGAATGGGTAGGATTTCTCTCTTTGATAGGAAATCTCAAGACCCTTGAGAGTTGGTTCCTGACCTAGGTTTGGCAATGGCCTATGTTCTTAGTATGAGTTGACCATTCCAGTGGTGGGCATGGCCCCCTAGATTGGTGGATTAGTCTAGGTTGGGTTACCTTCGCTTTCCCTATTTTTGATCTATTGTTTAGAGGCAGGATGGCCTCCCTTCTTGGTTGGTGTTCCATGCATGTCCTTGGGATGCGGGTTGTCTGATTTGTGTTTCCCAGGATAAAGTCTCGGAGTCTCGAAGCAAGACTTCTTTGTAAATGCGTAGGAGACTCTGGGTCTTTCTCCAAGGTAGGTGGTTTATCCATGCACTAGGCCACCAATCCTCCTGTCTCTAAGTTAGGCATGCCCCATGCTAGGATTGTCCTCAATCTCACTGGTGCTGTCAAAGACCAACACCGTTTGGCTCCATGTTGTGTTGATCAAAGGGTTTGATCTTATAAGCGAGGGAGCATCAGGGGGATTTATGTTGTCAAACAAAGGGTTGTTTTGCACCAATTTCCCCAAACGTAAGTGCATGAATGTGGGAAGTAGTAGTGTTGGATCCCCCTATGGACAGTTTCTCATTATATATATATATATATAGAAGTGAAGATACATCGATACACTAGTTAAGGAACAAGCATTCCTTTCTAGAAGGTATGGGCGTGGCTGATGAAGACATGACTGTATGGTTGAGGAAGACACGGGCATACACTTGAGAAGGACACAGACGTGTGCTTGAGAAGAACACAAGCATGTGCTTCAGAAGGAACAGGCATATGTTTTGAGGAAGGAATGGGTGTAATCTTGGAAAGGTATGGCTATATTTTTGTTGGGTCAGGAAAATCTCTTAATTATGCAAGGATGACGTCTTCTGACAGCCATCCACTAATATTCTCCTGACAATACAGCAGTTACCTTTTTGTACCCCTTTTTAATGCTCTTTATGCCCTTATAACTGCAATTTACTTTCCTTGAATGCACCTCGCTCATATTAATGAAGCAAATTTGGAAAAATTTGTTGAGAAGGAAGGTACAACCCACGACTAAAGAAGTAACGGCTGTGTATCTGAGAAGCGTATGGCCATACTCTTCTCTCATAAGACACTAAGAGCCAAAAACTGTGCCTACCCTCCTCTTGAGATTTCTGAGATTTTGTGAGTGGCTTGAGATAGTCTCAAGCTACCCAATGGTACCTAGAATGCCTATTTACCTAAGACTAATTAAGGGATTAAGCTACTTATGCAATTTTTGACAAATTTTGAAGAATACAGAAATTCATGAACTTCAAGAGCAAAGTTAGGTACTTTCTTTTGTCTCTTGCTTCCAATGAAGACTCCCAAGCACCTTATACTTCATTGAACTACATGTTGAAGTAGACAAGATCAAACAAACAAACAAACATGTCAAACATACAACCACCGATGGATTTGCATTCCAACCGGGCTATACAATGACTCTAGCAAGTGATAGAGTGTGGAGGACCCTAAGCTAAATGCCCATCCCCAGCAGTGGGTGCCAAATATGTTAACCAAATCAACATGATACCTTGCACGAGAGAGAGAGAGAGAGAGAGAGAGAGAGAGAGAGAGAGAGAGAGAGAAGAAGAAGAAGAAGATAAGGGCAAGGGTCGCTAGCACTTAACCATCCCTAATGAGGGTTAACTCCCCGATGTGAGGCCACTAGGGGCTCACTCCACCTCCAGTTGTGTCACTCAAATGGAGCTTCTATAAGCTAGGTAGAATCATGGGGTTCACCTCTAAGAAATTTTATGTATCATGTGCATTCAAGGGGTATTTAAAAAACCCCTTACACTTACATACTTTTACGAATAAAATGATCCCTTTTTCTTCATTAACTTATGATTTGCTTTCACAATTGGTTTAAAAAACCCCTCTTGTAAATGTAATTCTATAACTTTTTTTAATTAATATACCCCTCCTAATGAACTCACGTGCTACATTTACATATTTTTAGGTGAGCCCCACGAGTAGGTAGCGAGTAAAGAGGAA
This sequence comes from Cibotium barometz, assembly GCF_041138505.1. Taxonomy (NCBI): domain Eukaryota; kingdom Viridiplantae; phylum Streptophyta; class Polypodiopsida; order Cyatheales; family Cibotiaceae; genus Cibotium; species Cibotium barometz. Next base: position 14,310,519 of record NC_141100.1, read on the forward strand.
GGGAGCTATGGAAAGCTCTACCTCTATCCATGCCTTTGTGTATGCAAGAGTGATCTCAAAGAGAAGACAAAAAGAGGGAGAGGATATGGCAAGACAAGAATCATCACCTACATTCACACACCACAATCAAGCAAGCATGCATCAACCATTGGGAAAAATTTGGAATCTACTCTTCAAGACCTTTCCAATGATATATAGCATGATGGGCAATTTTGCATATTTGTAATGAAGCGGTGGATATAAGTTGTACATATGAGGCCAAGGGCCAAGAATAACTTATATTGGACCAAAGGGTCAAGTATAAGTGGGGACATAGGCTTATGGGCCAAAGGCCGAGTAGCGTGGACATTAATAAGTGTGTGTGAAAAGGGGGCCATTGTGAGATCCTCGTGCTTAGGTAAATTTTGAGATCAGTCCAGGTTTGGGTATTTCGATCAGTCCAGGTTTGGGTATTTCGATCGAGACGGTTTGTCTCGTAGTGGTTTTTCCATGCCACTCTAGCTATCTTCACTATCTTCAGCCTTGCAAGAGCCATTTTTCTCTTTTCATTGTACCGAGTGACATCGAAGTATTCTTCCATTGATTCGATCCACTTCTCCCCACAGCTTCGCCCAAGTTTTCCCCTTCTCCCTTGAAAGGTCCAGGCTGTGAACTATGAAGATTTTTACGAACATCCAGGTTCGAGCTCCTCTTCATTGAGTTGGGGGTTAACATTTCTACCATGATGACCTCGATCCATGTTCCAATCAATACAAAAATTCTTGTTAAGTCTCTTTATTTATGATTCAATCCGATTTTTGATTCAACTGATTCCGGGGTTCTCTAAATAGGTCGGCTCTCCACAGAATCAAGGGATAAAGATACTCATATAGAACACATTATCAGTTAATAATTCATTCAAAATATTTCATTCATATCTTTAACACAATAATGGTCCAACGGACTGAATTTTTCCATCTGAACAGTCCTCCATGGGGATTTCAATTTTTTAGATTTTTAATTTATCATCCCTTAACTTGATCCACTGATCAAAAGTTAATAGTAGTAATCTGCCAGCACAATCCACTAATCTTATAGTGATTTGCTGTAGTCATTAACATCATTCCAGTTATGAACATCATCACAGGGACTCGTCCCATCATTCATCCTCATTGTGGTTTTGCTCAGTTTATTACATTTCAACTAAATTTCAGGAATCATCATTTTTCAATCATAATCCAAATCAACTCATCAGTTCACAACCAAAATTTAAAAATCATATCAACCACATTCAAATTCATCATCTGGATAGCATTAATGCTTATAATTTCAAGTCTTAGATTTACTCGTATATACTGCTAGTAAAGAGCTGCAGTTATACCCTCGGTATATATGGGTAGTCACGGTTCTTGGACCTATAAGGTAAATACTATCATGTCTAGGTCTCAAGCAGTCAGGGATTCCATACAATTGCAGTACTTCCATCTGAAGACCCAATTATCAATTTATGAATTTCAGTTTGAATATCAAATTGTATGAATTTTATCACACAATTACAACCTTTTAGTGCTTCTTGATAAATTTTTGACATATTTGGCTTCTCGGTTGATCCTCATTAGCTAAATAGCTCTGATACCAATTGTGAGATCCCTGTCCCCACCGCGCAACAATTTTAGGGGTGCTAGCACAGCGGAAGTAGCACTTCTTGTGAGGGGCAGGGTCCCACACTTGGGGCCTCGCCCACGGATATCCAGACAAGAGACTAATCCATCGGTTTTTCCAAAACCGACGAACCTGGAAAAACTTCCTTTGCCCGGAAAGCACGGGCGATTCCACCAGGATAACTTTCCCTAACATAGTCAAAAGCCTTAACTAACTGAGCTCATCTGATTGAACCCGTAAGTCCCATAGTCAGATTAGGGAAAAAGACTGTACTTGGATCATAGAGACCAATGCTTTTTTCCTCATTAAGAGACACAACCGTTTATTCTTTTCCATAGAACAATTTTTGTCCGAGATTTACTTCATCTATCGAACTAAGAAAATGAGTCTCAATTTACGGATCCATCAGTCCAGCCTAACCCCATCCAGTCCCATGGGTTAGCCAACTGCCCAACCACTGTAGTGATGGGATCCAATTAGGAATTTAGTTAGGTTTGTCTCGGGTACCAGGGAAAAGAGTTCCCACGCCCCCTAGCCGGATGTTCATGCAACTAGTCACACCACTTACACACCCAATATAAAATTGCCTTTTTTTCTCAGCATCAGCTGTCTTTAAAACAATCCTTTTTTTCTCAGCATCAGCTGTCTTTAAAACAATCCTTTTTTTCTCAGCATCAGCTGTCTTTAAAACAATCCTTTAATGAAACCATTGTATCACTGATCACAATCCTCCAAAATATCCGATTGAATCTTAATTTCCAATCATTCCTTCATCAGAGTATCTATGGCATCATTGGAAACCAGAACGCTCACCACCTGTCCACTCAGGGGCCTTTTCAATAGTTCCTAGCTCATAGTACCCGGCAATATAATCACTTATAAAAATCAAGATGGAATCTCTGTTGAAGATCAGTAAGATCAACCAACCGATCCATACAAAAGAGCCATGGACTCATCCATTGAGAACCAGCAAGGTCAATCAACTAGATCCATACTCAATTTCAGAAAACAACTCTTACTCCTTGATTCAATATCTTCCACGATGCACGTGTGACCCAGAGCCCGAGCATCGTATGGTCAGCACCCTCTAGGATCCTTCCCAGGTCACCTAGCGCTTCACTCATAGGCCGCTTCCTTGGTCCCTCATCCACCGTACTGAAAGCTCACCATTTAAATCGAACCGAGGCTGATCAAGACTTCGGCCGACCATGCTATGCAAGACGTCCTCCGTTGACTCTCCGTTAGGTGTTGCAACTTTATCAGTTAGGTCTCCACCACCTTAATCACAAGAGGATCAAAATGCTACCCCAACATTCTATAAAATAGTCATTTACAAACAGGTCACAAATACAGTTTCTATATTGAACTCTCGTCTTTCCACATTATCCCTCATCAGTCCACATCCTTATTCCACATTCCATTCATATGTGTACTCATTCTCATCCAGTCAAATCATTTTCCATCTCATCACATCAGATTCATTCACATCACATATCATTTATTCACATCCCAATTCACATGTCATCACATCTCATCCATTCACTCATATTGACATCTCATCATTTCACATACACATTCACATTCATTATTCCACATACACATCCACATTCATACATCCACATCCATACATCCAATTCCACATCCGTATTCATACATATACATCCATATCCACATCCATACATCCACATCCACATTCATACATCCATATCCACATCCACATCCATACATTCATTTCCACATCTACATCCACATCCATACATCCATTTCCACATCCACATTCATACATCCATATATCCACATCCACATCCATACATTCATTTCCACATCTACATCCACATCCATACATCTATTTCCACATCCACATTCATACATCCATATATCCACATTCATACATCCATATATCCACATCCACATCCATACATTCATTTCCACATCTACATCCACATCCATACATCCATTTCCACATCCACATTCATACATCCATATCCACATCCACATTCATACATCCACATCCATACATCCATATCCACCTTCCACATTCATACATCCATATCCACATTTCACATTCATACATCCACATCCACATCCATACATTCATAACCAAATTCCACATTCATACATACACATCCATATCCATATCCACATCCATACATCCATATCCACATTCCACATTCATACATACACATCCACATTCACATCCATAAATTCATTTCCACATCTATACATCCATATCCACATTCCTCATTCATACATGCACATCCACATCCTCATTCATACATCCATATCCACATTCCACATTCACATTCATTTTCACATCTATACATCCATATCCACATTCCTCATACATACATGCACATCCACATCCTCATTCATACATCCATATCCACATTCCACATTCACATTCACAAACATCCTCATCTATTCATCCATTTACATTTATCTAATTCATATCACTTCCATCCATTTACATCTATCTGATTCCTATCACAAACATCCTCATCTATTCATCCATTTACATTTATCTAATTCATTTATATCTATCTGATTCACATTCACAAACATCCTCATCTATTCATCCATTTACATTTATCTAATTCATATCACTTCCATCCATTTACATCTATCTGATTCCTATCACATCTATTTATTGAATGTAAGAGAATTCTAAATTTTTTTGATATAAAGATTCTTTACGCATCTAATTTGGCATAAAGACAACTTTAGTAGGAATAACACTTTTATAAAAATCTTTTTATGCATCTATTTAGGCATAAGTTTAATTTTAAGGAAAAAAACACTTTCGAATTAAAAATAAACCTTTTATGCATTTTACTCTCCATAAATTCCATTTTAATGAGAATAACACTTTCAAATTAAAAATAAATCTTTTATGCATTTTACTATATGCATTAATTTTATTTTAATGAGAATAACACTTTCAAAATAAAAATAAATCTTTTATGCATCTAACTATGCATAAATTTAATTTCAATGAAAATAATACTTTTGAAATAAAAAAAATCTTTTATGCATCTTTCTATGCATAAAATCAATATTGATAAGAATAATTCTTTTGAATTAAAAATAAAATTCTTTATGCATCTTTCTATGCATAAAATCAAAACTGATGAAAATAACTCTTTTGAATTAAAAATAAAATTCTTTATGCATCTTTCTATGCATAAAATCAAAATTGATAAGAATAACTCTTTTGGAATAAAAATAAAATTCTTTATGCATCTATTTATGCATAAAATCAAAATGGATAAAAATAACTCTTTTAAAATAAAAATAAAATTCTTTATGCATCTATTTATGCATAAAATCAAAATTGATGAGAACAACTCTTTTGAATTAAAAATAAAATTCTTTATGCATAAAATCAAAATTGATGAGAATAAAACTTTTGGATTAAAATAAATTCTTTATGCATCTTTCCATGCATAAATCCAATTTAGTAGGATTTTAGAATAAAAGAATTTCTCTTATGCATCTAATTTATGCATAAAATCCATTTATGATAAAAATCACACTTTTAATATAAAAAATTATCTTTTATGCATATGTTTATGCATACAAATCATTTATGATGAAAATCACTCTTTTAATATAAAAGAGTTTCTTTTATGCATCTATTTATGCATATAAATCATTTATGATGAAAATCACACTTTTAATATAAAACATTATCTTTTATGCATATGTTTATGCATAAAAATCATTTATGATGAAAATCACTCTTTTAATATAAAAGAATTTCTTTTATGTATCTATTTATGCATATAAATCATTTATGATGAAAATCACACTTTTAATATAAAAAATATCTTTTATGCATACAAATCATTTATGGTGAAAATCACTCTTTTAATATAAAAGAATTTCTTTTATGCATCTATTTATGCATAAAAATCATTTATGATGAAAATCACACTTTTATAATCAAAATAACAATTTCAATATACTTCCTTCTATGCATGGAATTTAATTCTAAAGAAAGTAACACTTGTAGTATGCATTTGTTATACCTAGGATGAAAATTAACACTTTAAGAATACATATACGATGGGAATTACTCTTTTTGAATTAAAAAAAATTAAAACTTATTTTTCACAATTTTAGAAAATGTTGCCATAACCTCCTTTATATGGCTGACCATTTCTCAATTTTTAATTCTCTAAAATTAATTGGAAGTTCACCAAGAGTATTTAAATCATTCTAATGTAAACATTTTCTACTTATCAAAGTGAAACATTATAAAAAACTTGATTTTATCCATTAATCATTCATCTAGGAGAAAGAATGGTTGGATTTACTAAAGAAGAGAGGGGAATGCCTTTTTTTCAATGAGGCATAACATTATATTCAATTTAGAGAGGACAAAAATCATTAAAAAATCCATAAAAATTAAGCATACATGGAAATTTATGTATTTCCTTACTTCCATTCATCAATTAACTTCAATAGCATTAAAAAGCCATTGCAATTAAGCTTCTCAAGCTTGAGAGGGGTTGAGAAGAGAGAAACATTGAGAAATAATAAAAAAAGATCAAAATTCACACTTTACCTTACAAATTACTTGATTCTTTGATCATGGTAGAGGCCCCCAACCAATCAATTGGTTTGGTATGGTGATGGAGCCATCAATGGGGATTGAAGAAGGAGGGAAGCTCCAATTTCTTCAATTTGGAGAGAATTTTAGAGAATAGTAAAAATTATCATTATTTTAGCATAATTCGGGCATAGTATAATTCTCCTATTTTTTTACAAAGGGCTCAATTTCTACTTATAGGCGAGGGAGGCTCTAACCAAGACCAACTGATTTCTAAAATTTTCCAGATTCAGTTTGGTTGAATTTGGACCAAACTTGGACCTAGTTTGGTTCCTTTTTTATTTGGTTTGATCCAAGAGAGAGGAGAGATAAAAATATCACATTATTTTTTAGTTTAAAACTCATTCAAGCATGTGAAGTGGGTGCCTCCTTGAAGGGACTCCCCTTCCTTACACATGTGTCAAACTGGAATCATTATACCGAAATTATCTCATTTTTTTAGTAATACTCATAGTTTTTTACTAATAAACCTTGTACATAGTCAACTCTTCATCTTATGTGAGCATTTACTTATTTTTGGGGGGGATTTTCTTTATTGCTTGTATTTTTCTCCCCCACACATTTGGATGAATCTTATTGGCCCATAGGAACCTTAACTTAAAATTTTATTGGCCCATAGGAACCTTAATCTTATTGGCCCATAGGAACCTTAATTTAAAATTTCAAAAAAATCTTGACCCTCAGGATAAGGCCTCTTGAATAGATTATACTTGATTTCTAATGCACCTTCTGAAAATCTTTCTGAACTTCTGTTTGGGGAGAGCTTATTTTAATAAGAAGAGATATTTTTCCATCCAAAAATATTTAAAAGCTGAATTACCACTCTGTAGAAGATTTTCTCTCTCTAGGCCAAAACTGGTAGAAACAAGATCTTTTATATTTTTGAAGAGGGATTTGACTACAGGGGAAGATACTGGACATCCTGAGAGGCTGGGGAGGAATCTTACATTCTACCCCACTTAAAAAATGCGAGATGTCCTCATCTCGCAGGTGGAGTATGATCTCTTTCATCTTCTTCTTCTTCTTCAATCACTTCCAGTGTTACTGCTTTGGAAGTGGACAACCAATTTGGGAACAACTCTCTTTGACTTCCTCTATTTTGAGGTGGAGGTCTTGCATTACCTTGGATTGAAACTGCAGGTTGGATAGAGGGTCTACCTCTGGGATTTACCTGATTTTGGCAGATAGAACCCTGATTACTCTGGGGACGAAAGGGGTTGGAGTCTGGAATCTTGATCCCTGATTTTCCTGCCCCGAAAACCTTGATCCAAAAGGAGTTGGGCAATCCATGCTGCGATGTACAAACCCTTGATAGTTATAGCATTTCACTCTCTTGTTCAATGGTGGAACTTCTGAAGTTGAAATCCAAGGGATTGAGTTTCAAGAAAAGGACATTTCTTCCATTCTGTAACTTCCATATCCTGGGTTTGACCCTGATATCTCTTAGGCGGAGGAAGGTTGGAATCACCTTCTGGGAATAAAAACCTTTTGAAAGATGATGGCGCTGACTTTGGCGGGACTTTGACATCAAAGGCTTTGGCGAAATCCTTCGCCATCTGAACTGCTTTGGCCATGGAAACTGGCTTGGCATTCTTCACCAGGATATTCAAAGGTTCATTCAGTCCCCGAATGAACCTGGCCATGAGCTGTTCTTCATCTAGCGGAGGCGAGTATTTGAGGAGGAGGGCGAATGCTTGGTGATATGCTTCAATAGTTCTACTCCCCTGGGTTAACTTTAACAATTCGTTCATCTTTGTTTCTAAAACGCCGGGAGGACAGAACCTCGTCCTTAGGTAAATTTTGAGATGAGTCTAGGTTTGGGTATTTAGGTCGAGACGGTTTGTCTCGTAGTAATCTGAATGAATATAAATGAATGTGATATAATTTAATGGATGTGAGTAGTATGATGTGATGTGATGATTGGATGAGATGTGATGTGGATGGATGTGATGTGATGAGATGTGGATCTGAATGAATATAAATGAATGTGATGTAATGTGAATGGATGGATGAGATGTAAGGTGGATGAATGTGATGTGATATGGATCTAGTTAGATGTGAATGGATGAGATGTTATGTGAATGGATGTGATGTGATGTGATATGGATATGGGTAGATGTGAATGGATGAGATGTGATGTGATATGGATATGGGTAGATGTGAATGGATGAGATGTAATATGATGTGATTGGATGAGAATGGATGAAGGACAATGGGAATACATATGGATGATATGGATATGGGTAGATGTGATTGGATGAGAATGGATGAAGGACAATGGGAATACATATGGATGATATGGATATGGGTAGATGTGATTGGATGAGAATGGATGAAGGACAATGGGAATACATATGTTTGGATGTGGAATAAGCAATGTGAATTGATGTAGAAGAATGTGGAATAACAAGAAATGATGTGGAACAATGTGGAAAGATGAGAGTTCGTTTTAGAAACAATATTTATGAAACCTATTTTTAAAAGACTGTTTTATGTAAAGAATGCTGGGAAAGCATTTTGACCATCTTGTGATGAATAAGGTCATGGAGACCTAATTGATAAAGTTGCAACAGTTAACGGAGAGTCAACTGAAGATGTCTCGCGTAGCAAGGTCGACCGAGAAAGAAAGTAACAGGGGTTGGTTAGTCCCTCACCAAGGGAGTGGCTCATGAAGGAGTCACCACTTAGCATCTCACGGGAGAAGCTCACCATTGATTCTTGGAACAAATAACATTATCATGAATGAGCCATAATCCTATTTACATTGGTATTTATACTCCACCCAAGAGTTCACACCTACTTACTAGTTGTCCATGGCCTTGGGCCCATAATGCTTTCTTACAAACCATCCCTTCCTCGAAACCTCAAATGAATACCCCAAATTCGGAGAAGAATGTTCCATGTGGCTGAATTTACACCAACCCATATTGCAATGCTTCATATCCCTCCAATGCTGAAATAGGTTGCCATGAAGCTTCTTCCTTAGGTAAACCTTTCCATTGAACAAGATACTCCACCAAGGTACGAGTGCAAAGTACCTTTTTCCTTGTACCCAAGATAGCTTCTGGAATGTATTCAATCATTCCCTCTTCATTCATTGGAGGTAACTCATCAACCATTTGATCGATCATACCCACATATTCTTTCAAGTGAGAGACATGAAACACATCATGAATCTTTGTTGTAGATGGAAGTAAGAGTTGATATGCAACCTCCCCAACTCTTCGTATCACTTGATAAGGACCATAATAGCGATGAGCTAGCTTGGTATTGGTGCTTCCCTTCAAAGACCCATATCTTGACTTTGGTATTCTCAAAAGAACCCAATCTCCCACTTTGAATTCCAATGGTCTTCGATGAACATTGGCATATTGTCTCATTTTCTCTTGTGCAACCTTCAAATTACTTTTGCATTGTTGCAACAAAGCTTGCATCCTTTCAGCTTCCTCCTTGGCATTATGGTTAGAAGTCTCATATGTACCCACCAACATAGGCAAATTGACCTTGTAACCATATAAAGCCTCAAAGGGTGACATGCCAAAGCTCACATGATATGTTGAGTTGTAAGCAAACTCAGCCAAAGGTAACCAATCATCCCATGTGCTTTGAGTATCATGACAATAGTGGCATAGATATGTTTCCACCCATTTTTTTACTCTTTCTGTTTGACCATCGGTTTCGAGATGATAGGCGGTGCTTGGAGTAAGCTTGGTTCCCATATATTCAAACAATGTTCTCCAAAAAGTGCTCATGAATTTGACATCACGATCACTCACAATTTGTGATGGCATACCATGCAACTTGAAAACCCCATCAACAAATTGCTTGGCAACATTTTGGGCTGAATATGTGACCTTGGAAGGAATGAAATGGGCCACTTTGGTCAATCTATCCACCACAACATACAAGTTGTCCCACCCTTTCTTTGTGCGCGGAAGGTTAGTAATGAAATCCATTGATATATGACTCCATTTGCCTTCGGGAATGGGCAATGGCTGAAGCAAACCTCCCGGTTTATGTGTAGGATCCTTGTTCAATTGACATGACCGGCAGCACCCACTTACATAAGCATGAATGCTCTTCCACATTCCCTTCCAAAAGAAAGTTTTCCTTATTGCATCAAAGGTTTTGTAGACACCCAAATGACTAGCCATAGGAGTACAATGCATCTCTTCCATGATCTTCTTGATAAATGATGAAGTAGGAACCACAAGTAGACTTTTTCTTTGTAGTAGAGGAGACCATTTTTCAGCTCATAATGGGGTAACTCTTCACATACACCTTGCTGTAATTTCTGCACTATTTGTGAGGTTTCTTCATCAAACAAGTACTCTTCTTGTATCTCCATGATCCAATCTTTATGCACCTCAGAAATAGCATACAATGAGCAGGCCCACATACGAGACAAGGAATCGGCAACCACATTTTCTTTGCCCTTTGTGTATGTGATTTCAAAATCATAGTTTTGTAGTGTTGCTACCCACCTTCTTTGCTTAGGAGACAAATTGGGTTGTGTGAGGAAATACTTCAGCACCCTATGATCACTTCTCACATAAAAATGACTCCCACATAAGTAATGGTGCCATTTCTTGATAGCATGGAGTATAGCAATCATCTCTTGCTCATACACATGGAGTTCTCTTTCTTTGTCATTCAGCTTTCTACTTTCATAAGCAATGACTCCATGGTCTTGGTAAAGTACCGCACCAATCCCTCTTCCACTTGCATCCGCCCTTATTGTGAAAGGTTTGGTGAAGTCTGGACATACCAAAATAGGTGCTAATGTGAGCATCTTCTTCATATCTTCAAAGCTTTTGTTGGCAATGGCATCCCAAAAGAAGGTTTCCTTCTTCAATTTGTCCGTCTCATTGGGGCTGCAATTTCTGCATAGTGGGCAATAAAGCACCTATAGAATGAAGATGACCCCAAAAATCCCCTCAATTGAGTAGTGTTTGAAGGAACTGGCCAATTCCTAATACATTCCACTTTCTTTGGATCCACATAAATGCCATCCTTGCTCACAATGTGACCCAAATATTCCACCTCATGTGCCATGAAGGTACATTTTGTCTCCTTAACATACAACTTGTTTTGCCTCAAGACCTCCAAAACCTCTTTCACGTGCTCCAAATGCACTTCCTCATCTTTGCTATAGATAAGTATGTCATCGAAAAAGACCAATACAAACTTGTAGAGGAAAGGTTGAAGCACTTTGTTCGTCAATGCTTGAAAAGTTGCCGGTGCATTGCATAATCCAAACGGCATAACCATGAATTCGTAAAGACCCCTTTTCGTACGAAATGCTGTTTTGAACTCATCACCACTTTTCATCCTTATTTGATGGTATCCGGAACGCAAATCAATCTTTGAAAAGCATGTGGCACCCTTCAACTCATCCAAAAGATCATCCACCCTTGGTATTGGAAATCGATTTTTGATGGTGATCTTATTCAAATCACGGTAATCAATGCACATGCGAAAAGTACCATCCTTTTTCTTCACAAGTAGCACCGGAGAAGCAAAAGGAGATTGACTTGGTTCAACCCATCCCATGTCATTGAGTTCTTTGACTTGCTTTGCCACCTCTTCCTTTTCAACCTTTGACAAACGATAGGGAGGCTTGTTGATTGGTTTGGCATTTGGTTTCAAATCAATAGCGTGATCAACACTCCTCTTTGGCGGCATTGATTTTGGCATGGTAAACACATCTTCATAATCCTTGAGTAGCTTAACCATGTCCACATTTTCGATGCAATCCTTTTTGCTATTATCTTCCTCTTTGCAAAGCTGTAGTACATAAACATAGCCCTCTTTCTTGAACTCTTTCTTCATTTGAGTAGCATTGATCATGAAGAGCTTGGACCCTTGCATTCCATTCAATGTAATAACCCCTCCATGATGCACAAAACTCATGAAACTTTTCTGTAAGTTCATGGTAAAAGAGTTCAAAGTGGACAGCCAATCACATCCAAGTACTATGTCAATTGGTCCCAACTCAATCACCAAAAGATCAACTTTGTAAGAGTAGTTCTTGGACAACTCCAATTCTATACTTTGACACTTCATATTGCAACCCATTGAATCACCATTGGCCACTTGCACCATGTGCTTGTTTGGTAAAGAAGGTTGCATTTTGAGAGTGTTCAAAGACCTTTTATTGACAAAACTATGCGTGCTTCCAGTATCAATGAGTGCATATGCTGTCCTTCCATTCACCTTGATCTTCAATCTCAATGTGTTGGCACCCTTACTTCCCGCATAAGCATCATGAGAGATTGTACACAAGGTAGTATGTGCACTATTGTTTTCATTCCACACGCATAGAGGCATCCCATCATCCATTTTGTCATGAGCAAACTTTAGTTTCCCACCCGGATCAAAAGGAAACTAAGGATTTTCTTCATCAAAACCATCATCATGAGAACCTCCACCCTCATGAGAATCTCCCCATCCTAAGGCATCATTGCATTCAAGGAATTCCTCCTCCTCATGATTAGCATTGTCCTCAGTGATAATGTAGCTTATGGAAATATCCTTGGATTTGCATACTTTGAAGTGATCCTTGTTCCATTTTTCTCCACATTTGAAACATAGACCTTTGAGCCTCATTTCATGCAAACGGTCCTCCTTGATAACCTTGCTTTTTGAACCCCCATTTGCTGGCTTGGACTCATTGTATGTAGCTTTGTTGGACATAAATGGTGGTTTAAATGGAAGTCTATTAGACCCTCTACCATACACGGTAGGAAATCTTGGAAGATTAGGTCTTGTGTTTGCATGAGAACCCATTTCAGTCCTTGTGATCACTTCCCCTTTGATATTCCCTTTGCTAGCCCACTTTGATATTCCCATTGATAGCCCACTTTGTCAAGTACTTCTCTTCATGAATTTTTGCAAGCATCATTGCCTTCTTCAAAGTGGCGGGTTCATGATACTTGACATCACCACCAATAGGAGCTTTCAAGCCCCTTATATACTTGACAACAAGATAATGCTCATCAAAGTCGTCCAAGTATAATAGAAGCTTTAGAAACTTGTGAGAATATTCCTTCACGGTAGTGATTTGCTCTAGCTTGTCCCATTCCACAATGTGATTGTCCCTTTGCATGCAAGAAGTAAACTCTTCTGCCATGTCATTCTTGAATTCTTCCCAAGTAGTGATGACATAACCATGAGATTGCTTCCTCCTCCACCAAGTGTGAGCAAAACCTTCAAGATGAAGTGAGGCGAAGTAGATTTTGGCAATCTCGCTCCTTGGGCTGATTTCGAAGTAGAGATCCATCTTGTTTGCCCACTCTTCAAAGTCTTCGATAGAATTTGATTCTCCTTTGAACTTATTAAATATGATTTTGTCCTTCACAGCATTGTCAAAATCACCATGCATTCTTGAACCCCTCTGCCGTGCTCTTGGATCATCAAACCTCTTCCTTCACCCAAGTGTCTATGCATTTGCTCATCTTCCAATTGCCAATCACCTGCATCTTTAAATCCCTTCTATTCATACCCTCTTCTTGCATCTTGCATAAAGGATGAAGTTCTTGGAATATCGGCATTTGATCTCTCATAAGAAGCATCACCCATAGGTCTCTTGGCCTTGTCCATGTAAGAAGAATGTGGCATCATTTGAGGTGGCATCATTTGTCTTACTTTGTTCTCTTCTGGCGGCATAGAAGGTTTTCCATCATGTTAACCGCTCAATTGTTATCCGATTTGGGTGATCTTCATATCGATGTGAAGCTCTTGACGAGACGAGTAAGGATCCCCAAAAATAGATTTGAAAAAGTCAACAGCCTTTGACCAATCAATTGTTCTAGCTAAAAGTCAACTCTTGAGTTTGACCGCTCAATACTACTTCGATTTGAGTGATTTCGGGTAGATTGAAGGGCTTTCAGGACAGATTTGAAAAGCTTTTGAAGAAAAACCCTAGAAATTCAAGGATTTGTCCTGGTTGCAAGTAGGCAAATTTTGTAAAAATTTTGCCATAGTCTCCCCTCTTTTTGCACCAAATCTCAATCAAATCAAAGCATCTCAATCAAGTATTAAAATCCTTATGCATTTGACCACTGTAAGTTATCAATCATTTTTCCATCTGAGCATGTGACCTTATGGCATCAATTTTGTCCTTTTGCATAAGAAGTCGATGTAGAGGATTTGCTTGTTTGCTCAAGTCGAATGAAGTGGTCGATGAAGCGCATTGATGCTTGCCGATCTCCCGGCCAAGCACTTCTCACCCCTTCACCAAGTTTACATCCAAGTTTACATCCAAGGTGAAGGTTGAGGCCATTTCTTTACCACCAAGTACCTAATCCTCTTCCTTACCGCGTTACCTGGCACTAACGGCAAGGAGGATTCAAGACATTCTCCCCTTGGCCTCTCCTCCAAATGCCAAGGTACCCTTACTTCATGCTAGATTCTAAGAATAAAGTGGGGTACAATTGTGAGTGGAATGTGGTTACAAGCTCAAATGAATGAGTAGAGTTGACTTACAATTGATTTATAGCATGACTCATGCTCATTCATATCATAATACATGGTTCATAGTGCTTCCTTTCATCACATCCACTCATGGCAATGTCAATACATTTCCACATACATCAACAACATCCAAATCATGTGAAGTATGTATTCAATCCCCCAAATGTGCCAAAAGCTATGCTCACTTATGCCAATATGCAAGACATAGCATTGAATGGCTATGTGTAGCATTCAAGCATTCATAATGCATAAAGAAGAGCATGAATGGCCATGATTAAAGTCCAATTTTTAAAAATTAGGGTTTTATGTGTAATAAAACCCTAATTCACTCCATAGCTTGAAATAATGCTTCAAAATTGTAAGGAAGTGATGGAGCAACTCACCAATGTCACCCGGGAAGCCTTAATGCTTGAATTTGTTAAAGGAGATGAAGATTAGGGTCACTTTGGTGAAAAACGTGGGTAGCTTTGGTAGTGATTTTCAGCCACATTGGGAGCCCCATTGCTCATGGAAAATAGGTGAAATACTTCATAAAACATTGCTACATACATGAGAGAACATACCCAAGCTTCAATGGGGAGCTTGGCTTAGTAAGCCAAGCTCTTTGTGAGCTTGAAAAATCGCATTTTCTGAGGCGGGCTGCTGCAGTTCGCCGCCCCTCTTCTGGTGCTCTTTGGTGTGCTTGAAAAGCTTCTTTCACTCCCAATTGACTTGGAGACTCAATGCCCTTTGCTCATGTTGAGATTCCATGGCTAGGGTTTGCAAGAAAGCTCCCAAACAGAAAAACATTTTTGATTAACAACTGCTAATCAAGATTAGTGAATTTTTCCCAATTTGGTCCACTCATTCAAAAAAATTAGGTCCATGTGCTCAGATTTGAACCACAAACTCTACCTTAGCCATATCCCCTTCCCCCATGAATCAAATGAAGCAGAAATTTCATAAAATGAGAAGAAGAAAAGAAAAATTAAAAATCATGGATCAAAAGCCATGCTCTGATACCAATGAAAGAAAGTAACAGGGGTGGGTTAGTCCCTCACCAAGGGAGTGGCTCATGAAGGAGTCACCACTTAGCATCTCACGGGAGAAGCTCACCATTGATTCTTGGAACAAATAACATTATCATGAATGAGCCATAATTCCATTTACATTGGTATTTATACTCCACCCAAGAGTTCACACCTACTTACTAGTTGTCCATGGCCTTGGGCCCATAATGCTTTCTTACAGAGGTCTTGATGAGCCTCGGTTCCATTTAAATGGTGAGCTTCCGGTATGGTGGATGATGAGAGACCAAGGAAGCGGCCTATGAGTGAAGTGCTAGGTGACCTACGAAGGAGCCTAGAGGGTGCTGACCATACGGTTCTTGGGCTCTGGGTCGCCGAAGATACCCACGCGTGCGTCAAGGAAAAAAATGGAACAAGGTTTTAGAGTTGTTTACTGAACTCGGGCATGGATCAACTGGATTGTCTTTGTTGCTGGTCCTTAACGGATGAGTCCATGGCTCTTTTATATGGATTTGTTGGCTGATCATCTTGTTGATCTTCAATGGAGAGTCCATTTGGATTTTCTTATGTGATTATATTGCCGGGTACTATGAGCTAGGAACTATTGAAAAGGCCCCTGAGTGAACAGGTGGTGAGCGTGCTGGTTTGCCAATTATGCCATAGGTACACGATTGAAAATTAGAATTCAAGCTAGATATTTTGGAGGATTATGATTAGTGATACTATGGTTTCATTAAAAGATTTTTTTAAAGACAGTTGAATCTGTGAAAACGTGCAATTTCATATTGGGTGTGTAAGTGGTGTGATTATCTTGAAGTTTGCTTGAAGCACCGGCTAGGGGGCCTGGGAACTCTTTTCCCTGATAACCGGGACAAAACATAACCAAATTTCTAAATGGATCCTGTCACTAACCCATGGGATTGGATGGGGTTAGGCTGGAACTGATGGATCCCTAAAATGAGACTCAATTCTGTTAAGTTACGATAGTTGAAGTAAATCCTAGATAACCCTATTTCTATGGAAAAGAATCAACAGCTGTGCCTCTTTATGAGGAAAAAAGCGTTGGACTCTATGATCCAAGTGCAAGTCTTTTCCTTGATCTGACCATGTGACTTACGGGTTTGGTCGTCGGATCAGTTTCGTTGGTTAAGGCTCTTGACTACGTTAGAATAAAAATATCTTGGAGGAATCCCCCATGCTTCTGGGTGAGCGAAAATTTTTTCGGGTTCGGTTTTGGAAGAACCGAGGGATTAGTCTCTTGTCTGGATATCCGTGTGGGCGAGGCCCCGAGTGAGAGGCTCAGCCCTCCACAAGAAGTGCTACTTCCGTTGCTAGCACCCCGAATTCGTTGCACAGAGGGAACACGGATCTTTCACCCGTCGCGGCACCAAGGAGCCCGATGGAGCCCAGTTAAACAACTACACAAGGGTGGAAGCATGAAAGAGTGGAACAAAAAGTATTGATTTTGGCCAAAATTTGGGGGGTACTTTTAATACTTTTCTACCAATTTCACAACCATTTAAGCCATATATTCCTCCAAGTCACATGGTATGACTTAATGTATATGCTAATTATAAGTCACTTGTTTCCTCTCTCTCTCTCTCTCTCTCTCTCTCTCTCTCACACACACACACACACACACGCACACACCTCTATGAGTTCAATAGAAAATTGCTATGTATCTCTCTCATATACCTTTGAGTTCATATACCTATGAATTTGATAGGAAGTTGCTCATTACCCATGCAAAGTTCTTTGTAGGATTTGTTTTTGAAGTAGGACAAGGTTGCAGTAGTGGAGGGAAATCTTTTCTGCAGGCGTGGGAGCTAGTGTTTTTTGATTCAAGTTCATCTGTGCTAACCGTCCCCCCCACAAACCCATGCTTCTCCCCAACATTTCCATCCATGTTCTCTTCCACATCCTCCATTGCATCCTCCAATTCCACATCGATACAAACATGTTGATCATTACTACCTCCCACAAGCATGTCATCTGCACTATCCTACACATCATCTTTTTGTGATGCTACAAACCCAAGTGTCTCCAAAACACTGCCATCCATGTTCTCTTGCACACCCTCTATCGCATCCTCCATTTATGCATCTTGTACCAGGATGCTCATTAATTCCTTACAAATGAGGCTCATCTTCAATAACCCCTTTCTTTGAGACATCTTCATGTGTGCTTACATCCTCTTCTCCTCCACCAACAGGTAGTACAGATTCCATTGGACCATCATCCGGAACGTTGCTTGATTCATCATGATCACACACAAACATCCGGAACGTTGCTTGATTCATCATGATCACACACAAACATTGAAGCTAGCACAATAAAAGGAGTTTAATTTGCAGCACATAGCATAGGAACATGATCCAAGAGTGTCTATAAAAGTACAAAGAAACATGCAGTAACATACTAAAAATTTGCACACTGAAGAACACAGCTATAAGATTCCTCCATCCAGCTTTTGAGGTGTAAAGTTGGAAGAACCTCCCCTTCTGTTCTTGTAATTATTCCCCTATCTGAAATAAAAGAAAGATCTTGTTTTACCCTATTTTGGCCTAGAGATAGAAAATGTCTAGAGAGAGATAATGTCTAGAGAGAGATAATCCAAAATTTAGATATCTTTGGATATAAAAATCCTCCTAGTGTCTAAAATGGATTCCTCCTAGTGCCTAAAAATCCTCCCAGTGTGTCTAAAATGGATTCCCTTGAGCCAACAAAAGTTCAAAATAAACTTTCTAATGTGCATTAGGAATTAATTGAAAATGGTATATAAGGGACCTTAGCCTAAGGGTCTACATTTTCAGAAATTTTTGGATTATGGTCCAATTAAGGGACCTTAGCCTAAGGGTCTACATTTTCAAAAAAATTTGGATTATGGTCCAATTAAGGTTCCTATGGGCCAATAGGATTAATCCAAGTGTTGGGATGAGATAAATCCAAAGAATAAAAGAAAAATACCCAAAAATGAGTAAATGCTCACATAAGATGAAGAGTTGACTGAGTACAAGGTTTATTAGTTGAAAATTAAGAGATATTACTAAAACAATGAGATATTTTGGAGAAATGATAAATTTTTAACACCTTGGTAAGGAAGGGGGGACCTTTGAGGTAGGTTCCTCCTTCACATGTATGGGAAGGTTTTTTAATTCAAACAAATTTTGATATTTTTATCTCTCCTCTCTCCAGGATCAAAAAGGGAGCCAAACTGGTCCAAATCTTGTCCAAATTGAGTCAAACTGAACCTGGAAAATTCTAGAACCCAGTTGGACTTGGTTAGTGGCCTCGCTCACCTATAAATAGACCCTTAGTTTTTTGTAAAAAAAATCTTTGAGCTATACTATGCCAGCATTACATTAAAATAATCATATTTTCTATTATCCCTTAAAAATTCTCTACTTTTGGAGAGATTGGAGCTTCTCTCTCTCTCTCTCTCTTCAACAACTCTTGGAGCTTTCCTCTCAACTCACTAAACCAATTGATTGGTTGGGGGATTCACTTCTAGATAAAGAAGCGAGCCAAGCCTAGAGGTAAGAAGGAATTTTATGGTTTTTGTTAATATTCTCAAATGATTTCACTTCTCAACCCCTCTCAAGCTTGAGAAGTTTCTATAATTAGTTTTTTTTAATGCAAATCAAGATTTCTCTAAGAAATTTAATGATTAATCACAAAAAAGTTAATCTTTATTCTTATTTTGAATGCTTTTTATGTATATCTCTCTCTCCCAAAAGAATAGTCATTCCTATGGCTAATTCTTTAGAAAAAGAATGATTCTCATTGATAAATTCTTAATTCAAAACCAAACTCTAAGCTTGTTAAGCTAGAGGTTAAGAAAATAGTATTTTTATGCTTTTATGTTAATAAAATTATGGTAAATTTATGATTTAATTCCATAATTTGGATTTAAGTTTAAGGATAGTTCTTCTATCACAATTGTATTACAAAGTCTTATTCTTTTCTTTTAAAAAAAGAAAATTATCTGTAATAGTAGCGAAGCTATGGCAAAAATTTTAGAAATTAATACATATCTTATTTTTATGCATAATGCTAAAAGAGGACTTCCTACCATATTCTAGGGTTGGACATCCTATGCAGAAAGAATGATTTTCATCATATTCATGAGAAATAATTTTTTCTATAAATATGCTTAATTAATTGATTAAGAGAAAAGAGTAAATTTTGGTAAATTTATTTTTTATGCAAAAAGAGGAATTTCCATGATATTTGAGAATCAAGTAATTAAATGGAAAAAGAGAAATTTTGGTAAATTTATTTTTATGCAAAAAGAGGAATTTCCATGATATTTGAGAATCAAGTAATTAAATGGAAAAAGATGAAATTTTAATAAATTTATTTTTATATAAAAAGAGAAATTTCCATGATAATTGAGATCCAAGAAATTAAATGGGAAAAGAGGAATTTTTAGCATAATTAAAATTATGAGTATTTATCAAAATTAGAATTTTGAGCATTATTAATTTTACTGGAAAATATGGGTAGAATTGATTTTTGTAAATCCCATGAATCTTTCACTCAAAAGAAGAATATTGAATATATTTCATTTGAGAAATTTGAGAAAGAGTATGAAAATATCCAACGAAAAAAATTACCTTTAACTAGGCCAAGCAATTAGCAAAAATTTAGAAAAGTCACATCATCAGTATTGAAAGTAGAAAATGTTACTAAATATGAATAGATGTGAATATGATGTGATAAGATGTGAATGAGATGTGATAAGATGCGAGTGGATGTGATAAGATGTAAATGCAATGTGATAGGATGTGATGAGATGTGAGTGGATGTGATAAGATGTAAATGCAATGTGATAGGATGTGATGAGATGTGAGTGGATGTGATAAGATGTAAATGCAATGTGATAGGATGTGATGAGATGTGGGTGGGATGTGATGTGATGTAAATGGATGTGAGTGGATATGATCTAATGTAAATGTAATGTGATAGGATGTGATGAGATGTGGGTGGAATGTGATGTGATGTAAATGGATGTGGATGTGAAGAGATGTGGATGGGATGTGATGTGATGTAAATGGATGTGGATGTGAATGTGATGAGATGAGATGATATGTGAAAAGAATGTGATGTGATGTAAATGGATGTAGATGTAGATGTGAAAAGAATGTGATGTGAAAAGAATGTGATGATATGTGAAAAGAATGTGATGTGATGTAAATGGATGTAGATGTAGATGGGAAGAGATGTGGATGGGATGTGATGTGATGTAAATGGATGTGGATGTGAATGTGATGTGATGAGATTGAGATGTGATGATATGTGCAAGAATGTGATGTGATGTAAATGGATGAGAATGAGATGTGGATGTGATGTAATGTGGGTGGAATGAATGTGATGTGATGTAGATGCAATGAATGTGATGGATGTGGATGGGTGTGATGGATGTGAATGGGTGTGCTGGATGTGAATGGGTGTGATGGATGTGAGTGGTTGATGAGATGTGAATGGATGATATGTGATGTGAATGGATGTGAATGTGATGTGATGATATCTAAATGGATGTGATGTGATGTGAATATGATATGATGAGATGTAAATGGATGTGATTATGATGTGATGTGATGTGAATGGATGAGATGTGATGTGGATGGATGAGATGTGATGTGGATGGATGTAATGTGATGTGATGTGATGTGGATGGATGAGATGTGATGTGGATGGATGTAATGTGATGAGATGTGGATTTGAATGAATATAAATGAATGTAATGTAATGTGAATGGATGGATGAGATGTAAGGTGGATGAATGTGATGTAATGTGAATGGATGGATGAGATGTAAGGTGGATGAATGTGATGTGATGTGGATCTAGGTAGATGTGAATGGATGAGATGTGGTGTGAATGGATGAGATGTGGTGTGAATGAATGGATGTGGTGTGAATGGATGTGATGTGGATATGGGTAGATGTGAATGGATGAGATGTGGATATGGGTAGATGTGAATGGATGAGATGTAATAGATGTGATTGGATGAGAATGGATGAAGCACGATGGGAATACATATGATTGGATGTGGAATAAGGAATGTGAATTGATGTAGAAGAATGTGGAATAACGAGAAATGATGTGGAACAATGTGGAAAGATGAGAGTTCATTTTAGAAACTGTATTTATGAAACCTGTTTTTAAATGATTGTTTTATGTCAAGAATGCTGGGAAAGCATTTTGACCATCTTGTGAATGAGGTCATGGAGACCTAATTGATAAAGTTGCAACAACTGACGGAGAGTAAACGGAGGACGTCTCGCGTAGCAAGGTCTCGACTGAGGTCTTGACCAGCCTCGGTTCGTTAAAATGCTGAGCGTCCGGTACGATGGATGGGGGACCAAGGAAGCAGCCTATGAGTAAAGCGCTAGGTGACCTACTGCGAAGGACCCTAGAGGGTGCTGAGCATACGGTACTTGGGCTCTCGGGTGCAGTCATCGAAGATACCCACACGTGCGTCGAGGAAGAAAATGGAACAAGGTGTTAGAGTTGTTTTCTGAACTCAGGCATGGATCTGGCTGATTGTCCTTGTCGCTGGTCCTCAACGGATGAGTCCATGGATCTTTTATATGGATCTGTTGGTTGATCTTGCTGATCTTCAACGGAGAGTCCATCTGGATTTTCTTATGTGATTATATTGCGGAGTGCTATGAGCTAGGAACTATTGATGAAAAGGCCTCTAAGTGAACATGTGGTGAGTGTTCTAGTTGCCACAATGATGCCATAAGTACACCGATGAAGAAATGATTGGAAATTAGAATTCAAGCTGGATATTTTGGAGGATTATGATCAGTGATACTATGGTTTCATTAAAAGATTGTTTTAGAGATAGTTGAATCTGTGAAACAAGCAATTTCATATTGGGTGTGTAAGTGGTGTGACTATCTTGAAGTTTGCTTGAAGTGCTGGCTAGGGGCCCTAGGAACTCTTTTCCCTAGTACCCGGGACAAAACATAACCAAACTTCTAAATGGATCCTGTCACTACAGTGGTTGGGGCGCGGTTGGCTAACCCATGGGACTAATGGATCCCTAAAATGAAATTCAATTTTGTTAAGTTACGATAGTTGAAGTAAATCCTGGATAACCCTTGTTCTATGGAAAAGAATCAATGTTTGTGCCTCTTGATGAGGAAAAAAGCATTGGACTCTATGCTCCAAGTGCAAGTCTTTTCCTTGATCTAACCATAAGACTTACGGGTTGAGTCAGATTAGTTTGGTTAGTGATGACCTTGAGTACGTTAGAATAAAATTATCCTGGAGGAATCGCCTATGTCTACTAGGTGAGGGAAGTTTTTCTGGGTTTGGTTTTGAAAGAACTGAGGGATTAGTCTCTTGTCTGGATATCCATGGGCGAGGCCCCGAGTGAGAGGCTCTGCCCTCCACAAGAAGTGCTACTTTCTCATTGCTAGCACCTAGGAATTCATTGCGCGGAGGGGGCGGGGATCTTTCAATAGCAGTATAACAAACAATCACCTCCTTCTAAACTAGTATTGTCATTCTTGCATTCTTTCTTCCCCTTTCCTTTTTTACACTTGTACAAGGACCGCGTCGTAGAGCGTTTCTTGCCTTTGCCCATATCGGCCACCACAGACTCCTCTGCTAGACTAACCTTTTGGTTGGGACTAACCTTTTGCTCAACAGGAACTACATGGTCAACATGACCAATTTGAGTCTTGTTTTATGCACATAAATTACATGGTCAACATGACCAATTTGAGTCTTGTTTTATGCACATAAATTACATATAACACATTCCAAAAATTTGGTACTTATGCTGATAAGAAAAGGATTTACTTGATGATTTTCGGAGAATCTTTGTAGGGTCTACAAACCTTGGTGACTACTGAATAGCTTTCTTATCTTTCTCTAAGGTCTTCTTCTCCATTACTTGTTACTTCTTCACAGCTGCTACACATTCATCCTCATTGTAACAACTATCTTGTTTGACGCCTTCCCTTGCCTTCTGCCTCTTTCTTAGTTGACCCTTGTGGTGCCATGTTGCATGGAGTGAAGAAACTGGCATGACTCTCAGAGGATGACCTTTTCCCAAGCTTGGAATGTTTCTTTGGAGATGAAGGAGAAGGGAGAAAAATTGCACACAAGACAACAACAGCAAATGGAAAAAAAAAAAGAAGAAGCAAGATTAGGCACACAATACTGCCAAAAAATTAAGTAATACAGTCTCATGAATCAAGGAATCAAAAAATAGAATTCTATACTTGACAATGGTAATATAATCATCCACAAAGTACTGTAAGTATTATGCTATCATTAAACCTCAACCAAGAAGCCACCATGCAATAGTATACTTGGTCAACTTTTGAAGTACTATGTTTTCAGGCCATCCTCAACATCCACAAGGTCATTCGCATAGCTATAGAATGTGGGATCCTCATTGACTGGTTGGTTGGCAGCTTTCTTTGAAGGAACATTTTGGTAGTGATGTACTCATCAACTACCTTTTGTGCCGCAGACACATCTTGCACTGCTTGGGCTATCTCGCCCGCTCTATAGAATCTTTTCTAATCTACGTCTCATGTAGGAGATTCTTCAGAATCTGACTTTCATACACAGGTATTGATGAAGAAAGCCTTGAAGAGGTCCCAACTAGAGGGGTTGGTACTCCTTCTTCAGAATCTGACTTTCATACACAGGTATTGATGAAGAAAGCCTTGAAGAGGTCCCAACTAGAGGGGTTGGTTTTACATCCTCCTACTCCTTTGCTGCTCTGCTGCTGCTATTGGTGTAGATGACACTTTCTCTGGATTTTTCTTTGGTTTCATCTCTATGTATCTTGAAGTCGGGCTAGTCCACTAGCACACTATGCTTGTGTGAAGTGAATGTGCATGCAAATACAGTGCCAACTTTGTTGTTCAGAACTATCTTGCTCTCATATATGGACTTGTAAAACACCATGAGCTTAGGCAACCAATCCTTGTTGATTGAGCCCAATCTAAACCCCCGCAGATTAGGAGGGGCTACCATCTCTCATGTCTCCTCCCTCCATCCATTTTCTCATGGACTTGTCTTGCTTTGGCTTCATTCAATAGACATACAGCCAGCGGGAAACTCTTCACTACTACATTGACTTGCTTTTGGCATGGCTCTGGCATGGCTACCAGCTAGCAAATGGCTACATGCAATTCTAGCAAATGGCTACCAGCTAGCAAATGGCTACATGCAATTCTAGCACACAAAAAAATGTGAACACAACAACACATCACTTGCTATTATGTTTCTTTGGTGTGTATGTGTCAGAGAGAGAGAGAGAGATCCAAACAGTAGGATACAAGAGGGAAACCATAAACCTTACCTTTTAGATCTTTGTATTTGTGCATGCAGCGGTTAGGGCATACGAGCTCGCTTGAACTGCAGAGGTGAGGAGCGCACAACAGACAAGAAAGTAGCATGCATTTCAAATTATGGTTAGATGAGGTGTCGTGACCTGGCGAGATTCCTAAATCTAAAAATAAGTTTTGGGCCACCATACCTTCCCTAAAAATAAAAATTGACTCTACTTAACTTACCTAAACTCAATTGTTAACCAGGGAAAAAAGTATAGTACAAGTTTGGCTAAAAGTATATACACCCTTTCATGCTTCCACCCACAACATAAAATAGAAGGACGGGGAAACCATCCGGGACTATATCAACCGGGGGTGAGATATCTCCATTCTTGTTGTAGCAACAGAGATAAGTTCTCAGATGAAAGGTTGATCGGTACGTTCCTTTCAAAGGCCTTGAGAATGTACCCTTGCATAGCTCCTTATACCCTCTAGCCCACACCCCCTCTGAGAAATGATGTAGGAGTGCTATGGACTTGGAGGATAATTTTAAGGGAACACATTTCCACAAGAGCTGCATGAGGGCACATCCAAAGCTTTCTTTAAAACTACCAACATAAGATCTAACGGGAAAGGCAAGGAGTCCTCCTCAGGACAACAAGTTGAATAGCTTGATGCAACAAATGACCCAACATTGGGATAACTGGCCAAGGTTGGTGAGCCAATCCCATTTTTACCCTAAGAGGTAGTTAGTGTGGTGCTCGATTTGTCGAGCTAACCATACTAGCACAGAGTGCCCACATTTGAGGCCATGTTCCACTCTCTACTGTGCTTATTGCCCTTGGGGGGGTTCACCTCAAAAAATGTTAGTGTACCACGTGAGTTCAATAGGAGGGTTTTTTTAATTAGATACATTGAGAAAAATTAACATAATTACATTAATAAGAGGGGTTTTCAATTCAACTTTAGAAAAAAATCCGTTATTTCATAAGTAACGAGGGGTTGTTTTATTGGGGAGAAAATTTTAGTTGAGGGGTTTTTTAAATACCTCTTGAACGCACGTGATACCAAGGGTTTTCTAGTAGTGCACCCCCCGAGTTATTGCCAAAGATGGCGCATTCACAAAATTGCAAATTCCTACTAGCAAAGAGCTACTCAAGCCCAAGCCCTTCCCCAAGCCTTGCTCGCAAACCCTAGGCAACTGTTGGCCCTACTAGCACTAGCACTGGATAACGCACCTTAACTAGGCCATGAAGTGGCCTAGAGAGGAATCCTTAGGGTACTAGAAGTGCCCTTAACACTCCCCGTACTGCCACTACAGCCCCCATTACCTAGAATCACCCCTATTTGTCAGTTAATCTTGACTGAAATCTTTGAAGATGGTGATGAGGGGGAAGACTTTGAGTGCTTCGAATCAAATAGTCCACCCTCCTGGATCCTAAGTCACTATATGATGGAGGGAGACTAGATGTACCCTGTATACCTAGCCACCCCAACTCCATGGGGATGGGACTTGAACAATGTGGGTAAACAACCACCCATGCAATCCTATCATTGTGCAGGACCTCATCGAGTAGCTGAGTGTCCGGTCAAAAAAGGGATGAAAAATACCCT
Source organism: Cibotium barometz (assembly GCF_041138505.1). Lineage (NCBI taxonomy): Eukaryota > Viridiplantae > Streptophyta > Polypodiopsida > Cyatheales > Cibotiaceae > Cibotium > Cibotium barometz. Next base: position 14,337,177 of record NC_141100.1, read on the forward strand.
TGTGAGTACTTCCACCTTAACCCCTTTATGGATAGAGTGCGGAATTGACCATATGTACAAGGACTGTCTCACTAAGAGTAGGCACAGTGAGAGAAAATCCCATGAAGCTAAGCTTAGCACCGTCATTACTTTGCTAAGTGTAAGAGATGGCTTCATCCACACGGTCCCTCTTAATGCAGTTACTAGAATGCAAAGTAGAAGAAGGGTTGCAGCTCATGCTGCTCTACAACTGAGGCATCGACCTCACAAAAGCAGGGACACCCGAGACACGCAAAAGTTATATCCCATAGGGATGTCCCAGAATAAGCGTGCGTGATAAGGTGCTCGCAAAAGAAGAAGGCCATAAAGATAGGCAAAGGGGATAGCCGCGTGGTCATAAAGAGCGGGTCTGAAGATAGAACAACCACCAATGCATCAGCCTCTTCATTTGAAGAGGAGAAACAACTACCCTCAGCCCCCCTAGCCAGAGAACCGATTGATCCTAACCAGCTGCCCAGGAAGTTAGCCAGATACCCTAACCCCGTTGAAGAAACATAAAGGCTAAAAGAAGCTCGAGAGTTGCTTAGAGACTATCAATTCCAATTGAAAAATGAGCCTTGGACCGCATACCTTGAGCCATGCTCCTCAATTTCCAACATAATACTGATAGAGGAAACTCGAGAACATAACAAAGGTTTCCAAGATCAAGCATCCCCTCAAAGACCCCCCTTGAGTGGAAGCGCCAACTACTGTAGATACCCCTCACTAGGGAAACCCAATTACGGAGTATCTCAAAAACCTAGGAAATGATTTCCAAAAATGAGGGGCACAAAATTCCAGATCCCAATACCCTATACTTGCAAGAGCCTTAAAATATACAAGGGTGATCTAGCACAGGAAACTACACTCATTCCTAGGGACATTATAGGTCTCTCCTCCTTTTTGTCTTCTCAAATCCATCCCCATTAGCACCTTAACCCAAGGTAGAGCCTAAGCTTATGAAAGGATTTAAAAGATTGGATGGAAGGATGCCTAGGAGTAGGAATGCAAGAGCCTGCAGAGCTAAACAGCTTTCATGGGACTAATGAAGATGAATTCATAGAGCACCCCCCGCTATTTGAGTTAACAAACTTGGGCAATAATTCAAAGGAGATGAACTCAACGCAGAACTACCCATAACCTTTGATGGACTTTAGGTCACCATCATCCTAGATGAAGGGGAAGGATGTCTAGGAGTAGGAATGCAAGCGCCTGCAGAGCTAAACAGCTCTCATGGGACTAATGAAGATGATTTCATAGAGCACCCCCACTATTTGAGTTAACAAACTTGGGCAATAATTCAAAGGATATGAACTCAACACAGAACTACCCATAACCTTTGATGGACTTCAGGTCACCATCATCTTAGATGAAGGGGAAGGAGTAAGCATTATCACTACAAAATGCTGGGAAAAATGGGGAGCACGTGCCCCATGGATGATATAGCCTTATGGCGAAACTTACTAATGGAGCCACATCAAGGCCCATAGGCCTTGTGAGGGACTTGAAGATCAAGATCTTTGGGACCAACTTCTGACACACCTTTGTGGTGATGAACTTCGGCCAATAGCCTATTTCATATGATTGCATCCTAAGACATCCCTTTTATGAGAGAAATGAAAACAATCCACGATTGGGACACAAATCGCATATATATTTGGAAAAAAGATCAAACAGTCAACATCAACCTGTGCACTTGGAAGGTCCATCCCATGAGTGTCAGACCCTTTGTAGATGATTCAGTAACAACCACCTGGTCCACTGCCGTCGTAGTCCACTTATGCCAAACATGTCACAAAACATCGATGAAGAAAGAGATAGCATGAAATTTGCACCCCTCCCACAGCCGGAAGACTCTAAGAATCCGATGCATATCCTTGCTACCTTGGATTTACTTCTAAGATGCACAAGAATGTGGTTTGTGATAGATCTGACGGGCAAGAAATCACGTGTCTCTACATGCTAAGCACCACATGTTTTTTTGAGGTCATGAGCCTAGAAATGACAACAAGGAGGCACCATTATGGGAAAACCATCCATGCAGAACTTGTAAACCCAATGGGTTCCCCGGGGAAGAGGCATACATCTTCCCTCTACTAACTCAGATGCACATTGGTGGTTGAAATATGTAGGGGTTGTTGAAGCACATGTGTACTTTAGCCTAGTTTGGCGCAAAAGGATCTCTCCAATGGCTCCTTCTTGGTCCATATGATCACCTCCAAACCAAAGGAACCTATTGATCCCCAACCTAAACCCAAAAAGCTTTGTTGCTCTGCATGTAATGGTCCAGGAGGAAATTGACAAACTCATAGATGTTGGATTCATCTATGAAATAGAGCACATAGAATGGGTCTCACCCATAGTGACAAGAAGAAAGGAAACATGTGAGTGCGCATAGACCTCAAAAGTTCAATGCCACCACAATATGTGTGAGATCCCTGTTCCCCACCGATCAACGGATTCGGGGTACTAGCAGCGGAAGTAGCACATCATGCGTGGGTAGGGGTCTCACACTCGGGGCCTCGCCCACGGATATCCGGACAAGAGACTAATCCGTCGGTTTGTCCAAAACCGAAACTGGAAAAACTTCCTTTACTCGGAAAGCATGGGCGATTCCACCAGGATAACTCTTTACTCTAACGTAGTCAAGATCATTACGGATCAACTGATCTGACTGCACCTTTAACGGTACTTGGTCAAATCAAGGAAGAAACTTGCACTTGGATCATTGGGATCAACGCTTTTTTCCCCATCAAGAGGCACAGCCGTTGATTCCTATCCATAGAACAATTTCTATCCGGAACTTTATCTATCGTAAAAACAAAAGTTGAGTCTCGATTTATGGATCCATCAGTCCAGCCTAACCCCATCCGATCCCATGGGTTAGCCAACCGCCCAACCACTGTAGTGATGGGATCCAATTTGGAATTTGGTTAGGTTTTGTCCCGGGTACCAAGGAAAAGAGTTCCAAGGCCCCCTAGCCGAAAGTTCATGCAAACATAAAACTAGCCACGCCACTTACACACCCAATATGAAATTGCCTTTTTCTTAGCTTCAGCTAAGAATCCTTTAAAACAATCCTTTAATGAAATTGCCTTTTTCTTAGCTTCAGCTAACTTTAAAACAATCCTTTAATGAAACCATAGTACCACTGATCACAATCTTCCAATTTATTTGGTTGATTCATAATTTCCCATCATTCCTTCATCAGAGTATCTATGGCATCATTGGCAACTAGAACGCTCACCACCTGTCCACACAGGGGCCTTTTCAATAGTTCCTAGCCCATAATACTTGGCAATATAATCACTTATAAAAATCAAGATGGGCTCTCGTTGAAGATCAGCAAGATCAACCAACAGATCCATATAAAGAGCCATGGACTCATCCATTGAAGACCAACAAGGTCAATCAACCAGATCCATGCCCGGTTTCACAAAACAACTCTTACTCCTTGTTCCAATATCTTCCACGACGCACGTGTGGGTATCTTCGGCGACCCAGAGCCCGAGCACCGTATGGTCAGCACCCTCTAGGATCCTTCGCAGGTGACCTAGCGCTTCACTCATAGGCCGCTTCCTTGGTCCCTCATCCACCGTACCGGAAGCTCACCATTTAAATCGAACCGTTTAAATCGAACCGAGGGAGGCTGGTCAAGACCTCGGTCGACCTTGCTACGCGAGACGTCCTCCATTGACTCTCCGTCAGCAGTTGCAACTTTAACAGTTAGGTCTTCATGACCTTAATTCATAAGACGGTCAAAATGCTTCCCCAGCATTCTTGACATAAAACAGTCATTTACAAACAGTCACAAAATACAGTTTCTAAATCGAACTCTCGTCTTTCCACATTATCCCTCCTTAGTCCACATTACTTATTCCACATTCCATTCAATGTGTACTCATTCTCATCCATTTCCTCATATCGACGACACATTAATTCACATATACATTCACCTTCACATCCATACATCCACATTTACATGTATACATCCATTTTCACATCCTCATTTATACATCCACATCCCATATCCACATTCATACATATACATCCATATCCACATCCAACATCCACATCCACATCCACATTCACATTCACATCCACATTCACATCCTCATTTATACATCCACATCCACATCCACATTCACATCCATACATCCACATCTACATGCATACCTCCATTTTCACATCCTCATTTATACATCCACATCCCTTATCTACATTCATACATACACATCCATATCCACATCCATACATCCACATCCACATCCACATTCATATTCACATCCACATCTACATGCATACATCCATTATCATGTCCTCATTCATACATCCACATACATACATACATCCACATCCACATACATACATACATCCACATCCACATTCTCATTCACATCTATACATCCATTATCATGTCCTCATTCATACATCCACATACATACATACATCCACATACATACATACATACATCCACATCCACATCCACATACATACATACATCCACATCCACATACATACATACATCCACATCCACATTCTCATTCACATCTATACATCCACATCTACATCCACATACATACATACATCCACATCCACATTTCCATTCACATCTATACATCCACATTCATATACATCCACATCCACATTCCCATTCACATCTATACATCCACATCTACATCCACATACATACATACATCCATATCCACATTCCCATTCACATCTATACATCCACATCTACATCCACATTCACATCCACATTCCCATTCACATCTATACATCCACATCTACATCTATATCCACATTCACATCTATGCATATACATCTTCATGCATACATCCATTTTCACGTTCATATATCCATTTTCACATTCATACATCCATACTCCCATCTCCACATCCACACATCCACATACATACATCCATTTCCACATTCCCATTCATGTAACCCCATATGCCTTCACATCTAATCTTTTACATCACATCCATTCTCGTCCTATCACAACCCATATGCATCTTATCCTATCACATACACTTCTTACCTCATCCCATACACATCTTATCACATCTTAATTCATCTTATCACCTCTTATCATCTCTTATACACCTCTTATCACATCCTATCACATCTCATATCTATTTATAGAATACAAGAGAACTCTTATATTTGATATAAGATTTCTTTACACATTTACTTATGCATAAATTCCATTTAAGGAGATTAATACTTCCGAAGAAAAATCAATCTTTTATGCATCTTCTTATGCATAAATTCATTTTAAATGAAAATGACACTTTTGAATTAAAATTCAATCTTTTATGCATCTTCCTATGCATAAATTCAATTTAGATGAGAATGACACTTTTGAATTAAAAATCATTTTTTTAAAATGCATCTTCTTATGCATAAAGTCAATTTGGTAGGAATTACACTTTTAGAATAAAAGAATTTCTCTTATGCATCTAAGTTATGCATAAAATCCATTTATGATGAAAATCACACTTTTAGTATAAAAAGAATATCTTTTATGCATACCTCCATGCATGAAATCCAATTATGATAAAAGTTACACTTTTATAATAAAATAATCAACTTTTATGCATACCTCTATGCATGAAATTCAATTGTGACAAAAGTAACACTTTTTACATTAAAATAATCATCTTTTATCCATACCTCTATACATGAAATCCAATATGATAAAAGTATCACTTTTGATATTAAAAAAATTATCCTTTATGCATACTTCTATGCATGAAAATTAAAAATGATAAAAGTAACACTTTTGATATAAAAATTTTCCTTTATGCATACTTCTATGCATGAAAATTAAAAATGGTAAAAGTAACACTTTTAATATAAAAAATTATCTTTTATGCATACTTCTATGCATGAAAATTAAAAATGATAAAAGTAACACTTTTGATATAAAAAATTTTCCTTTATGCATACTTCTATGCATGAAAATTAAAAATGATAAAAGTAACACTTTTGATATAAAAATTTTCCTTTATGCATAATATTAAAATTCAATTTCTCCATGATTGTAATGAAATTCTTTCAATTAATCTAGGATGATAATTCCTAGAATATGGTAGGAAGTCCTCTTTTTATGCTTTGAATGAGATTATTTTATGCATAATTTTTATAAAAATTTTGCCATAGCTCCGCTGCTATGACTGATAAATCTCAATTTTTCTAAGGGATAATGCTTATCATTAAGAAAATAATTAAAATAATCTCCAATTGGATTATCAATCCATAATGGATTGAATCATTAATATACATAAACTAAAAGCATAGAAAAAAGCCATTAATTTGGCCTCAAGCATAGCTTAATCTTGGGTTAAGGAAAAGCTTTATGAAAAGCTTGATTTGGATTGAGAACGGTTCATGAGTATGACCATTTCTTGAGTGAGAGAGAGAATTTACATAAAAATCATTAGAATTTAAACATAAATGAAAATTAACTTCAATAGCATTATGTAACTCTTCACTACTATTCAAACTTCAATAGCATTAAAAAAAAACCATACCAATTAAACTTCTCAAGCTTGAGAGGGGTTGAGAAGAGAGAAACATTGAGAAATTATAGAAAGATCAATATTCACTAATTACCTTACAACTTGCTTGATTATTTGTTCACGGTAGAGGCCCCCAACCAATCAATTGGTTAAGTATGTTGATGGAGCCACTAATGGGGATTGAAGAAAGAGGGAAGCTCCAAAAACTAGTGAATTATTAAATGAATTCACAGTTTCTAGCTTAGGTGGAGTAGAGTAACGATGCATAAACACTATATATTTTTCAACAAGGGGGAGGCTTCTCTTTATAGGAAAAATTGAGCTCCTAACCAAACAAACTGATTCTAGAATTTTCTAAATCAGTTTGGTCAATATTTGACCATTTTTAGATCAGTTAAGCTAACTTTTTGGAACTAGACTTGAATGAGGAGAGAGGAGAGATGAAATATCTCAATTTTTATGAGTTTAAAACTCATTCAAGCATGTGAAATATGCACCTCCTTTAAAGAACTCCCCTTCCTTACATATGTGTCATAATGGAATCATTTTAATATTGCTCATAGTTTTTTTACTAATAAACCTTGTACATTTTCAACTCTTCATCTTATGTGAAATATGCACCTCCTTTAAAGAATTCCCCTTCCTTACATATGTCATATTTTTAATGTTGCTCATAGTTTTTTACTAATAATCCTTGTACATTTTCAACTCTTCATCTTATGTGAAATATGCACCTCCTTTAAAGAATTCCCCTTCCTTACATATGTCATATTTTTAATATTGCTCATAGTTTTTTACTAATAATCCTTGTACATTTTCAACTCTTCATCTTATGTGAAATATGCACCTCCTTTAAAGAATTCCCCTTCCTTACATATGTCATATTTTTAATATTGCTCATAGTTTTTTACTAATAAACCTTGTACATTTTCAACTCTTCACCTCATGTGAGCATTTACTCATTTTTGGGTATTTTCTTTTTACAAGTTGGATTTATCTCCTCCCTACACATGGATTGATGCTATTGGTCCATAGGAACCTTAATTGGACCATAGTCTAAAGATTTCTGAAAATCTAGACCCTTAGGCTAAGGTTCTTTATAGCTATTTTCAATTAATTCCAATTGCACATTGGAAAATTCTTTTTGAATTTCTGTTTCAGGGGAACTCATCTGAATTAGAAGAGATATTTTTCTATCCAAAAATATTCAAAATCTGAATATTCTCTCTCTAGAATATTTTTCTCTCTCTAGGCTAAAACAGATAGAAACAAGGTCTTTATATTTCTGAAGAGGGATTGATTACAGGGAAAGATACTAGACATCAAAAAGGGGGTGGGGGAGGAATCTTACAATATGGGATCACTATCCCTTGCCCTTCATGGAGCATAAGCTTGAGAGAGTCATGGGGAAGGAAGCCTACATCTTCCTTGATGGATTCTCTGGATATAACCAAGTGTTGATCGATCTAAAGGATCAACATAAGATAGCCTTTGCAAAAACTCAGTGGGGCATGTATACATACCGCCTCATGCCCTTTGGGCTAACCCGATGCACCTTCTAGCACCTAATGTGCACAGCTTACAAGGAATGTCTTTGGAAATTATTTGAAGTCTTCATGGAGGACCTCTGCATCAATTCTACTTGGAAAGCACACTTAGAGTGTTTATGGAAAGTTCTAGAGAGATGTTGGCTCTACCGAGTCTCCATCAACCCTCTCAAATGCTAATTTTAGGTTCGACACAAAGTCATCTTGGGACACATTATCTCAAAAAAAGGAATCTCCACAGATGACAGCAAGGTACGACTCATCCTTGAGCTGCCACCACCGACCAACTTGAAAGGAGTCCAACACTTCATGGGACATGTTGGGTACTATCGACGTTTCATCTTTATTTACACTGACATTTCTCACCCCTTTTATGGACCTATAATCATCTTTGAATGGACCGAGGAGTGCCAACAGGCGTATAACACCCTGAAGAAAGCCTTAGCAACAAGTGCTCCCATCTTGAGGTCCCCCAATTGGAATATCATATTGCATGTCCACATAGATGCCCTCTACCTTTTCAATTAGGTTTTGCACGTCAGCCAATTCAACAAGGTGGAACGCAACTATACCAACAGTGAAAGGGAGGGGTTAGAAATGGTCTACATGGTTACAAAAGTTTTGCCATTATCTTCTGGAAATGAAGTTTATCTTCTTTATAGACCATCAAGCTCTCCTTTATCTTGTAAACAAACCTTGTACCACCCAGTAGGATCACTAGATGATTGCTAATTTTTCTTGAGTTTGTCTTCATTGTCACGCTTGCGAGAGGGCGCATAGCATGTCTTGGCTGACCACATGTTACGCATCCCCAATGGTGAGCCACTAGTGGGTGTCAAACTTGCCAAATGCTGCCTTGTTCCAAGTGTGCTTAAATCTTGAATAGGGAGAGGAGGTTGAACACTTCCTTGCCAATGTCTTACCCATTGACCCACTCCTCAACAAAGATCAAGCAAGGTGCCTCATTAAAAAGGCTGCCCCTACTAATTGATTGTGTGGGAAAACTCTACAAGAAAGGGAAGGAGAGAGCCATAAGATGTTGTGTCTGCCAAAAATGAATGTCTTCCGTTTAGAGTAGGCCCACTCCACTAGCATTGGAGGACACTTTGTAGTAGAGATATCACTACTTGCAAAGTCCTCACACAATAGGCTATAGTGGCCCACCTTAATGGGTAGACGTGGTGGAAAATGTTAAACGATACGACGAATGCCAGTGGAAATACCATGCTTTATGGATAACATGCCCTTGAACCCTATCGTGTCCTTATACAAACACTTGAGAAGTGGAGCATTTATTTCATAGGACCCATTAGTCAAATGGCTCAAAACACTAAAGCTCAATACATCATAAAATGACCAACGGACTATTGCACTAAATGGGTTGAAGCTAGGGCTACCTGCCCCACTGCAAACTTGACACGAGATCCACTGTCAAATTTCTTTATGAGCTAGTGATCACTCGTTTTAGGTTTGCTCTTGATCTCATGAGTGATGATGGCACATACTTTTAGGTGATACAATTCTTATTACAAGAAATCCTAGTCACCCACCATAAGAAATCCTCCCCCTATTATCCCCAAGCCAATGGCCAAGCCGAGAGCACAAATAAAGTCTTTTGTGCCATCCTAAACCAAAGCAGTTAAGGCCAGCCACAATGATTGGGAAGAAAAATTGCCTACCGCACTTTGGGCGTATCGCATATCCTATATAGGATAGCCAAAATTTGACACCCTTCAGTTTAACCTATGGTACTGAAGCGGTCATGCCTATGGAGTTCTTGGTACCCAGCTTGAGAATTACGGTGCAAGAGAAACTCATGGGTAACGTCTTGGGCTCTTGCCTTTTCAAACTTGAAAGGCTCAATGAAACATGCCTCCTTAATGTATACAGTATGATTGTAGAAAAAGTGAGGTGTAAAGACATAAAAAAGAGCAAGGGTGACATGGTCCTCATCTATAGAATGAAAAACCACAAAAAGAAACTTTAATTTAGAGGCTTATGACCTTTCCTAGTCACTGAGATAACCTCGCAAGGGGCGCAGTGCACATTGAAACACTCGATGGCGTCGAGATGGTAGGATACTTAATTGCTTCATAAATGTATGTGAAGCTTGCATAATGGGTAAACACCACTAGAAACCCTTTTCAAAAAAGGCCAATTTTAGGCCAAATCTCCTCTAAGTCAACTTGTATAGTGCTAATCTTTGTGTGGGAAGATAATACTATTTGACTTGGAGGTTTTTATTATTTTTTCACAATGATTGGTGATTGTAGTGATTTGGGTGTATTTCCTTAGTATGAATACTTGGGTGTATTTCTTTAAGAAAAAGTGATTTGGATATATCCTTATTAAAAAGTTACAATATTTAGGAAAGTGTTAGCCAAATCTACATGCCACCTTGCAAGAGAGAGAGAGAGAGAGAGAGAGAGAGAAGAAGAAGAAGAAGAAGAAGAAGAAGAAGAAGAAGAAGAAGAAGAGAAGGAAGACCATGAAAGGGTCAATTTGGAGACTAGCACTTAGACAACTTAACTCCCCAAATGTGAGGCCGCTAGGGGCTCACTCCACCTCCACTTGTGTCTCTCAAATGGAGCTTCCACAAGCTAGGTAGAGAGCAAAGAGAAAGGGAGCTATGGAAATCTCTACCTCTTCTCCATGCCTTTGTGAATGCAAGATTGATCTCAAAGAGAAGACAAGAAGAGGGAGAAGAGATGGCAAGACAAGAATCATCACCTATAGGCACATAGGACAATCAAGCAAGTATGCATCAACCAATACAAGCCTACCACCATAGCCACAAGAGAGAGAGAGAGAGAGAGAGAGAGAGAGAGAGAGACGGAAAAACTCAACTGTGATAATGAGATTATCCCCTTTTCATATGTCATAAATAACTCATATACATGAGCTCACTTTTTCAATGGCCAGCCATACACAAGTCATAAGATTAGTCATCCCATATATCTTTTTCATGAAGTTTTTTAGTGCGGTTACGTAATAATGAGGTTCTTAGTGCGGTTACGTAATAATGAGTTACAAGAAGCATAGCCACACTTGAAAATGATCTTAACCAGTGTGGTTAACATACTCCCTGAAAGATCCATGCCCCCTCCACGTGCAACAAATTCTGGGGTGCTAGCAGCGGAAGTAGCACTTCTTGTGTGTAAGGCAGAACTTCTCAAAATCGGGGCCTTGCCCACCACGGATATCTGGACAAGAGACTAATCCCTCTGTTCTTCCAAAACCGAATCCGAAAGAAAAACTTCCCTCACCCAACAGACATAGGCGAATCCTCAAGGATATTTTTATTCTAACGTAGTCAAGGGCCTTAACTAACCAAACTAATCTGACCGAACGAACCCGTAAGTCACATGGTCAGATCAAAGAAGAGACTTGCACTTGGATCATAGAGACCAACGCTTTTTCCTCATCAAGAGGCACATCCATTGATTCTTTTCCATAGAACAAAGACTATCCGAGATTTCGTAACATAACAGAATTGAGTCTCATTTTAGGAATCCATCAATCCAGCCTTCCAATCCCATGGGTTTGCTAACTGCCCAACCATTGTAGTGATAGGGTTAGAAATTTGGTTATGTTTTGCCCCGAGTACCACGGAAAAGAGTTCCCAGGTCCCCTAGCTGGCACTTCAAGCAAACTTCAAGATAGTCACACCACTTACACACCCAATATGAAATTGTTTGTTTCACAGATTCAGCTGTCTTTAAACTAACCTTTTAATGAAACCATAGTATCACTGATCATAATCCTCCAAAATATCCAAGTGGAATTCTAATTTCCAATCATTCCTTCATCGGTGTACCTATGGCATCATTGGCAAAACTAGAACACTCACCACATGTTCACTCAGGGGCCTTTTCAATAGTTCCTAGCTCATAGTACCCAGAAATATAGTCACATAAGAAAATCTAGATGGACTCTCCGTTGTTGAAGATCAGCAAGATCAACCAAGAGATCCATATAAAAGAGCCATGGACTCATTCATTGAGGACCAGAAAGGCCAATCAACCACATCCATGCCCGTATCAGAAAACAACTCTAAGAACTTATACCATTTTTCTTCCTCGATGCACACGTGGGTATCTTCGACGACCCAGAGCCCGAGCACCGTATGGTCAGTACCCTCTAGGCTCCTTCACAGGTCACCTAGCGCTTCACTCATAGGCCGCTTCCTTGGTCCCACATTCATCGTACCAGAAGCTCACCATTTAAATCAAACCGAGGAGGCTGGTCAAGACCTCGACCGACTTTGCTGCGCGAGATGTCCTCCATTGTGACTCTCCATCAGCTATTGCAACTTTATCACTTAGGTCTCCACGACCTCATTCACAAGATAAATGCTTCCCCAGCATTCTTGACATAAAACAAGCCATAAATATAATTTCTAACGAACTCTCATCTTTCCACATTGTTCCACATCATTTCTCGTTATTCCACATTCTTCTACATCAATTCACATTGCTTATTCCACATCCAGTCATATGTATTCCCATTGTCTTCATCCATTCTCATCCAATCACATCATATTACATCTCATCCATTCACATCTACCCATATCCACATCACATCCATTCACATCACATCTCATCCATTCACATCTACCTCGATCCACATCACATCCATTCACATCACATCTCATCCATTCACATCACATCTCATCTCATCCATTCACATCACATCTCATCCATTCACATCACATCTCATCCATTTACATCTACCTCCGAGGGCGCTGGCAATGGAAGCAGCATCAACCTCTCGCATGGGGCAGGGATCCACACTTGGGACCTCGCCCCACGGATGTCTGGAGAAGAGACTAGCCCGGCGGTTCCTCCGAAACGAACCCGAAAAAACTTCCCTTGCCCGAAAGGCACGGGCGATTCCGCCAAAAAAATCATCTAATGGAAGAATTGATCTAACGAGTTTGTAAGATTCCTCCCCAGCCCCTCAAAATATCCAATTTCTTCCCCTATAATCAATCCCCTTTTCAGAATAATAAAAGATCTTGTTTTTGCCTGTTTTAGCCTAGAGAGAGAGAAAAATGATCTAGAGAGAGATAACTCAGTTTTTAGATATCTTTGGATGGAGAAATATCCTTTCTTATTAAAATAAATTCCCCTGAAATAAAAGTTTAAAAATAATTTCCTAAGGTGCATTAGAAATAAATTATAATCTGCTCAAAAGACCTTAGCCTAAGGGTCCAATTTTTTTGAAAATTTTGGATTAAGGTTCTGAGGGACCAATAAGATTAATCCAAATATAGGGAGGAGATAAATTGAAGAAAGAAAGAGAAACCCCCCAAAAATGAGTAAATACTCACATAAGATGAAGAGTGGACTAAGGACCAAACGAAACATTAAAAATTTAAATTTTTGACACCTCAGAGTGGGGATTCCCCCTCATGAAGGAGGCGCCTATTTCACATGTGTGGAGGAGTTTTAAACTCATAAATAATGAGATATTTTCATCTCTCCTCTCTCATGTTTTAACTAGATCCAAAAAGTAAGCTAAACTGACCCAAAAATGGTGAAAATTTGACCAAACTGATCTGGAAAATTCTAGAATCAGTTTGCTTGGTTAGAGGCTCATTTTTTCCTATAAATAGAAGCCTCCCCCTTTGTAAAAGGTTAGTAGAGTTTATGCACTATTACTCTACTCCTCCCCAGAGCCAAAAACATTGAATTCACTTGATAATTCAATGTTTTTTTACTATATCCTCTACAAAGAATTAGTGGCCACTCTTGATCCAAACAAGAGTAGAATCCTCAATCCCTCAAGCCAAAGGAAAGCTCACAAAACTCCATGTAAGTTAATAATTCTACTTTTTTTAATTCTAATCTATGGTTTTCTAATTTCTTGCTTTTTTTAATGTGAATATGGATGTTATGCCTTGATGAAAAGGCCACCCCCTTCTCTTCATTAAGAATTTAGCCTTTCTTTATCTTAAAATGAGTAACAAATAAATTGATTTAAATTTCTCTTATTATTTACTCTTTAGAAAATGAAAATTGAGTAGATTAGTGTGCTTTACTTCAACTTGGGATTAATTTAAGTGATATTGGAATGTAAAAATTGAGAAATGGTCAGCCATACAAAGGAGGTTATGAAAAAATTTTCTTACATTTTGTGGAAATAAAGTTTATCTTTATGTTATTCTAAAAGAGTAATCCCCACCGTTTGTGCATTCTAAAAGAACTTTTTTTATTATGAAAGTGTTATTTTTATTAGATTTAATTTCTATGTATGGAAAGATGCATAATAGAAATTTATTTTTATTCCAAAAGTGTTATTTTCATTAAAATTGATTTGATGCATAGAAAGATGCATAAAAGATTTATTTTTATTTCAAAAGTGTTGCTTTCATTAAAATTGAATTTATGCATGCATAAAATATTTATTTTTATTTCAAAAGTGTTGCTTTCATTAAAAATTATTTTATGCATAGAAAGATGCAGAAAAGATTTATTTTTTCTTCAAAAGTGTTATTCTCATTAAAATTGAATTTATGCATAGAAAGATGCATAAAAGATTTATTTTTATTTCAAAAGTGTTATTCTCATTAAAATTGAATTTATGCATAGAAAGATACATAAAAGATTTATTTTTATTTAAAAAGTGTTATTCCCATTAAAATTGAATTTATGCATAGAAGGTGCATAAAAGATTTATTTTTATTTCAAAAGTGTTATTTTCATTAAAATTGATTTTTTACCTAGAAAGATGCATAAAGGATTTAATTTTATTTTCCTTAAATTTGAATTATGCATAAATAGATGCATAAAAGGATTTTTATAAAAGTGTTATTCCCACTGAAGTTGATTTTTATGCATAAATAGATGCGTAAAGAATCTTTATATCAAAAATTAGAATTCTCTTAAATTCTATGTTTAAATTCTATGACTAGATGTGGTGAGATGTGATGTGAATCAGATAGATGTGAATGGATGGATGTGATGTGAATCAGATAGAAGTGAATGGATGGATGGATGTGATGTGAATAGAGGTAATGAGATGTGAGGTGAATAGATATGATGAGATGTGATGTGAATCAGATAGATATGAATGGATGGATGGATGTGATGTGAATAGAGGTGATGAGATGTGAGGTGAATAGATGTGATGAGATGTGATGTGAATCACATAGATGTGAATGGATGGATGGATGTGATGTGAATAGAGGTGATGAGATGTGAGGTGAATAGATGTGATGAGATGTGTTGTGAATCAGATAGATGTGAATAGATGTGATGAGATGTGATGAGATGTGATGTGAATAAGATAGATGTGAATGGATGGATGGATGTGATGTGAATAGAGGTGATGAGATGTGAGGTGAATAGATGTGATGAGATGTGATGTGAATCAGATAGATGTGAATGGATGGATGGATGTGATGTGAATAGAGGTGATAAGATGAGAGGTGAATAGATGTGATAAGATGTGATAGATGATGAATGGATGGATGTGATGTGATGTGAATAGAGGTGATGAGATGTGATAGATGATGAATGGATGGATGTGATGTGATGTGAATAGAGGTGATAAGATGTGATAGATGATGAATGGATGGATGTGATGTGATGTGAATAGAGGTGATGAGATGTGAGTGGATGATATGTGATGAAAATGGATGTAAATGTATAAGTGAAGAATGGATGTGAATGAATGTGTGAAAGAATTGATGTGAATGAGTATGTGAAAGGATATCCGTGGGCGAGGCCCCGAGTGTGGGACACTGCCCTGCGCAAGAAGTGCTACTTCCGCTGCTAGTACCCCTAAATTCATTGCACGGTGGGGACAGGGATCTTACAGTTGGTATCAGAGCGAATTGGCTAATGTGGATCAATCGAGAAGCCAAAAATGTCAAAAATTTATGAGTAGTAAAAGGTTGTAATTGTGTGATAAAATTCATACAAATTGTTATTCAGACCTAATATTTATAAATTGGTAATTGGGCCTTCAGATGGAAGTACCGCAATTGCATGGAATCCCTGACTTGCTTGAGACCTAGACATGATGGTATTTACCTTATAGTTCTAAGGATCGTGACTACCCGTATATACCTAGGGTATAACTGCAGCTCTTTACTGGCAGTATATACGAGTAAATCTAAGACTTGAAATTATAAGCATAAATGCTTATCCAGATTATGAATTTGAATGTGGTTGATATGATTTTAAATTTTAGTTAAAAACTAATGAGTTGATTTGGATTCTGATTGAAAAATGATGATTCCTGAATTTTGTTTGAAATGTAATAAGTTGAGCAAAACCACAATGAGGATGAATGGGATGAGTTCCTGTGATGATGTTCGTAACTGGAATGACATTAATGACTTCAGCAAATCACTATGAGACTAGTGGATTGTGCTGACAAATTGCTACTGTTAACACTTGACCCAGTGGATGAAGTTAAGGGATGATAAATTAAAAATCTGTATAATTGAAATTCCCATGGAGGACTGTTCAGATGAAAATTTTGGTCTAATGGACCATTATTGTGTTAAGATATGAATGAGATGTTATGAATGAATTGATATCTGATAATGAGTTCTATATGAATATCTTTATCCCATGATTCTGTGATGAGGAACTGACCAATCTAAAGAACCCCAGAATCAGTTGAATCTAAAATCGGATTTGAATCATAAATAAAGGGACTTAACAAGAATTTTCGTATTGATAGGAGTATGGATCGAGGTCTACGTGGTAGAAATGATAACCCCCAACTCGATGAGGAAGAGCTCGACTTGGATGTTCGTAAAACTCTTCATAGATCGTAGCCTGGACCTTTCAAGGTATTAGGACCTCAATGGAAGGCTTCTTGGGCCCTTTTATTTGGCAGTTTAAGAGAGTCAAACCTTTTCCCTTAAGAAGAAACGTTTTCTAATTAGAAGCTTCAAAACGGCTACTTTATTCAAATTTGAATTTTGGGAGAAAAATGGAATTTAAAATCTAGCGGATAAAACCATATCATGTAACATATCTATGGAAAGCTCTTGATGCGTAGATAACGGATCTGTAATCTCCGCTCAAATCGGAGCTTGTATGTAGAAGTTATGGAGGTCCGAAAATTGTAAAATTGCCCCCTCCCCTTTTTGGGAGAAAAAGTGCACCCTTTGACCACTCTTACACCTCTCTTAAAAACCCAACATTTCAGTCCACATGGCAACCCCCCATTTGGCTATTCCTTAATCACCTTGATTAGGCTTGGGCAAATTAAAGGGCCCAGGAAGACCCCATTCACTTCCTAATGGTGAAGGGAAAAACTTGGGTGAGGCTGTGGAAAAGTGGATCGAAGCAATGGAAGAGTACTTCCATGTCACCGGGTACAATGAGAAGAGCAAAATGGCTCTTGCAAGATTGAAGATAATAGAAACAGCCAGAGTGGTATGGAGAAACCACTGCAAGACAAACCGTTTGGATCGGAATACCCAGACATGGAGTGATCTCAAATTTTACCTAAGGATGAGGTTCTGTCCTCCCAAATTTTTTGAAAAAAAGATGAATGAATTCTTAGAGTTAACCCAGGGGAGCATAACTATTGAATTATATCACCAAGCGTTCGCTCTCCTCCTCAAATTCTGGCCACCGCTGGTGGATGAAGAATAGCTGATGGCCAGGTTCATTCGGGGACTGAACGAACCTTTGAATATCCTGGTAAAGTGAAGAATGCCAAGCCAGTTTCCATGGCTGAAGCAGTGCGGATGGCGAAGGATTTCACCAAGGCCTTTGATGTCAAAGTCCCGCCAAAGCTAGCACCATCACCTTTTAAAAGGTTTTTAATTCCAAAAGGCGATTCCAACCTTCTGTCGCCTAAAAGATATCAGGGTGGTCAAGCCTAGGATATGGGAAGTTCCAGAATGGAAGAAATGTCCTTTTCAAGAAACTCAATCCCCTGGAATTCAACTTCAAAAGTTCCGCTCTTAAACAAGGGAGTGAAATGCAATAACTGTCAAGGATTTGGACATCATAGTATGGATTGCCAAACTCCTTTTGGATCAAGGTTTTCGGGGCAAGGAAATCAGGGATCAAGTGTAACGCCTCCGCTACAGCTGCGTCTTCCTCAAGCTGTCATAGCCTAGGCATGGAGAAGAAGAGAGGGTAGAAGTCGGTTCACCTCCCAACCATATAATGACGAGTTAGGGTTTCTCGTTGGGTTTTATACCAAAACCCTGCCCTGTGTCCACACCTCCTAGCCCGGCCGCCCATCTTACTTAAGAGCCGTGCTAACTTAGATGTGTACACACATCGACCAAACCCTAACACCCATTAACCCCTGAACCCCGCTAGCACTAATAATACTCTCGAGACTCCGAAAGCTATTAACTTATGCTAGGGTTCGACTTCCGTAGGACCATAGTCCTGACATTACTCCCCCCTTCGAAAAGAGTTTTCGTCCTCGAAAACAAAAGTGGGGAAACGTTTCCTCATCACACTAATGTTTTCCCAAGTGGAACCTTCCTCTGGAGGACGGTCCTTCCACTTGATAAGAGCTTGTTTCCGAACTTGGTGGCGAGTACGTAACATGTGGTAATCCAATACTCTTTCTGGTTCATGAGGCAATATTGGAGGTTCCACATATTCTACCAAGAAAGAATCATCCACCGGCCTTTCATGACCCATAAGGCGTTTCCTCAAACGGCTTACGTGAAAGATGGGATGAACCTTGGAATGTGCTGGTAACTCAAGTTTATAGGCTACTAGATCCACCTTCTTGAGTATCTTAAACGGTCCACAAAATCGGGGTGACAATTTTGGTACGGGACCCGTTTTTAAACTAGTGGAGTTTTCTGGTACCTTCAGAAACACCCAATCACCTTCTTGAAAGTGAAGTGGCCTACGTTTCTAGTCCGCAAACTTCTTGTGACGATCTTGCGCTTAACGAACATTTAATCGTGCAAGGCGCAACATATCCATATGGTCTTGGATAAAATCCTTAACCTGATTGATTTTCTCATTCGCCAGTCCCACCGACACTGGTGAACGTGGCTGAAAACCATACATCAACATGAAAGGGCTAAAGCCTGTTGAGACATGCTTTGCACTATTGTAAGCAAACTCAAGAATAGGCAAATAAGACTCCCAATCAGATTGTTTTTTGTTGACATATGCCCTAAGCATATCTTCCAGCACTTGATTAACCCGTTCAGTCTGACCATCTGTCTGCGGATGATCAGCTGTACTAAGGTTCAACATAGTACCCAGCTTACTGAATACTGCTCGCCAAAAATGGCTGTTAAACTTGCGATCGCGATCACTGACAATATTGGAAGGTAAGCCATAAAGTCGGTAAACATTCTCCACAAAAAGGCGTCCCAATTTTGGAGTTGTAACGGTTTTCTTAGTAGGCACAAACCTACAAAGCTTGGTTAATCGATCCACGATTACCCAAATGGCATCATGTCCGCGATTCGTTGTGGGCAAGCCCAATATAAAATCCATAGAGGTACTTTCCCACTTTCCGTCAGGAATCTCTAATGGATGCAGTAACCCGCCAGCTTTAAGACGTTCTGCTTTGTTCACTTGACACTTCTGACACTGCAAAACATAGTCAGTAACATCCTTGTGAAGTCCAGGCCAATAGAAATGCTTTCTTACGAGAGCATACGTTTTGCAAATGCCCGCATGACCTGCACTTGGACTATCATGACACTCAAAAAGAATTTGGCGCCTAGTGTCTAAGTCCAATGGAACACAAACTCTCCCCTTGTGGAGTAAGTATCCATCATTGATGGAAAAGTTTTTCCATCGCTGTAGTTCATCTTGTGATAAAGAAGAACCATGTGTGGAAGAACTGGGAACACTACCGTGTGAGTGAGAGGGACCCCTCTCACTCACACTACCGTGTGAGTGAGAGGGACCTCTCATTTGAACATGATTCCACACCTTTGAGTATGTTGAATCCTGCTTGCATTTGCCTCGTAAAGATTCTAACAATTCGCTTTTCAACTCTGTGAATAACAGCGAATTAATCTCTGGCATACGACTCAAAGCATCAGCTACAATATTGTAACGTCCTTTGCGATAGCGTAGCTTGCAATCATACTCCTGAAGGATCTCAGCCCATCTGGCCTTTCGACCCTGCAAATCTGTTTGGTTCATAAACCACTTTATGCTTTCGTGATCAAAAACAATCTCGAATTGCACACCATATAAGTAATGTCGCCATTTTCGTAAGGCATATATGATGGCAAAGAGCTCACGCTCGTAAGCTGAGTAGTTTTGTTGAGCACGATTGAGCTTCTTGCTCTCATAGGCAACAGGATGACCATCTTGAATGAGAACCGCACCCACTGCCTTAGCACTGGCATCCGTTTCAATCACAAATGGTTTTTGAGGATCCACAATTGCCAAGATGGGAGCCGTAGCCAAAGCAACTTTAAGCTTATCAAAGCTACGTTGTTGCTCCTCACACCATTGAAAGGTAATTGCCGCACCTTTCAATTGATCAGTCATGGGAGCGGCAATCTTTGCATAACCATTCACATATTTGCGATAAAATCCTGCCATTCCCAAGAAGATTTGAAGTTCTTCCTTACTTCGAGGTGTTGGCCACCATCGCATAATAGCATCAACCTTACTAGCATCCATAGCAATTCCGTTTGCAGAAATTACATGACCTAGGTATTGTATGCTACCCTTGAGAAATTCGCACTTACTTTCTTTCGCGTAAAGTGCATTCTCGCGTAGTAACTGAAAAACTTTTCGTAAGTGTTCCAAATGCTCTTCTAAAGTCGAACTATAGACCAAAATGTCATCAAGAAAGACAATGACAAATTTGCCTAAGTACGGCCTTAGTACGCTATCCATAAGCGTCATAAACGTTGCCGGGGCATTAGTAAGCCCAAACGGCATAACCAAAAACTCATAGTGTCCGGAACGCAGTCTTGGTTATATCATCAGCGTTAATACGCACTTGATGATATCCTGAACGTAAATCAATTTTAGAAAAATACTTCGCACCTTTGAGTTGATCAAACAACTCATCTATCTTAGGTAGTGGGTATTTGTTCTTAATGGTTACCGCATTCAAGGAGCGATAATCCACACACATGCGCATGGATCCATCCTTTTTCTTCACCAAAAGAATGGGCGATGCCCGTGGTGAAGCACTATGGCGAATGAAGCCCTTACTAAGGTAGTCAGAAGCTGACGTTCCACCTCAGCTGCTTCAGTCGCACTAAGCTTGTACGACGGCTTACTAATTGGTTTGGTGCCCGGAACGACATCAATGCGATGAGGCAAAGCTCGTTCGGGTGGCAAACCCTCTGGTAAATCATTAGGAAAATAATCTTTAAATTCTTGTAACAGTTGTTGCAAAGACAAAGCATTAACTGGTTGCAAAGACAAAGCATTAACTGGTTGCTTAAGATTATTTAAAGAGATTTTAGAAGAAGATAAAGAGAAAGAAGGCATCGCTGAGGAAGATTCATTTGAAGAAGAAACATCATGCACATCAAACCCAATAGTTTGCGACACACAATAACAAAAATAGACTTCTTCTATTTGATTACTATGCTCCAAAAAAGAGAGTTTGGCATTACATATGAGTGGTGTTGGGGGTACATCACGTTCCCCAATAAGTAAAACATGCTTACCATTGGCCTCAAACGTAAACGTATTATGTTCATAACTCCTTTTGAGTGATGACCCTAACCCATACAACCACTCCCGTCCTAAGATGACATCCGCACGAGACATATTCATCACTTGAAAGTCAAGAACCATAGTGTGTTCTTGCACAAACACAGGCACTTACCGTACTAGAGTATCCCACACATCGTGATCATCCCCTTGAATGGTGGACACCACATAACGATGAGAACTCTTTGTCTCTGGCAACTTTAATTTCTTAACTAATGCATAGTTCAAGAAATTGTGCGTGGCACCATCATCAATGAGAATACGTACTCGATGACCATAAATGGAGCCATGCATACGGACCAAATCATGTGGTCCAACTGTCTCTTGCCACATAGATGCAGTGAGATTACACTCATGCATCTCAGCAGTGTGCGAAACCTCTACCGCAGAATACTTAGGATCAGCATCCAAGGGAAGCGTTTGCACCATGTGTACAGCCTTCTCCTTGACCTTATCCTTATTCTTGCGAGGTAACTGTGGATAATTTTTCTTCTCATGATCACTACCTAAGCAATGATAACATACTTTCTCCTTCTTGGCCCGTTCATAGTCTTGTGGAGACAACGGACCACTTGACCCTTTAGACTTCTTTGTGTTTTCAGTAGAATTGCTGGCAAGTTTACGCTTATTAGCATTAAATTACGAGCCATTGAATTTGGCCGGTCTATCCATGCCCTTCTTATCCATGGTGTCATCAAAGATAAGGGCACTTTGGATAGCCGCTTCCAAAGTTTTAGGATACTAACCTTTGCCTGATATTCTTTATCAAGGCCTCTAACAAACCCACGAACCTTTTGAAAGTCGTCCAAACCGTCTAGCTTGAGAATGACTTCACGGTATTTGGACACATACTGATTAAGTGTAAGACCTTCCATCTTGCACTTGTCCCAGGCCGTCCAACTCCGATCTTTCTCGTTTTGCGGTAAGAACTCCTTTTTAAAAGTTGCCACAAACTCCTCCCAAGTCTTAGGGCGAGTTTCAATAGGTAGACTCATCCACCACTTGTAGGCTTTACCTTCAAGTGTGAGACTCGTCTCAGTGACCATAACAGCAGCGGGAGTGCGGCGTAAGCGATGCAAGTCCATCCACTTGTGTAAAAATGTATGGACCGCATCCTTGTTACGATCGCACTCCTCTCCCTTAAACACAGGCGGCTTCATGTTTTTCAACATAGCCCCTTCCTGCGTTGGAGAGGGTGTAATAGATTCGACTGTAGGATTTGGAATAAGAGGAGGCATAACTATCGGAAAAGGCCCTCCACTTGCCGCCGATCCACTTGCAAAACGTGCCATAAATTCAGTAAAAAGCGTGCTCATGTTTGTGAGATTGGTATTGACAGTTGTTATAGTGCGCTCAAGTGCAACTACCCTTGAAGTGAGACGCCCAAACTCTAACGTGTCTACCAAACCATAATCGTCTAGTGGACTCACACCCCCTTCGGCATCGGTCATGTTGGCATCTCGATCAGGCACAACGGCCGCGAATCACCCACACCACCACCCAAAGGGCGTGCCTCACTAACATCAGGAATATCATTCTCAAAATCAAAGTGAACATGAGACGGTTCCGCTGAGGCCATGGTATGCACGTGCTTACAAATAGAGAACGGATTACCTTCAAAAGCGAACTCCAATTGAAGCGTCGTAGAAGAATTCCTCTTGCATGCACAAAAATCGAGAAGAAATCACCACTCGAGTCGTCAATCAACACATGCATGCAAAAAAGTGTGTTGCATGTAGCATGTCGTTGAAGATCCGTCCACCAAAAACTTCCAAACTTGGAGCATAGAAAACTCCTCTCACAAATTGAAGGAAGGAAAGTTGAAGGTGAAAAGGTCACTTTCCTTGTAGTTTGTGTCCTCCTTGAAAGAATAAGTAGAGTTCTTTTGAAGAGAAGAACAACACAAGTGAAAAGGTGAAGTGACTAGCACACTTGCCTTGGAGCTTGAGGTGGCGGGTTCAAAACCCCCACTCCTTGGATGGTGAAGCCTCCCCCTTGTGCCACTCAAGTAAGGGAGAATTCTCGCGCGCTCGCCAACGGCGTGCCAACGATCGCTTGCCTTCTAGGACTGCCGGACTGCCTTGGTCGTCGCCTTAGGCGTCCACTGTGGTGGCCGTACGGACGACGGGTAGGCGGCGACGGCTGTGGGCTGTTCCCACAGGCACAGTCGTGTAGGTCACCATACGGGCGACGGCTGCGCTCATTTCTTTTGCTACAGCATCGAGCTCTTTTTCGTGCAAGTCGCGCCTGACGCCGCTGGCTCTGATACCAGTGTAACGCCTCCACTATAGCTACGTCTTCCTCAAGCCGCCATAGCCTAGGCGTGGAGAAGAAGAGAGGGTGGAAGTCGGTTCACCTCCCAACCATATAATGACGAGTTAGGGTTTCTCATTGGGTTTTATACCAAAACCCTGGCCTGTGTCCACACCTCCTAGCCCGGCCGCCCATCTTACTTAAGAGCCGTGCTAACTTAGATGTGTACACACATCGACCAAACTCTAACACCCATTAACCCCTGAACCCCGCTAGCACTAATAATACTCTCGAGACTCCGAAAGCTATTAACTTATGCTAGGGTTCGACTTCTGTAGGACCATAGTCCTGACATCAAGATTCCAAACTCCAGCTCCTTCCTTCCAGAGTAATCAGGTTTCTTTTTGACAAAATCAAGGAAATCCTAGAGGTAGACCCTCTAACCAACCCGCAGTCTCAATCCAAAGTAATGCAAGACCTCCGCCTTAGAATAGGGGAAGGCAAAGAGAGATATTTCCAAATCGGCCGTCCACTTCCAAGGCAGTAACGCAGGAAGTAATTGAAGAAGAAGAAGAAGAAGAAAGAGATCATACTCCACCTATGAGATGAGGACATCTCGCGTTCTTTAAAGTGGGAGAGAATGTAAGATTCCTCCCTAGCCCCTCAAGATGTCCAGTTTCTTCCCTTGTAATCAATCCCCTTTTCAAAATAATAAAAGATCTTGTTTTTGCCTGTTTTGGCCTAGAGAGAAAAATATTCTAGAGAGAGATAACTCAGTTTTTAGATATCTTTCGATGGAAAAATATCATTTCCTATTAAAATAAATTCCCCCAAAACAAAAGTTTAAAAAGTATTTCCTAAGGTGCATTAGAAATAAATTATAATATGCTCAAAAGACCTTAGCCTAAGGGTCCAAATTTTCTAAAAATTTTGGATTAAGGTTTTGAGGGACCAATAAGATTAATCCAAATGTAGGGAGGAGATAAATTGAAGAAATAAAGAAAAACCTCTCAAAAATGAGTAAATACTCACATAAGATGAAGAGTGGACTAAGGAACAAAGGAAACATTAAAAAAATGGATTTTTGACACCCTCTCAGAGTGGGGATTCCCCCTCATGAAGGAGGCGCCTATTTCACATGTGTGGAGTATTTTTAAACTCATAAATAATGAGATATTTTCATCTCTCGTGTTTCAACTAGATCCAAAAAGTAAGCTAAACTGACCCAAAAATGGTGAAAATTTGACCAAACTGATCTGGAAAATTCTAGAATGAGTTTGCTTGGTTAGAGGCTCATTTTTTCCTATAAATAGGAGCCTCCCCCTTTGTAAAAGGTTAATAGTGTTTATGCATTGTTACTCTACTCCTCCTCAGAGCCAAAAACATTGAATTCACTTGATAATTCAATGTTTTTTACTAAATCGTCTACTCTTGATCCAAACAAGAGTAGAACCCTCGATCCCTCAACCCAAAGGAAAGCTCACAAAACTCCATGTAAGTTAATAATTCTACTTTTTTTTAATTCTAATCTATGGTTTTCTGATTTCTTGCTTTTTTTAATGTGAATATGGATGTGTTATGCCTTGATGAAAAGGCCACCCCCTTCTCTTCATTAAGAATTCAGCCTTTCTTTATCCTAAAATGAGTAACAAATAAATTGATTTAAACTTTTCTTATTGTTTACTCTTTAGAAAGTGAAAATTGAATAGATTAGTGTGCTTTACTTCAACTTGGGATTAATTTAAGTGATATTAGAATGTAAAAATTGAGAAACGGTCAGCCATACAAAGGAGGTTATAGCAAATTCTTCTTACATTTTGTGGAAATAAAGTTTATCTTTATGTTATTCTAAAAGAGTAATCCCCACCGTTTGTGCATTCTAAAAGAACGTTTTAATTATAAAAGTGTTATTTTCATTAGATTTAATTTCTATGTATGGAAAGATGCATAATAGATTTTTTTTATTTCGAAAATGTTATTTTCATTAAAATTGATTTTATGCATAGAAAGATGCATAAAAGATTTATTTTTATTTCAAAAGTGTTGCTTTCATTAAAATTAAATTTGTGCATAGAAAGATGCATAAAAGATTTATTTTTATCTCAAAAGTGTTGTTCTCATTAAAATTGAATTTATGCATAGAAAGATGCATAAAAGATTTATTTTTATCTCAAAAGTGTTGTTCTCATTAAAATTGATTTTATGCAAAGAAAGATGCATAAAAGATATATTTTTATTTCAAAAGTGTTGTTTTCATTAAAATTGATTTTCTGCCTAGAAAGATGCATAAAGGATTTATTTTTATTTCAAAAGTGTTATTTTCCTTAAATTTAAATTATGCATGAAAGGATTTTTTTAAAAGTGTTATTCCCACTAAAGTTGATTTTTATGCATAAATAGATGCGTAAATAATCTTTATATCAAAAATTAGAATTCTTTTAAATTCTATGTTTAAATTCTATGAATAGATGTGATGTGAATCAGATAGAAGTGAATGGATGGATGGATGTGATGTAAATAGAGGTGATGAGATGTGAATAGAGGTGATGAGATGTGAGGTGAATAGATGTGATGAGATGTGATGTGAATCAAATAGATGTGATGAGATGTGATGTGAATCAAATAGATGTGAATGGATGGATGGATGTGATGTGAATAGAGGTGATGAGAATTTGTAAAAATTTTGCCATAGCTTTGCTGAAGCTATTACTGATAATTTTCAATATTTCTAGAAAGAATAAGACTTTGTAATACAATTATGATAGAAGAACTATCCTTAAACTTAATTCCAAATTATGGAATTAAATCATAAGTTTACCATAATTTTATTAACATAAAAGCATAAAAATACTATTTTCTTAACCTCTAGCTTAACAAGCTTAGAGTTTGGTTTTGAATTAAGAATTTATCAATGATTGAGAAGCGTTCACTCATTTTCTAAAGAATCAGCCATAGGAATGACTATCTTTTTGGGAGAGAGAGATATACATAAAACGCATTCAAATTAAGCATAAAGATTAACTTTTTCTTAATTATTCATTACAATTCTTAGGAAAAGCCTGATTTGTATTTAAAATAATTATTTAGAAACTTCTCAAGCTTGAGAGGGGTTGAGAAGTGAAATCATTGAGAATAATAACAAAAACCATGAAATTCTTCTTACCTTTAGGTTTAGCTTGCTTCTTTATCTTAGAAGGAAGCCCCCAACCAATCAATTGGTTTAGTATGTTGAGAGGAGAGCTCCAAGAGTTGTTGAAGAGAGAGAGAGAGAGAGAGAGAGAGAAGCTCCAATCTCTGCAAAAGTAGAGGATTTTTAAGGGATAATAGAAAATATGATTATTTTAATGTAACACTAGCATGGTATAGCTCATAGATGAGAATACAAAAGAATGAGGGTCTATTTATAGGTGAGGGAGGCCACTAACAGAGTCCAACTAAGTTCTAGAATTTTTCAACTTCAGTCTGGCTGAAGTTGGACAAGATTTGGACCAGTTTAGCTCTCATTTTGATCTAGTTTGATTCAGGAGAGAGGAGAGATAAAAATATCTTAATATTTTTGAGTTAAAAATCCTCCCACACATGTAGGAGGAACCTACCTCAAAGGACTCCCCTTCCTTACCAAGGTGTCAAAAATTAATCATTTCTCTAAAATATCTTATTTTTTTAGTAATATATCTCTTAATTTTTAACTAATAAACCTTGTACTTAGTCAACTCTTCATCATCTTATGTGAGTATTTACTCATTTTTGGGTATTTTCTTTTTCATTGGATTTATCTCATTCAAAAACTTGGATTAATCCTATTGGCCCATAGGAACCTTAATTGGACCATAATCTCGAAATTTCTGAAAATCTTGACCCTTAGGCTAAGGTCACTTATATCACTTTTAATTGATTCCTAATGCACCTTGGAGATTTTATTTTGAGCTTCTGTTTTAGGAAAATATATTTTTGATATTAAGAGAAATTTTATATCCAAAAATATCTCAATATATTGAATTACCTCTCTCTAGATTTTTTCTTCTCTCTAGGAAAAAACAAGAAAAAATAATATTTTCTTGTATTCAAAAATAGGGAGTGATTAAAGGAGATTGAGGTAAAATCTTATGCATTATTCAGGCTGAGTAGGAATCTTACATCCTCTCCCACTTGAAAAATGCGAGATGTCCTCATCTCACAAAGTGGGGGTAATCTTTTGCCAACTCTTCTTCTTTCTCCCAGGTGGCGTCTTCTACATGGGGAAGAACTTCCACTTGACTAAAAACTCTCTGAGGACTCTATTCCTAAGAACTTTCTCCCAAATGTCAAGGATTTCTTTAGGGTTAAGTGCCATCTTGGAGAAATCAATTGTTCATCATCAAGCATGGGACTCGGGCTGGGTACATATTTCTTAAGCAAACTGACGTGGAATACATTATGTACCTTGAGATGGGGAGGCAGAAGAAGTTTATAAGCTAGATCGCCCACTTTCTTTATAACAACATAAGGTCCACAGTATCTGGGAGAGAGCTTCTTATACTTCCCTAAAGATAAGGAACTTCTTTTTGGTCGTACTCGAATGAAGACCATATCTGATTCTTCAAACTCTCTCTGATCTCTTTTTATCTATATACTACTTTTGCTTGTATTGGACTGCCTTAATATCATTACGGATTGATTGCATTTGCTGGTCCATGTCGTCAAGCATCTGCTCTGCGGGTCCATGTCATCAAGCATCTGCTCTGCGGGTCCATGTCATCAAGCATCTGTCTGGACATTTCTTGTCTGGTCAATGGATCGGACCAAGTCAACGGTGTAAGACAGTCTTATCCATACAAAGCTTTGAAAGGGCTCATCCCAATACTTCTTCGATGGAAGCATTGTAAGCAAATTCAACCAAATGATGCAATGGCTTAACCACTTCTTGGGTTCCCGTGCCACAACATTGTAAGCAAATTCAACCAGATGATGCAAATGGCTTAACCACTTCTTGGGTTCCCTGCCACAACATTGTAAGCAAATTCAACCAGATGATGCAAATGGCTTAACCACTTCTTGGGTTCCCTGCCCCACAGCATGACCAAAGGATATCTTCTATTACTTGGTTCGCTCTTTCAGTCTGGCCATCTATTTCGGGGTGATAGGCTGTGCTGAGATCCAAGAAAGTTCCTACGGCTTTGAAGAATGCGGTCCAGAATTTTGATGTGAATTTGGGATCTCTGTCACTTACTATCCTCTTGGGTAAGCTATGCAATTTAAGGAAAACTCTGGCAACATCCACTGCAGTATATGTTTCTTTCACTAGAATCAGATGGGAAACTTTGGTTAGTCTGTCAACTACCACAAAAATGGAGTTGTAACCTGATTGCACTGAAGGTAATCGAGTGAAAAAGTCCATACTGATACATTCCCAGTTCATCTGTGGAATCTCTAGAGGCTGCAGTTTTCCTGGCATCTTGACTCTCTCTACCTTGACTCTTTGACACATTCAGCATTGTCGCACATGATCAAGTACATTCTTTTTGAGACCAAGCCAGAAGAAGCTTTTCTTCACAGTAGACATATAGGTTTTTATAAACCCTCAATTTCTAGCTATCAGGCTATCATGGGCTTCTCTCATAATCCTTCCCTTTATTCCCTCATCATATGGAATGCATAGCCAATTATTATAATGCATGCATCCTTCATCCAATTTGTACCCAAGAACTTGACTCATTTCCTGAGGAGTCTTGCTTTCCTGCATCAGAAGGGTAGCAATAGGGACAAAGAATTTGTCCTGCATGATTTTCTCCCTTGCTTCACAGATTAATGGATTTGACACCACTGTAATTGCAAGCAAAGAGGATTTTCTGTTGAGCACATCTAGCACCACATTTTCTTTCCCCAACTGATACTTAATTTCAAAATCTAATTCCTGCAGGGTCTGCATCATCCATCTCCTTTGATGCATGTTGAGATCCCTTTGGGGTCTGCATCATCCATCTCCTTTGATGCATGTTGAGATCCCTTTGGGGTGAAGATACACTTCAGACTTTGATGATCTGTCATCAAGGTGAGCCTCTGTCACAAAAGATAATGTCTCCACAACTTCAGAGCATAAACTACTAAGAGTAACTCCAAGTCATGGAGGACATAATTTCTCTCATGTGTTCAGAGTTTTCTGGATTCATAGAACACTGCATGACCTTCCTGCATAAGAGCACCACCTCAAGCAAACCCACTGGCATCAGTAACTACCTCAAAAGGTTTGGTAAAGTCTCTGGCAAGGTTGGTTACTAAGGCTGTCTTTAGTTTATCAAAGGCACTGTGACACATTGCAGTCCATTAAAAAAGGATACTCTTCTTGAGAAGGTTAGTTAACGGGGATGCTATCTGAGCATACCTAGGTATAAAGATCCTATACCATCCAGTTAATCCTAGGAATCCTCTAGCTTCCTTTATCGTCTTGGGTTCTGACCAATCTAGGATTGCTTGGATCTTTGTGGGGTAAGGAGAGAAATTCCATCCTTTGACACTATAAATCCTAAGTATTCCACCTGGTCAATTGAGAAAGAAAACTGGCTCTTTTTTGCAAAGAGTTGGTGTTTCCTTAGGATTTCTAGGACATTGCGCACATGATCTTCATGATCTGCAACATTCTTTGAGTACACCAAGATATCATCAAAGAAGACAAGAACAAAATCATCCAAGTATTTGATAAAAAACAGGAGCAGGATGTAACACACACAATAGAAGCAAACCCTAATCCATAACCATCAATCATAAAGAAAGAGAGAAGCCATAGTCACCATCTCTCTCACACACACAAAGGGGAACACAACATAGTGTTATGTCCACACTACAAGTAAACCTAATGTAATGTCCACACCACACATGACCAGCTGGACACGCGGGACACGCGGTCATTTATGTCTCACACATGTTCCTACCTAATCTGCCAGCACATAGCATAGCTGGCTCACACTGACATCGAGCTTGAATATCTCAACAGCCCCTCTCAAGCTCATGATGTACTGCCGATGAAGATGTAGATGAGCTTGGGATATCAAGACTCTCAACACTCCCCCTCAAGCTCATCCCATGTACTCCCAACATAGTCCGGAAGTACTCAAACTTCTCCCTGCTAAGTGGCTTCGTGAAGATGTCTGCCACCTGCTCATCAGTCTTCACATACTGAAGATCAACTGTACCATCCAGCACCTTCTCTCTGACAAAGTGATAATGGACCTCTATGTGTTTGGTCCTCGCATGAAACACTGGATTCTTTGCCAACTGTATACTGCTCATGTTGTCACAATGTATGACAACTTTGCCATCAAGAGGCTCACATAAATCTGCCAAGAGACTCTTTAACCATATAGCCTCACAAGTAGCAATGGCAGCACCCCTGTACTCAGCCTCTATACTGGATAAAGCAACTGTAGGTTGCTTTTTGCTACTCCAACTCACCACGGCACTTCCAAGTGTAAAAGCATATCCACTAGTAGACCTCCTGTCATATGCGCTACCTGCCCAATCAGCATCTGTGTAGCCATGTATGTCCAAGCTTTTACCACTCTCATAGAATAAACCATAATGTGCTGTGGTCTTCACATATCTCATGATGCGTCTCACTGCATCCAAATGTGGTTTCCTGGGGCTCTGCATAAACTGGCTGACTAGCCCCACTGCATAACTCAAATCTGGGCGTGTGATAGTCATGTATATGAGACTACCAACCATCTTCCTGTACATGGAAGGATCATCCAATTCCTCGCCATAATCAGCCCGCAACTTCACATTTTGCTCCAATGGTGTACTCATAGGCTTACACCCTGTCATGCCATACTTTGCCAACATATCCAATGCATATTGGCGCTGTACTAACCAAGTACCTGCATGATCTTTCACCACTTCAATGCCAAGGAAATATCTCAACTCACCAAGATCTTTCATGTCAAATTTCCCACTTAAAGCTTTCTTGACATGCATCACATCTGCACTATGATCACCTGTAATAATCAAGTCATCCACATAGATGACTAGTAAAACAATCCCATGCTGTGTCTTCTTCACATACAGTGAAGAATCTGCTGTAGAAGTCTGAAAACCAAGTGAGATAAGATATCTGCTCATCTTATCACTCCAAGCACGTGGTGCTTGCTTCAGACCATACAATGCCTTTTTCAACCTGCATACGTGAGTGGGATATCTAGGGTGTACATACCCTTCTGGCTGTGCCATGTATACTTCCTCTTGTAGATCTCCATTCAGAAATGCATTCTTAACATCCATCTGATGCATTTCCCAGCCATTAGCTGCAGCCATAGCAATGACTGCTCTCACTGTGCCCATCTTAGCCACTGGGCTAAACGTCTCATCATAATCCAATCCTTGGGTCTGTGCATAACCCTTTGCTACCAATCTTGCCTTATGTCTCTCAATAGACCCATCAGATTTGCACTTCACTTTGTAAACCCATTTACATCCAATAACATTCTTATCCTTTGGTAGAGCAACCAAGTCCCATGTATCATTATGGACCAATGCGTCCATCTCCACATCCATTGCTTTCTGCCATACATGCTCTCCAATAGCCTCTGTATAGCATGTAGGTTCCACATGCTTTACCATAGATGTCATGTATGCATAATGCATAGCAAAATCTCTATATGTCAATCTTTCCACTGGATATCTGACTCTCTGGGATCTCCGCAATGCATGCGGGTCACTCTGTACACCTGTAACACGAGCATGTGGTGGCACATATCTGTCTTGCCTAACACCAGGTGTGCGTACAACAGGTATCCCTAGCTCCTCATCCAAACTCTCTGAACTAGAGGACTCATAACCTGTGATCCCAATTCCTTCGACTTTCTTCTTGCCTTTATCCATAGCACTATGTCCAGTGCTCACACTCTCATGCCTCAATCGTCCTGACCATGGACGTACACTGCTACTACTCTCAGCTTCTGCTGCTGCTGGCCCAGACATAGTAGTAGAACTAGAACTTGCTTGTGATGGCAAGTTCACAGGCACATTCGCCTCAAGTGTGTCAATGACTCCCTCATCTTTGGCTTTATACCAACTAGCAAGCTCATCGAATACAACATCCCGTGAGATGACTACTTGTCTAGTTTGAGGGTTATAGCATTTGTAAGCTTTGCGATCCTGTGCATATCCAACAAAGACACATTTCTCTGCTTTAGGATCCAACTTCCGTCTTCTTTCATCAGGTACATGAACATAAGCTACACATCCAAAGACTTTCAGATGTCCAATATCTGGCCTGTAACCTGTAAGCCGCATCTCAGGCGTGCTTCCATGAATGGCTGCTGTAGGTGATTTGTTCAGGATATACACTGCAGTAGCACATGCTTCTGCCCAATAGTAATCTGGCATGCTCTTTTCATTGAGCATTGCCCTTGCCACTTCACATATGACACGATTCTTTCTCTCAGCCACACCATTCTGCTGAGGTGTATACCTGCATGTCAACTGTCTCCTTATCCCATGCTTCCGCAAGAAATGCTCAAATGCTTTTGAGGTGTATTCACCACCTCCATCTGTTCTCAGGCACTTAATCCAACAGCCATATTGTTTTTCTACAAGAGCTTTGAAATCCATGAATTTTTCCAGCACTTCACTCTTCTCTCTCAAAAAATATATCCATGTCATCCTGCTGAAGTCATCTATAAATGTCACATAGTATAGACTTCCTTTGATAGATGGGTTTTGTGCTGGGCCCCATACATCACTGTGCACTATCTCAAGTGGTCTATTACTCATGTTTCCTTCTCTAGGAAACCTCAACCTTGCCTGCTTTCCAAACTGACAGGCTTCACAAACATGCATATGACCATCATATTTGAATCGAGGCAATCCACTGACAATGCCTCTTGTTTGCATGTTCTTTAATCTCTGTATATTGACATGACCAATCCTCTTGTGCCACATGTCAATGTCCTGCACAATCCCATTGCTCTTTGAAAACATGGCTGAGCTTAATTCTGGTATGCCTGCATCCAATTTGAACAACCTTCCTTCCTTCTTGCCCTTGGCAACCAATCTACAGCCATGCTTGAAATCTTCCACAAAACAGCCTTTCTCATTGAATCTTACTTGTAATCCCTGCTCAACCATTTGGCCTACTGATGCCAAACTCTTTGTAATGGATGGTACATATAACACTTCTGACATATTTTTCACATTTCCATCATGCATCTTCAAAGGCACACTGCCAACATGTGTTATAAGATGCTGAGTATCATCTCCTGTGACCACATAACCATTTGTATCCAATGGTTGCATCTTCTCAAACCACTCACCATGACATGTCATGTGGTTTGAGGCACCTGAATCCATATACCATGACTCATCTCCAGCATTCTGAGAATCCATTGTCCCCATAACATGCTTCATTGCAAAAAGATGGTTTGAACTCCCATCATTGTTACTGGTAGATGCATAATTACCATGTTGTGGTCTTCCATTCCTCGCATCATTCTGCTTTTTGTAGCAATCTTTTGCCAAATGTCCAAGTTTGCCACAATAGTAACATTCAATCCCATTCAAATTTTGTTGAGGACCTTGCCATCGTCCTCTACCACGAGCACCTGTTCCAAATCTCCCCCTATGGGATTGAAATCCACGACCTCCACGGGATCCAAATGATGACTGTGAATTCTGAAAATTCTGATTTGATTGTGGTTGAGTAGACCTGTCATTCCAACCACGTCCTCCACGGCCTCGAGGGGTAAATCTCCCCCTGCCTCGAAAGCCTCTAGATGAGTAAAAAGCCTGATTCCTTGCATGCTCATCATGACTGGATGAGGATGCACCACCTGTAAGACTCATACCACCAAGGCCAAGCTTCAATTCTTCCACAATGAGCAATGACACAAGCTCATTAAAGTCTGGCATTCCTCCCAATCTTACTGAGATGGAAGTGTCGAAGGATTTGTACTCTTTGCCTAAACCACGCAATGTGAGAGCAACCAAATCATCATCATCCATTGGGGCATGGATCGATGACAAGGAATCTGCATAACCCTTGATTTCCTGAACATACTCATGTATGCTCCTATTCCTTCGTGTGACACTGTGAATCTGTTGCTTTAGTTGTATCTTCCTTGCACCAGTGTCTGTCTCATACATTTGGCATAATATACCCCATGCTTCTTTCGGTGTATCTGCATCTTGGATGTGAATAAGCAAGGCATCTGTTACACATATTGAAAAATAATGCAACACCTTCGAAGATCGCTCTACCCATTGCTTGTGAGCCAGTAACTGAGCATTATTTGGTTGAGGAGGTAGGTATGGCTCTGGATCTTCCTCCGAGACAAGACTCCATAAACCTTTGCCTTTCAAAAAACTCTTCATTCGAAACTTCCACACTTGAAAGTTAGTGCGATCAAGCTTCTCTCCAACAATCTGTATCGGACCATCTCCCATTGTTGCAAAAAAATAGAGTAGATGTACCCTTTCGATTACAATGTATGAAGTACCTGTAATGCTCCAAATCTCTCCAAATCACATCAAATGCTTGCAAATTGTGTGCATTAACATCCCACAATGGTTCACCAACAATGTACACTCGATCAAAGTTGAAATCAAATGAAACTCCTTCACAAAAAAATTTCTGGTTTTTTTCTCGCCAGTAAATTCTCGCCAGTAACCAGTCAAGATTATGCTCTAAATCCTTCAAATATTGTCCAAATGCAATGATTCAAATTGAATTAGCTTCCCAACACATTTCTCCAACATATCCTAGAAGGGTTTGATCCAATTCTTCAAGGAGAATGAGAACCACCAATTTTTGTAACCTCTGGTTTGAATTTTTCTGCACCTGTCAGGTACCACCTCTCACTAAAATTGCTCTATCTCCTTCAAATCTTCTCCAAATCCAAAACTTTTTGATTCAAAAGTTTAGCAACTCATAGGACTCTACTTGTACCAAAGGAATTAGGCCAATTTGATATAGACAAAGATTAATGCCTTGATTAAAAATGCTCTATTTCTGGATAGAATTTCTG
Organism: Cibotium barometz; assembly: GCF_041138505.1. NCBI lineage: Eukaryota > Viridiplantae > Streptophyta > Polypodiopsida > Cyatheales > Cibotiaceae > Cibotium > Cibotium barometz. Next base: position 14,373,173 of record NC_141100.1, read on the forward strand.
CAAACCTGCACACCTCTGATAAATCACTTCAATGAGCTCCAAATACATGAAATGAGCTGCAACCAAGCATCACAAGGCCTTAGCAATGTCTTTGCTAAACTCTCCAAGCTTTAAAGCATTCAATTTGGTGTCCAAATGAGTGAATTAGACCAAATTCATTGCAAACCTTTCAAGAAACTCTTCCAAAAAGCGCCGCCTTCTCTTGGAGCTCTAGGAGAGAGGGGTAATCACTAATGAGTGGATAGGTCTCTTAGCAATGACCTAATCTATCATGGGTATGAAGGGTTTGACTCAATTTTGAGTAGAATTGCCACAATTGATCCTCCACCGGGCATATGTTCTCTGTTTTTGTAGAGTCCAAAAAACCAGAATTTTTTTCTTCACAAATTGCCTGTAATGCATCAATTTCCATGCAATGGTTTGCTCCAGTGTTGCTAATACATGTGCCCTTTCACAATACATGAGAACCTCTGTGTTTGCTTTGTATTTGCACCAATACTTTTGACAAAATACATTCCTTCACAAGCTTTCCATGAAAGCTTCAAAACCAGAAATTTTCTGCTTGCTTTATGCACTTCAATCTTCACTGAACTTTCTCTTTGATACCTGCAATCCGCAGAGGGGGTCTTGCTACACTCACCAATGGTCCTTAGCTCTCAGATCTGATGCCGATGTGTGCTCCACAGCTTCTCCTTTGCTCCAAGCTCCAATGGCTTCCTTCACAGCTTTTTCTTCTTCTTCTCTCACTCACTCTCACAACTCAGCTTTTTCTTCTTCTTCTCTCTTCTCTCACTCACTCTCACAACTCAGCTAATGAGCTCTTGGCTCTGATACCATGATAAAAAACAGGAGCAGGATGTAACACACACAATAGAAGCAAACCCTAATCCATAACCATCAATCATAAAGAAAGAGAGAAGCCATAGTCACCATCTCTCTCACACACACAAAGGGGAACACAACATAGTGTTATGTCCACACTACAAGTAAACCTAATGTAATGTCCACACCACACATGACCAGCTGGACACGCGGGACACGCGGTCATTTATGTCTCACACATGTTCCTACCTAATCTGCCAGCACATAGCATAGCTGGCTCACACTGACATCGAGCTTGAATATCTCAACAGCCCCTCTCAAGCTCATGATGTACTGCCGATGAAGATGTAGATGAGCTTGGGATATCAAGACTCTCAACAGTATTCTCTGAGAATATCCTGCATAAGACGATTAAATGTCGTATGGGCATTAGTCAATCCAAACGGCATGACTGTGAACTCATAATGCCCATAGCGAGTATTGAATGCTGTCTTCGGGATGTCCTGTTCCTTGATTCTGATCTGGTAGTACCCAGATTTGAGATCTATCTTTGTGAACATTTGGGTCACTTAACCGATCTAGAAGTTCCAATCCTAGGGATAGGATACTTATTTTTAATTGTTAATTGATTCAATCCTCTGTAGTCAATACAGAGTCTTAACATTCCATCTCTCTTAAGTTCTATGGCTTCAGGGACTGGCATTTTATATGCACGCTAGGCTATTGGCTGAGCTCCAGGGGTTAACTTGATCTCATGATCTACTTCACTCACGAGACGATAGAGGCATCTCAGTCGGCTCTTCAGGGAACACATTTGCATACTCACTTAGCCACTCTGGTTCTTTAGCCTTGTATTTTATGTCTACTAGATTCATCTTAACGACATAATCAGCTTGCCTCTTTCTGAGTCCTTTTAACAATTTAGAAGCCTTGACTAATTGCAGCACTGGGGATCCAGAAATTCCAGTTCCTTGAACTTTATTCCCTTGAAGGTCAAGGAAAGAGATGGTTCCTTTGTGACAATGAATGTCAACCTAATTCTTATGGAGCCAATCCATTCTAAGGATTCTATCATAGACTCCCAAGGGTAGGACTCTGAACTGGAACTCTGTTACATTCCCATCTAGACTAAACTGAATAAGGTCTGTCTCAAGGTGTGTGAAAAGAATCTTTCCATTGGCCAATTCCACTTGCATAGGTTTCCTTGATTTTTGATTTAGGACTAACTTACGTAGACATCCTAGGGAAATAAAAGAATGAGTAGTGCCTAAATAAATCAAAAGCTTGAATTTCTTACCCAAGTACTCTGCTGGAGTTTTGAGGACTGAAAATTGACGGTTATTCCCCCTAATGCTCTATTGCGGCATAGATCTGTCCTTTTTCTTCCTCCACTTCCTCAGCTATAGAGACGGCTCTAGCTGCTGCTCTGCAGTCTGGAACTCTCTCTCTTTGGTTTCCCCAATTTTGGGAGGGAGTTTGGAGACTGCTTTGCATGGAGGCTGCAGACTGAGCTGGCACTCGGCACTCTTCTAGGGTTGCCCTGATTTTGGCGCAGGGGGCTGATACAAAGGAGTTTTTCTCTGAACTCTAGGACCCTGGCTTCCTTGGCCCACAGAAGGAGATGGGCAATCCTTGAGCTGGTGCCCAAATCCTTGACATCCAAAGCACTTGTTCTCACTTCGAAGCTCTTCCCTCTACATTCTTGAAAGAGTCGGAGTTCGAGAAAGAGCTTCGAGGAAAAGGTCTTACTTCATTCCTGAAACTTCCAGACTCCAGATTCTGGTTGGGACCTTGGTGTCTTTTTGGAGGCGGAAGATTGGAAGAACTTCCCGGTGTCTGGAATCTCTTGAAGGATGAGGGAGCTAGCTTTGGCGGGACTTTAATGATGATGAAGGCTTTGTCGAAGTCCTTTGCCATTCTTACAACTTTTGCCATGGAAACTGGCTTGGCATTCTTGGCCAAGGTGTCTAAAGGTTCGTTCATTCCCCAAATGAACCTGGCCATATATTGCTCTTCGTCTAGCGGTGGTGAGTACTTGAGGAGAAGAGCAAATGCCTGATGATATTCTTCAATGGTCTTGCTCCCTGGTTTAGCTCTAAGAATTCATTCATCTTGGTTTCTAAAAATTCGGGGGGGGGGGGGGGGGACAAAATCTCTTCCTTAGATAAGCTTTGAGATCATTCGAAGACTGGGTATTCCTATCCAGATGGTTAGTGTTGCATTGGTTTCTCCATGCCACCTTGGATGTTTCTACAATCTTCAGCCTAGCGAGAGCCATTTTGCTCCTCTCCTTGTATCCATATTCCTAGCGAGAGCGAGTGATATCAAAATATTCCTCCATAGCCTTAACCTACTTCTCTACAGCCTCGCCCAAGTTCTCCCCTTCACCTTTGAAGGGTCCTGGGGTGGCTGAGTTCTATGAAGAGCCTTGCGAACGTCGGGGTCAAGCTCTTCCTCAGTGAGAGGATCTGGCTGTCGGCCCCACGATTCCCTCGCCTCATAATTCTGCCAAAAATGATACATTATTAAATTTTTATTTTGATTTCGTCCCACGAGATCCTAAGACTTAAGAGGTTCAGAAAATAATTTCTTAAACAAGATAAAGGATCTTATTGGAGATCTATGACATATGTCTGAGTAACATATTTTTCTTCATCAATTCGTTATATAATAAACAATCACTTATCCCGCAAAATATTTCTTTATTTATATAAAGGTTGCAATATGTATATAGAGCATCTCGGCTCCATAAAGTCAAAATCTCCTTGGGAGATGCATAAGACGGTGATACTAGGCTACAGACATGCCGTGATACAAATGTTCCCTTACTACCAAGGGACCTACTATCTTCTCCTTTTAGGAATAAAGTGACTAAGAAGTCTGTAGATATGGCAGGAAAGTCTCAAATCTCGAGGAATAGGGTGATATAAAATAACACCATGTATCATTTTTAGCCTCATCAGAATCATGGCCAATGAGATATTATGCCTCGGCATCGCGCGTCGGTCGCAAGAGGCATGGACAAACTGCCTTGCAAACCACTTGTGCTGTCGTCTCTCCGCTGGGTCAGGGAAATATAAATCCTTGAAATGGCCTGCGAGTCGGGCTCGGCTCGCATTCGAGTTGTAGCGAAAGAGATGAGATGCTCGAAGGCGAAAGCAGTCATATCTTCTGAATCGATGAGGTCGGGAATATCGGATAAGTGTGGAACTTCTATCTATAAAACCAAATTCTTTAATTAAAAATCTCATTAATGAAGGTTAAGAAAATGAAAATACAATACGTAAATGCTCTTTCTGAGTTTTTATTATAAATTTTTAATAAGAATTCATTTTTCCTTATTAGCTTTCAATAAAGCTCTGATACTAGCTGTGAGACTCCCGCCCCCTCTGCGGTGCCCCCTCCGAGGGCGCTGGTAGTAAAAAAAGCATCAGCCTCTCACGCGGGGTGGGATCCGCACTTGAGGCCTTACCCCCCCCCACGGATGTCCGAACAAGAGACTAGCCTGGCGGTTCCTCCGAAATCAAACCCGAAAAAATCTCCCTCGCCCGGAAGGCATGGGTGATTCCGCCAGGAAAATCATCTAACGGAAGAATTGATCTAACGAGTCAAAGTCTTAACTATTCAAACTGATCCGACTGAACCCAAAGTCACATGGTCCGATCAAAGAAGAGACTTGCACTTGGTCCATAGAATCACCGCTTTTTTCCTCCTTTAATGAGGCAGAGCCGCTGATTCCCTCTTCCTAATCATCTAACTAACATAACTAATCGTAACTTATTTGTATTATAGGAATCCCCCGATCTAGCCTAGCCGGCCCATGGGATAGCCAACCACTGTATTGGTGGGATTTCTTTATAAAAATTTGGTTATGTTTTGCTATATGTTCTACCAGGGTACTGAGGAAAAGAGTTCCCAAGCCCCCTAGCTGGCGTTTTAAGCAAAATTTAAGGTAGGCATACCACATACACACCCAATATGAAATTGCCATTATAACAGATTCGACTGTCTTTGAAATTGCCATTATAACATATTCGATTATCTTTAAAACAATCTTTCAATGAAAATCATAGTATTGCTTATCATAATCCTCCAAAATATTGAGTCCATTGTTTTACAAAATATATCATCTGGACTCTGTGTTGAAAACCAGGTGGTCAACCAACGAGATCCAATATCAAAATTTGATTCACAAAAGTCATTCTTTTCAGTTCATCCAAATCTTCCTCGACATACGCATGGGTGTCCTAGCAACAGTGAGCTCGTGCATCACCTGGTCAGAACCCTCTAGGATTCTATTTAGGTGTCTTAGCACTTCACTCAGGGATCGCTTCATCGATCCTTGCCAATCGTATACCAAAAGTGCACCATTTTAACCATACCGAGGCTGGTCAAGACCTCGGCAGGCCTTGCTGTGAGCAATGTCCCTCGGCGACTCCCCGCCAGCTGTTGCAAACGAACCTCTTCTTAGTTAAACACATACCAAATGTTTCCTCCAGCATTCTGGCACAAAACCCTTTTTCCTTAATCCATATTTTTATAATGAGAATCATTGATCTCTCATCGGGGTAATCTACCCATCATTTGACTGAATGTCCAACTAGATTCTTCGTGATTTCGGTCAAGGAAAAACTAGGTTAACTCAACGATAGTCTATTCTTTGTATATTAAGAACTGGAATTGGTCATGAAGTTTTTGCTTGATTCAGATTGAGAGATGGAAAAGTAATTTATTGGCCATCCCTCTCATAGTCGTGGTCTAACCAATATCATTCAGTTTAGTTTTAGCTTTGATTCCAAGGATTTCCTTCAAATAAACATCCCTCTCATAGTCGTGGTCTAACCAATATCATTCAGTTTAGTTTTAGCTTTGATTCCAAGGATTTCCTTCAAATAAACATCTACTGAACTTCTTACTATAAGAAAATTCCAACTTTATGAATTTCATTCCTTCTTAACCATAATAGATTAAGAAATGGTTTTATATGAGAATATCAGATTTTTATGAAAGTACTCTTCTTTCATTTAATCTAATTTTGGGTAAATATCAATTTGGTGATTTATCCACATAAAATATCTAAAGATATTCTTCTACCAATTTAATTTATCAACCCTAATTCTCTAGGTGGAATTATGGTGAAAATTCCTCTTTCGTCACCAAAATTTAATTCAAATCTTTCTCCACTTAAATATCATAAAAATTCACCTAATATCAAAAATATATTTCCCTGAAAGAGAAGTTCAAAATAAATTCTCCAAGGTGCATTAGGAATCAATCAAAAGTGATATAAGTGACCTTAGCCTAAGGTTCAAGATTTTTAGAAATTTTTGGATTATGGTCCAATTAAGGTTCCTATGGGCCAATAGGATTAATCCAAGTGTCGGGATGAGATAAATCCAATGAATAAAAGACAATATCCACAAATGAGTAAATGCTCACATAAGATGAAGAGTTGACTGAGTACAAGATTTATTAGTTAAAAATTAGGAGATATTACTAAAAAAATAAGATATTTTAGAGAAATGATTAATGTTTGACACTTTTGTAAGGAAGGGGAGACCTTTGGGGTAGGCGCCTCCTTCCCATGTGTGGGAGGGTTTTTAAATAAAAAATATTAAGATATTTTTATCTCTCCTCTCTCCTGAATCAAAATTGGATCAAAATGGGAGTTAAACTTGTCCAAATCTTGTCCAAATTCAGCCAAACTAAAGCTGGAAAATTCTAGAACTTAGTTGGACTCAGTTAGTGGCCTCCTTCACCTATAAACAGACCCTCATTCTTTTGTACTCTCATCTGTGAGCTATATCATGCTTGTATTACATTAAAATAATCATATTTTCTATCATCCCTTAAAAATCCTTTACTTTTGGAGAGATTGGAGCTTCTCTCTCTCTTCAACAACTCTTGGAGCTTTCCTCTCAACATACTAAACCAATTGATTGGTTAGGGGCTTCCTTCTAAGATAAAGAAGCAAGCCAAATCTAAAGGTAAGAAGAATTTCATGGTTTTTGTTATTATTCTCAATGATTTCACTTCTCAACCCCTCTCAAGCTTGAGAAGTTTCTAAATAATTGTTTTAAATGCAAATCAAGCTTTCCCTAAGAATTGTAATGAATAATCAAGAAAAAATTAATCTTTATGCCTAATTTGAATGCCTTTTATGTATATCTCTCTCTACCAAAAGAATAGTCATTCCTATGGCTAATTCTTTAGAAAATGAATGCTTCTCAAAACCAAACTCTAAGCTTGTTAAGCTAGAGGTTAAGAAAATAGTATTTTTATGCTTTTATGTTAATAAAATTGTGATAAACGTATGATTTAATTCCATAATTTGGAATTAAGTTTAAGGATAGTTCTTCTATCATAATTGTATTACAAAGTCTTATTCTTTCTAGAAATATTAAAAATTATCAGTAATAGCAATGAAGCTATGGTAAAATTTTTAGAAATTAATACATCTCTTATTTGTATGCATAATGCTAAAAGAGGACTTCCTATCATATTCTAGGATTGGACATCTTATGCTTAAAGAATGATTTTCATCAAATTCATGGGAAACTAATTTTTAGTATTTATGCATAAATAATTAATTAAAGAAAAGATAAATTTTTTGTAATTTTATTTTTATGCCAAAAAGGAATTCCCATGATAGATGAGATCCATGTAATTAAATGGAAAAAGAGAAATTTTGGTATATTAAATTAATGGATATTTTTATTTAATTTTAAGAGAAATTTTAGATAAATTTATTTATACATGAGAAAATTTAAAATGATAAAAGAGGAATTTCCATGACATTTGAAATTCAATCATTTAAATGGTAAAAGTGGAATTCTTGGCATATTTAAAATAATGAATATTTTAATTTAATTTAAAAAGAAATTTTAGATAAATTTATTTTATGCATGAGAAATTTTTAAATGATAAAAGAGGAATTCTCATCATATTTCGAATTCAATCATTAAATGAGAAAAAGAGAAATATCCAAAAATATATCAATATTGAATTATCTCTCTCTAGAATTTTTCTTCTCTCTAGGCAAAAACAAGGAAAAATATTATTTTCTTCTATTAAAAAATAGGGAATAATTACAGGGGATTGAGGTAAAAGCTTATTCATTATTCGGGTTGAGGAGGAATCTTACATCTACCCATATCCACAGCACATCTCATCCATTCACATCTACTCCTATCCACATCACATCTCATCCATTCACATGTACCTAGATCCACATCACATCACATTCTTCCACCTTACATCTCATCCATCCATTCACATTACATCACATCCATTTATATTCATTCAGATCCACATCTCATCACATCACATCTCATCCATTTATATTCATTCAGATCCACATCTCATCACATCACATCTCATCTCATCACATCACATCTCATCCATTTATATTCATTCAGATCCACATCACATCCACATCACATCTCATCCATTCACGTCTCATCACATCACATTCACATTCATTTACATCTCATCATATCATATATTCACATCACATAACATCCATTCACATCTCATCACACCCATTTACATCCATCACACCCATTCACATCCATCACACTCATTGCATCCATTCACATCCATCACACTCATTGCATCCACATCACATCACATATATTCCATCCACATCTATCCTTATCACATCACATTCATTCCATCCACATTACATCACCTCCACATCACCTCATTCATTCCATCCACATTACATCACCTCCACATCACCTCATTCATTCCATCCACATTACATCACATCCACATCTATCTATATCTCATCACATCCACTCACATCTTATCACATCACATCCACTCACATCTTATCACATCGCATTCACATCTTATCACATCGCATTCACATTTAGTACCATTTTCTACTTTCGTACCGATGGGACTTTTCTAAGTTTTTGCCAATTGCTTGGCCTAGTTAAAGGTACTTTTTCTCGATGGATATTTTCATATTCTTACTCAAATTTCTCAAGTGAAATATATTCAATATTCTTCTTTTTGAGTAAAAGATTCATGGGATTTACAAAAATCAATTCTACCCATATTTTCCAATAAAACCAATAATGCAAAATTTCACTTTTGGTAAATACTCATAATTTGAATTATGCCAAAAATTCCTCTTTTACCATTTAATTTCTTGGATCTCAATTATCATGGAAATTTCACTTTTTGCATAAAATAAATTTACCAAAAATTTCTCTTTTACCATTTAATTACTTGGATCTCAAATATCATGGGAATTCCTCTTTTTGTATAAAAATAAATTTACTATTTTCTCATAATCAATTAATTATGCATAATTACAAAAAAATTCTTTCTCATGAATATGATGAAAATCATTCTTTTTGCATAGGATGTCCAATCCTAGAATATGGTAGGAAGTCCTCTTTTAGCATTATGCATAAAAATAAGATATGTATTGTTTCCTAAAAATTTTACCATAGCTTCACTGCTGCTATTACTGATAATTCTTAAATGTTTCTAAAGAATAAAAGCTTGAAATGAAAATATGATAGTAGTTCCTCTTTTATGCTTAAAATCAAATTATGAATTAAATCATAATTTTAATCATAATCATAAACTTAATTATGATTTCCCACTAGAGTAATCTAATTCTATTATTTCTCTTTTTCCAAATTGATAGGATAATCTATTTCTCATTTAGAATCAATCAAAGTAGTTTTTAACTACTTATAAATAATATAAAAGAAATAACTATTATTTTGTTAACACAAAATCATAAAAATACCATTTTCTTAATCTCTAGCTTATCAAGCCTAGAGTTTAGCTTTGAATTAAGAGACTATCATTGAGACGTATCCTTTTTCAAGGGATTTAGACATAAATATGGCTATTCTTTCAGAGAGAGAGATTTAATTAAAGAAAGCATTACAAATAAGCATAAAGATTAACTTTCTCATAATTAAGCATTAAGGCTTTAAGAAAAATCTTGATTTGAATTAAAAAAATTATTTAGAAAGCTTCTCAAGCTTGAGAGGGGTTGAGAAGAAGAAAGTCATTGAGATAAATTGGAAAAACCCATAAAAGTTGATTTTACCTCCAAGTTTGGCTTGATTCTCTTTTAGTAGTGAAGCCCTCTACCAATCAATTGGTCCACCAAGAGGAGAAGAGCAACTCCAAGGGTTGTTGTAGAGAGAGAGAGAGCTCCAAGCTCCCAAGAGAGAGGAAAATTTAAGGGATAATAGAAAATATGATTATTTTAATATAATACTGGCATAGTATAGCTCTAATATATTTTTACAAAAGACTAAGGGTCTATTTATAGGTGAGGGAGGCCACTAACCAAGTCCAACTAGGTTCTAGAATTTTCGAGGTTTAGTTTGACTCAATTTAGACAAGATTTGGATCATTTGACTCCCTTTTTGATTTGGTTTGATCCAGGAGAGAGGAGAGATAAAGATATCACAATTTTTTTTAAATTAAAAATCCTTCCACACATGTGAAAAAGGTACCTACCTCAAAAGTCCCCCTCTCCTTTACCAAGGTGTCAAAAATGTATCATTATTCTAAAATATCTCATTTTGTTAGTAATATCTCATATTTTTTAACTAATAAACCTTGTATTAGTCAACTCTTCATCTTATGTGAGCATTTACTCATTTTTGGGTATTTTCTTTTATTCTTTTGGATTTATCTCATCCCAACACTTGGATTAATCCAATTGGCCCATTGGATTTATCTCATCCCAACACTTGGATTAATCCAATCATCCCAACACTTGGATTAATCCAATTGGCCCATTGGAACCTTAATTGGACCATAATCTAAATTTTTTTGAAAATTTAGACCCTTAGGCTAAGGTCCCTTAGGCTAAGGTCCCTTATACACATTTTCAATTAGTTCCTAATGCACCTTGGAATCCATTTTAGACACTAGGAGGATTTCTATATCCAAAGATATCTCAATTTTGGATTATCTTGTTGCCATATATATATATAGGCAGTGATGTGTGTGAATACACTTAGGACCGCCGGGGCACTTTTTCCCTCTTTAGGAGGTTTTTTCCCCCGGCTTGTATATACGCCCATCCTTCTAGGGCTAACTTATCTTTTGTACATTGACACAATCTAATACACTTTGTGTTGTGTGCATTCTTGCTTCTTCTTCTCCAAGCTTTGTGTGCTTTCCTGCAACCCTAATTCCAACAATTGGTATCAGAGCAGGCATCGGCTCCCAGAGCTACGCCACCAGCACCCTCCAACTCACGTTCTCCGATTGAGGTGAGCTTTCACGAGCACTTCCAGGTTCCTATACTCTGCAAATAAGCCCGTAGCGCTTTGCGTTCTCAGAAATTGCATCTGAGGTCGTTTTGGGCTCCGTTTTTGCATTTCAAGTTCTGCACACGTGTTTTCGTCATTTTCTGCAGAAATTTCAATAGTGCAGTTTTCTGTAAAACAGGCATACGTACTGTATTGTGGACCGTGCTACATAGCACAAGTTGTTCTCTGTTCAGTCTTTGCTTCATTACAGGTAGCTTTTGCATCAGTTTCAGTCAGTGGCCATGGCTGATAACAGTAATGATGTATTTCGCATGTTGTCTACTGAAGACAAACTGGATGGAGCCAGCAACTACCCACTTTGGGCATACATGATGCAGCATGTTTTGGTTGCAAAAGGAGTGTGGAACATTGTGTAGGGTATGGATGTACATTAGGTTCTGTGGATGTAGGATCTGTTGAGGATGTTGCAAGTTCTAGCAGCTCTACTGTTGCTGCTGTTTTACCCACTGCTAAACAAGCTCGTTGGGATGGTAAAGATGCGCAGGCTCATGCCTTGATTACACTTTCTGTCAAACGTAACATCACCCCATATTTGTTTAGCTAAAACAGCAAAACAGGCTTGGGATATTCTAGCTGGTTTGTATGCAGGTTGTAACGAGGCAAAAATCGCTTACCTGCATAAAGAGCTAGAATTGAAGATTATGCAGGAAGATGATGACATGAATGTTTTTCTTGCTGAGATTAAAGATCTCAAAGAATAGTTGATTTCTGCAGGTGAGATTATTCCTGATCATTCTCTTGTGCAGAGACTGTTCTTGATGCTTTACCTGACATATCAGACTTTTGCTTCCACGTGGAGACTTCTTATTAATGAGGACAGACTTGATGCTGTCAAGTATGATACTTTAGTCAACAAGCTCTTGCAAGAAGCGCAGTCCAGGCAAAACAGGGCCAGGCAGCATGCAGTTGATCAAGCATTTATTGCTACCCAACAGCAGAGAAGAAGTGGTAAGGCAGCCCCTTCCGCTGTTTCTTCTCCTATTAGTAGGTCTACAACTTCTTCTCCTTCCATAGTTAGTAACAATAAGTCTGAGAAGGCTCTTGATAAAGGCAAGAAAAAGACCAGGTGCAACTATTGTAAGGCAAATGATCATGTCATTAAGAATTGCCCTAAGCTAAAGGCTAAAGAGGCAAAGAAGAAAGAGTCAAATGCAGCCACAATAGCGGATGCTTCTATCAATGCAGATTCTGCAAATGTTGTGCAGGATACAGAATGGGCGTTTAGCGTGTATTGCCAATATGACCCATCTGTACATGATGCATGTTTGGCAGTTTCTGTTGACTCTCATGTATGGTATTTTGACAGTGGTGCTATAAAGCACATTACCTCGCATCGTGATATGTTCACTTCTCTTGAGGCTGTCCCTAATGAGAATATTTTACATGTGCCAATAATGCTTCTTACCCAGTGAAGGGCGTTGGTAAAATTATGCTTACTGCTGCAAATGGCAGCGCTTTCACACTTTCAGATGCTTTGTATGTGCCAGGGATAAAGAAGAATCTATTGTCTGTCTCTGCGCTTGCTAGACTTGGATTTGTAGTCAAATTTGTGGATGACAGATGTACTATTCATGATTTGACTTCTGGTGATACGATTATTGCATCTGGTACCTTGTTTCGTGGGTTGTATAGGCTCCATTCTTATGACAAGTGTGTGGAAGATTCAGCAAATGCAGTTTCTGAGATGAAAAGGCAGTTTCAGATGCAAAACTATGGCATGCTCATTTTGGTCATCTGAACTTTGCTAGTTTGCTGCGTTTGCAGAAATTTGATATGGTTGCTTCATTGCCCCCTCTTGAGGCACCATTGAAACATGTTTGTGAAGGCTGTATTTTGGGCAAAATGCAGCGTTCTGCGTTTCCAAAGGATGGTTCTATGCGAGCCACTCGCAAATTGCAACTTGTACATAGTGATGTATGTGGGCCTATGCAAACTCCGTCATTTGGTAAACACTTGTACTTCGTGACTTTCATTGATGATTACTCAAGGCATGCATGGGTATATCCACTGAAGGCAAAGTCCAAAGTGTTTTTGTGCTTCAAACAGTTTTTTCTTATGGTTGAAAATGTATCCAATTGTACTGTGGGCACCCTCCATTCTGATCGAGGGGGGGAGTACATGTCTAAAGAGTTTGATGCATTTTTGGCTAGTCGTGGGATAAAACACCAATGTACAGTGCCGTATACCCCTCAGCAAAATGGTGTTGCTGAGAGAAAAAACAGGTCACTTATGGAGATGGCACGATGTATGGTTAAGAGCCAAGCTTTGCCACATGCGTTTTGGCTTGAGGCTGTCATGTGTGCTGCATATGTACTCAACAGGTGTCCCACTAAGGCCTTGCAGTCTATTACTCCATACGAAGCTTGGCATGGCAGGAAGCCTTCTATTGGTCACTTGCGTGTCTTTGGTTGCTTGGCCTATGCTTTAGTGCCTGTGCAACAATGCAAAAAATTGGATGATAAGGCTGTCAAATGCATTTTTGTTGGTTACAGTGCTGAGAGCAAGGGTTATAGATTGTATCATCCGTAGTCAAAGCGTATCTTGATTAGTCGAGATGTTGTTTTTGTGGAAGATGCTGTGCAGCCTTTGTTATCATGTACCAAAGAGATAGGTGTGAGCTCACGGGATGTATTTGATACGCTGTTGCCTCTATTTACAGGTGGGAATTCAAATCTAAGTCCTACTGAGGCAAATATTCAGCCTATGCAGATTTCAAACAACATCATAGATCAGCCTATTTCTGATGCAGATTTACAGGATGTAATTCATGAGGATAGGGCTGAAAATGAGTAGGCTAGAGGTATGCCTAAATGGCTGGTGCAAACCTTGCGTGATAGTAAGATTGATGCACCTATGACTAGTCGTACTCGTTCAGGTTTTCAGCATGCCTCTTATACATCAGATTGTTATGCTTTGGCTGTGTCTAGTATGTGTGAAGAGGAAGAACCTCTTTCATTTAATGAGGCACAAAATTCAGAAAATTGGTTGGCTGCAATGCAAAGTGAATATGATGCTATAATAAAGAATGGTACATGGTCTTTGTGTGATTTGCCTATTGGAAAAAAGGCCATTGGATGTAAGTGGGTTTTTAAGTTGAAACGAAAGCCAGATGGCCTGGTGTTGATCGCAAAGGGTTATGCTCAAGAAAAGGGCATTGATTTTGATGAGACCTTTGCTCCAACTTGTCGTATGACTACCATTCGTAGCATTTGTGCATTGGCAGCTCATAATGGTTGGAATGTATATCAGTTGGACATAAAGATTGCATTCTTGAATGGAGATTTGCATGAGGAGGTGTATGTATTGCAGCCTCGTGGTTTTGTTCAAAAAGGGTAGGAAAACAAAGTGTGCAGGTTGAAAAAGGCTTTATATGGTTTAAAGCAAGCTCCCCGAGCTTGGTATGAAAAGATACATGCATATTTGACTGCACAAGGTTTTCAGAATAGTCCAACAGAAAGCACTTTTGTATGCTAAACGTGTGGATGGTGTACATCTAATCATTGCTCTCTATGTCAATGACATGCTGCTCACAGGACCAAATGAAAGTCATATTGCTGATTTTAAGGCTGATTTGAATGCCTCTTTTGAGATGTCAGATTTGGGGCATTTACATCATTATTTGGGGATACAATTTAAGCAGTGTGATGGAGGTATTGCTTTGTGTCAGACAAAGTACATCGAGACATTGTTGCGGAGATTTGGCCTTGAAGACTGCAAGCCTATTGCTACTCCAATGGAGACAGGTTTGAAGTTGAGTCTTCATGATGCTGGAGATCACTTTGATGTCACACTCTATCAGACAGCTGTTGGTTGCCTCATTTATGTATGCATTACGAGGCCGGACATTCAGTTTGCAGTCTCACAGGTGAGCAGGTTTATGCATAGCCCAGGGTCTCAGCTTTGGAAGGCAGTTAAACGCATCTTTCGCTACTTGAGTGGCACCATACATCTTGGGTTGTTTTATCCCAAGGGGGGGGATCGTTGCCGCCAGATTTACATGCTTTTTCGGACTCAGATTGGGCTGGTTGCTATGACACAAGAGTGTCCACAAGTGGTTTTTGTTTCATGCTTGGTAGATCATGCATATCTTGGTTGAGCAAGAAGCAACCTACTGTGGCCACTTCTAGTTGTGAAGCTGAGTACAGGGCAGCTTTCACAGCTACGGTTGAGTGTGTGTGGCTCAGACAGCTTATGGTGGCTGACTTGGGTGTTGGACAGGAGTCTGCCACCTCTATCTTCACTGACAGCCAGAGTGCATTGGCAGTTGTGAGAAACCCAGTTTTTCATGCTCGCACAAAGCACATTGAGGTGCATTATCACTATGTCAGGGAGAGACTCTCAGCAAGAGAGATCAGCTTGGCCTATGTGCCAACACAGGACAGCCTCGCCGATCTTCTCACAAAGGCACTTCCTCGTGAGAAGTTCAAAGCTTTCCGCAAAGCTTTGGGCTTGCTCCCCTTTGTGGACTGATCCACTTCGGGCATGGCACTTTCCTATACATGAGTGCCAGCTCTCGTTCACACCATCACTCCCAGGGGGGATTTGTTGCCATATATATATAGGCAGTGATGTGTGTGAACACACTTAGGACCGTCGGGGAACTTTTTCCCTCTTTAGGAGGTTTTCTCCCCTGGCTTGTATATACGCCCATCCTTCTAGGGCTAACTTATCTTTTGTACATTGACACAATCTAATACACTTTGTGTTGTGTGCATTCTTGCTTCTTCTTCTTCAAGCTTTGTGTGCTTTCCTGCAACCCTAATTCCAACATATCTCTCTCTAGGCCAAAACAGGGTAAAACAAGATCTTTCTTCTATTTCAGAGAGGGGAATCATTTCAAGAACAGAAGGGGAGGTTCTTACACCTTTACACCTCAAAAGCTGGAGGGAGGAATCTTACACCCCCTCCCTAATTCAAATCCGTTCTCGAAGCTAGCAAGGGCACTTAGCAGTAGGGTGGTTTACAAGATCAAGGTGCCTAGTTTTGTCCACTCAGGCACCCTATAAATAGTAAAAAAATAAGAATTTGTTTACCTTTAGTGGCTAATCTCTCCGAGCTAACAAAGGAATTTCCTTTTAAGTTCTTTTGTTAGAACATCACATGCATCAACGTATACACCTTGTCCTGAATTTGGACTGATTCCATAAAATGTTAATATCTTTTACATATAAACTCATATGAAATTCCCACTTTGGACCTTAGATCTTCACTTAATATAGAGCTTAACTTGATTTTTTGAGAAACTTTTAAGCTATTTTCTATAAATATTTCAAGGTCTTTAAAGTGTTATAATATATGCCACTTTTTGTACCCACAATAACTACCACTTAAAATGCTCAATCTTGTAGATCAAAAGAGTGATAGATAGTGAGGCATTAGTAGAATGTGGTGGTTAGTCAAAGTTACAAATCCAATGGTTGAATTTATAATGATCTCTTTTCCTCTAGGATATCAGAAGGTCTGTAAATATTAATAATCTAATTAGTAAAATAATGTTTTTGATGTAAATCATTGAAAACCTATAGGGACTAGTGTACTTGTAATTATGCATCTATGGAAAAAAATAGATCACTCTAAGTATGGAAAGATCATTTTTCATCATTTCATTATATTTTTAATTTATTTTAATTAATTAGACTAATTTATATTAATCCACATTCATACATCCACATCCACGTCCATACATTCACATCCATATATCCATTTCCACATCCACATTCATACATCCACATCCACATCCACATCCACATCCATACATCCACATTCATACAATGTCCACATCCACATCCATACATTCATATCCATATCTACATCCATACATCCATTTTCACATCCACATTCATATATCCACATCCACATCTAGTCTTCGTTCATTTTCATCTATCTGATTCATTTCACATCCTCATATCTATTTATAGAATACAAGAGATTTCTTACTTTTGATACAAGATTTCTTTACGCATCTATTTATGCATAAATTCCATTTTAAGGAGAATAACACTTTCGAAATAAAAATCAATCTTTTATGCATCTTCCTATGCATAAATTCATTTTAAATGAGAATGACACTTTTGAATTAAAATTCAATCTTTTATGCTTCTTCTTATGCATAAAATCAAAATTGATGAAAATAACTCTTTTGAACTAAAAATAGATTTCTTTATGCATCTTTCTATGCATAAAATCAAAATTGATGAGAATAACACTTTTGGATTAAAATAAATTCTTTATGCATCTTTCCATGCATGAATCCAATTTAGTAGGAATTACACTTTTAGAATAAAAGAATTTCTTTTATGCATCTAATTTATGCATAAAATCATTTATGATGAAAATCACACTTTCAATATAAAAAATATCTTTTATGCATACAAATCATTTATGATGAAAATCACTCTTTTAATATAAAAGAATTTCTTGTATGCATCTAATTTATGCATAAAATCCATTTATGATAAAAATCACACTTTTAATATAAAAAAATATCTTTTTTGCATATGTTTATGCATACAAATCATTTATGATGAAAATCACTCTTTTAATATAAAAGAATTTCTTTTATGCATAAAATTATTTATGATAAAAATCATACTTTTAATATAAAAAATATCTTTTATGCATATGTTAATGCATACAAATCATTTATGATGAAAATCACTCTTTTAATATAAAAGAATTTCTTTTATGCATCCAATTTATGCATAAAATCATTTATGATGAAAATCACACTTTTAATATATAAAAAATATCTTTTATGCATATGTTTATGCATACAAATCATTTATGATGAAAATCACTCTTTTAATATAAAAGAATTTCTTTTATGCATCTAATTTATGCATAAAATCATTTATGATGAAAATCACACTTTTAATATAAAAAAATATCTTTTATGCATATGTTTATGCATACAAATCATTTATGATGAAAATCACTCTTTTAATATAAAAGAATTTCTTTTATGCGTCTAAATTATGCATAAAATCATTTATGATGAAAATCACACTTTTATAATCAGAATAATGATTTTAATATACTTCCTTCTATGCATAGAGTTTAATTCTAAAGAAAGTAACACTTTTTTAATAAAATGTTTTTAGTATGTATTTTCTTATACCTAGGATGAAAATTAACACTTTAAGAATACATATACGATGGGAGTTACTCTTTTTGAATTAAAAAAAAGTAAAACTTATTTTTTCACAATTTTAGAAAAATTTTGCCATAACCTCCTTTGTATGGCTGACCAGTTTTCAATTTTTAATTCTCTAAAATTAATTGGAAGTTCACCAAGAGTATTTAAATCATTCTAATGTAAACATTTTCTACTTATCAAAGAGAAACATTATGAAAAACTTGATTCTATCCATTAATCATTCATCTAGGATAAATAATGGTTGGATTTACTAAAGAAGAGAGGGAAATGCCTTTTTTCAAAAAGGTATAACATTATTTTCATTTTAGAGAAGATAAAAATCATAAAAACCATTAAAATTAAGCATAAATGGGAATTTATGTATTTCCTTACTAACATTCGTCAATTAACTTCAATAGCAATCAAAATCCATTCCAATTAAGCTTCTCAAGCTTGAGAGGGGTTGAGAAGAGAGAAACATTGAGAAATTATGGAAAAATATCAAAATTCACACTTTACCTTACAAATTGCTTAATTCTTTGATCACGATAGAGGCCCCCAACCAATCAATTGGTTTGGTATGTTGATGGAGCCACCAATGGAGATTGAAGAAGGAGGGAAGCTCCAATTTCTTCAATTTGGAGAGAATTTGAGAGAATAGTAACAATTATCATTATTTCAACATAATTCTGGCATAGTATAATTCTCCTATTTTTTTACAAAGGGCTCAGGTTCTATTTATAGGAGAGGGAGGCTCTAACCAAGACCAAATGATTTCTAGAATTTATAGGATAGGGAGGCTCTAACCAAGACCAACTGATTTCTAGAATTTTCTAGATTCAGTTTGGTTGAATTTGGACTAGATTTGAACCTAGTTTGGTTCCTTTTTTATTCGGTTTTAATTCGGTTTGATCCAAGAGAGAGGAGAGATAAAAATATGTTATTATTTTTGAGTTTAAAACTCATTCAAGCATGTGAAGTAGGCACCTCCTTGAAGGGACTCCCCTTCCTTACACATGTGTCAAAATGGAATCATTATACCCAAAATATCTCATTTTTTTAGTAATACTCATAGTTTTTTACTAATAAC
Source organism: Cibotium barometz (assembly GCF_041138505.1). Lineage (NCBI taxonomy): Eukaryota > Viridiplantae > Streptophyta > Polypodiopsida > Cyatheales > Cibotiaceae > Cibotium > Cibotium barometz. The sequence goes on from NC_141100.1 coordinate 14,392,542, forward strand.
CCTTGTACATAGTCAACTCTTCATCTTATGTGAGCATTTACTCATTTTTGGGTATTTTTCTTTTACAAATTGGATTTATCTCCTCCCCACACATGGATTGATCTTATTGGCCCATAAGAACCTTAATTTAAAATTTTGAAAAAATCTTGACCCCCAGGATAAGGCCTCTTGAATAGATTATACTTAATTTCTAATGCACCTTTTGAAAATCTTTTTGAACTTCTGTTTCGGGGGAACTTATTTTAATAAGAAGAGATATTTTTTCATCCAAAAATATTTAAAAACTGAATTACCACTCTCTAGAAGATTTTCTCTCTCTAGGCCATGGTAGAAACAAGATCTTTTATATTTCTGAAGAGGGATTTGACTACAGGGAAAAATACTGGACATCCTGAGAGGCCAAGGAGGAATCTTACAATCTCCCATCGAAAGCTGGGAGGCTTCCATGGAGGGAGCCACTAGGGTTGGAGAAGCCAGGGGTTGTGAAACTTGGCAAAAAATGCTCAACTAGCTCATCTTTCTACATCTCTAAAAGATTATGTATATATTGAGATGCCTTGCTAGACAACTTCATATGTAAATATGGTTTCACCTACCCGACCTATGATAAAGGCCCTACCATAAAACTGTGAACTGTGAAACTTGGCTAAAAGTGCTCAACTAGAGTACCTTTCGGCATCTCGAAAAGATTAATACGTATATTAAGATACCTTGTTGACCACTTCACACATAACACATTTTTATCCACCCGACCTACCATAAGGTGCACTTTTCTATCTTCCCTACCTAGACTTTATAAAGAAGCCTTACGTTGAGCTTAATTCCAAATAGGAGAGTCACAAACTTCATGTATACATTTGCTTAAGTGTAGAACTAGTGCTAATGGAGTATTTGAAATTCTTGTCACAAACTTCATGTATATATTTTCTTAAGTCTAAAACTAGTGCCAATGGATAATTTTTTAGTTTTATCTGGCCTAGTCTAAAGCTACTAATTTGTATATAAGTTATTTTTAACATTAAGCAATACACATTCATTCCTTTGTAATAATTGACATTCATTCCCTTGTATCATTGTTCATTCCCTTGTAACAAAGTACTTGTGAGCTGTTCCTCTTCTCTAGTCTTGGCTTCTATTTGTTGAATATTTACATGGCTTAATGCTTTTCTTACTTAGATAGGATTGTGTAAAGGCTTTATCGCTCCCTTGAGCTTCTTCTCTACCACCTCTTGAGAGAGATAACCACCAAGGTAAATTCTACCTCCTCTTTGCTTCCATCAAGGAGAAGGAAGCTCTACCCTCCCTTCCTTAGAAAAGGAAACATTTGGGTGTGATAATGAAGTGAGGATGAGGATGTGATTGACCATTACCAAATCTAATGCTCCAAACCCAAATGGCATTCCTTATGAATTATCCTGAGAAATTTCCCATTTGGTGTTGGAGACAACACATGTTCTCCTGCTATTTATAATTGTATGGGCTCCAATGTCAGGGAAAATATGTAGCCGTAGTGTGTAACTACGGCTACATGTGAACACTCCTTATGAGTATAATAGCATATTTGTGTGTGTTTGGGTTTGAAAAAGCTTTTAGGATTAGATATGATATTGTGCAAGTGTAGTAAGTTTCCTTAGGGAGACTTAATCTAGATTTGAGTCAAAAGATAAGGCTACTTACCTATAATAAGCATGTACTTGGTGTGGAGGTTCAACATATCAACAATCAAATAATCATTGAGTCATGAAAATCGTATCTCTCTTTAGATTATTCTCTCTTTCTCTTCTTTAGAACCACCATAGCTCTTCCCTTTTACCTCTCAATTCATTGGCTCATACTATCAATTGGCATCAAAGCTGTGCATTTGTTTTTTGGTTGCTGAAGCTGAATATTGTCTAGGCCGAAGATGGTTATTATATTAAGGCTAAAGCCTTATTAGAAGGCTATGTAACTGCTACAGTGCGACTATTGTGCAGAGCATCACCTTCAACTGTAATGCCAACAACAAGCTTATATGTGACCGCCTCCTTGACGTTCCCATGTCTTTGCCAACTAGCACCAAGCCTTTCCCTAGGTTCTTTCATCTACAACTAATGTACCTCTGATCTATGCATTCCTATCTGAGCGCAAGAGAATGAAGCGTGACTCATTGAGACCTTTGGTAAGAATATCTGCAATCATCTGGTCACTTGGACAATGTTCAATCATGATAGTGCCTTTGCGTACTTCGTATCGAACATAATGGTAATGCACAGCAATATGTTTTGACTTGTTATGTTGGACATAGTCTTTTGCAAGACTAATAGCACTCTGATTATCACACCGCAAGGGTGTACTAGAAAGAGGAGAATGGCCGATATCTGTCAACACTTGTCGAAGCCAAATGAGTTCACGAGCTGCAAGTGATGCCGCAACATATTCAGATTCGGTTGTAGAAACTGCAACACAATGTTGTTTCTTGCTGGTCCAAGAAATAAGACAACCATTAATGAAGAAACAATTGCCACTACTAGTAGATCGCATAGATAAATGTGAGCTGGCCCAATCTGCATCTGTGTAACCCAAAAGAGAAAGAGATGGAATGGAGTCGGATGTGAATTATCGTTGATAAACCAAACCATAATCTATAGTGCCTTTCAAGTATTTCAACACGCGCTTTGCTGAAGACCAATGCTTAAGAGAAGGACATGCAAGGTGTTGCCCGAGATAGTTAGCAATAAACAAAATGTCAGGACGAGTGTTCAAACCAACAACTTGAAGACATCCAACCAAATTAGCATATGGTTGATTTGTAACAAGCTGGCCACCACCATCAGAAGTGTTTTTCATGGAACTCGCAAGACAAGGAGTAGTTGCTGAATGTGCAGATTCCAAACCAAACTTCTTAATAGTATCTTCAATAAACTTTGACTGTCAAAGTAATAAAATACCTTTACTGCGATCCCTTTGAATCTGAATGCCAAGACACGAGTGAAGCTCTCCAAGATCCACCATATCAAATGTCGAAGATAACAACTGCTTACTTTGGTGTAGAAATCCCAAATCATTGGAAACAAGGATTGTATCATCCACATAAAGGGCAAGGATTACAAAACTACCATTTTGGTGTTTGGTAAATAAGTTGGGATCAGAAGAGCAAGAGAGAAAACCATGGGAGGTAAGAAAAAGATCAAACTTGATGTACCAGGCCCGTGAAGCTTGTTTAAGACCATATAAAGCCCTATGAAGACGAGCAACAAGATATTCCTTCCCTGCAATAACAAATCCTTCTGGCTGCTCCATGTAAATTTCTTCATTCAAATCTCCATTCAAGAAAGCTGTGCGCACGTCCATCTGATGAATTTCTAAGTCAAATTGAACAGCAAATGCCAATAAAACCCGAATACTAGTAATGCGAACAACTGGTGAAAAGGTTTCGTGATAATCAACGCCAGCAACTTGAGAATAACCTTTGGCAACTAAACGTGCCTTGAATTTGTCAAAGGATCCATCTGCTTTAAATTTTGTCTTATATACCCACTTACACTTAATGGCAGTACGGCCAGGAGGTAGCTCAGTGAGTATCCATGTACCTTTAGAGATAAGAGAATCATACTCTGCTTCCATAGCCTCTTGCCATTGATCCTTTTGTGGAGAACATATAGCATCACTGTACGTGGCTGGATCTTCAGAAGTAGAGAAAACATTAGCCTCAAAATCTTCATCATAAACATGACAAGAACCATGCTCAAAATCAATAGGCAGATCAATAAAAATGTCAACATCATCAATGACAGCATTCGGAATCAATGGTTGTGAAGAGGAAAGTTGCTCTTTAGATGGTTGTGAAGAGGAAATTTGCTCTATAGAAGAAGATTCATCATCACACAAGAATGGAAAAGCTTGAAGCAAAGATTTAGTATCATCAGAATCATCCATGGACCATGTACTGCCCATAAGCTGTTCATTGAAAATAGCATCACAATTTACAAACACTTTCTTGGAGGACGGGTCATAGAATTTGTAGCCTTTGGAAGTGTCAGAATACCCAATAAAAATAACTTTAAGGCCAGGAGCATCAAGCTTTGCTCGTGTTTCTTTAGGAACATGAATGTAAGCAATACATCCAAAGGTTCGAAAATGAGATACATAAGGAATTTCACCTGTCCATGCTGTGATGGGTATCTTACCAGAAGGAGCAGTAGTAGGAAGATGATTCTGAACAAAGACTACTGTCAAGAGAGCTTCACTCCAGAAGACACGAGATAACGCAGAATGAATCAGCATACATCGTATAGCATTGATAATAGTGCGATTCTTACGTTCAGCAACACCGTTCTGTTGAGGTGAATATGGAATTGTATGTTCATGATGAATACCATGGTCTGTACGATAACTCTCAAACTCACGAGACACATATTCTCCACCATTATCGCTGCAAAGTTTCTTGAGGCGACGTCCAGTTTGAAGTTCGACAGCCTTGTGAAATTGCTTAAAAACAGATAACGCCTCAGATTTTTGTTGAAGCAAGAAAACAACTGTATACCGTGATGAGTAATCATCAATAAACGTAATGAAATAACGATGTTGTGTTCTCGATGGAGGCAAAGGTCCACAAATGTCGGTATGAACAAGATCCAACAAATCATGAGAATGAACTGAATTGGAGAGAGGAAAGGGTTTACGATTGTGTTTGCCAAGAGCACAAAACTCACAGATTCCCATATGAGGATGAGCTTTAAGATCCATTCCGCGTATAAGACCTTGACGATGAAGATTAAGAAGCTTTGAGAAATCAGCATGAACAAGTTAGATTGGTCGCTTTGCTAAAAATAGCAAAGTTCGAGACGTGGGACGCAAGATTCATTGGTAGACGCTTGACGAAAAAGCTAGATTTGGCGGTTTGCTAAAAACGCTTGACGAAGAAGCTAGATTTGGGCGGGTTGCTAAAAACGCTTGACGAAGACGAAACCTGTGTGCTCACAAAGACACTTGATGAAGACGAAACCTGTGTGCTCACACAAAGAACCTGTTTTGCTGTTTTACAGATGTAGTTTGCCTGAACTGTCATAACTTTTGACTCACAACTCCGTTTGACAAACTTTTTTGATAGGATTCACCAGCACAATACAAACTTTTTTGGTTTTAAGGACACGATTAAGAAACAACTCTAATTACAGCAAGTTAAGCTATAAAATCATGTAGACAACACATAATCAAAGAACAATCTTGTAAGACATGAAATTATAATCATGAATTTAACAAGAAGACATAGATGCTTTCCTCATAGATGCTCTGATACCATGTTGAAATGTAGAGAGAAAGAGACGAGACAAGAGACACATCATGTACGCTCCCAAAGACTGATTCATATTGAGGACAAGATACATATATATAGGTGAGACCAAGTTAGGTAGAGTGAGCCATATATAGAGCTCCACACATGCTAGCAGTCAAGATGTCATGAAGAACCTTGCTAGTAGAAGTAACTTCAGAGGCCTAACTTGTTATAGCCAAGTTATGACACCACTAACAACCCTCTAGAAGCATCTCCACTCATAATTAAGATAAATTTATCACCATGATTCTATAGAATCATGCGAATGATCCTTAACCCTCAAAATCACATCACACCACATTTTCCCAAATCATCATCACTTATTTTCAGCACCAGCCTAAGCCTAACCTCTTCTTATCCTCAACATGAATAAAATCCAACCATGGAGAACCATAATTCTACATGAATAAAATCCAACCATGGAGAACCATAATTCTACATTCTACACAATCATAGTGGCCTATTGTCATGATTGTAGAATCAGCGCAAGAAAAACAATGCACTATACAAAATTGACCTTACTAAATTACCAATCGAGGTGCCAATGGGCCTCGTTATTAAGAAATAATGTATCCGAATTTGCACCGTGATTCTATGGTCTATAGATTCAAGCCTATGATTATCACAACATCAATAATGGTGCCGCATCACCAACCATGGCTATAGATCACACCGTAATTTCCATGTCATCAATCATGCCTACAAAATCACGGTGTGATCTACATGCCAATCATGGCTATAGATGGCACCATGATTGCCATGTTATCAATCATGCCTAAAACCATGCCAACATGTGTTGAGACTATCAAATCACAATTGTATATCCCCCACAAAAACATGAAAATCATGGGCCACACCATCTTCCCATGCCATTGGTGCATGAAACTTGAACCATAAAACTGTGTCTCACATCCTGATTTTCTAACGTGCAAAATCATGGTAGGAAATGCCACATCAGCAAAATCATGGAAGTAAAGACCCCTCTCAAAAATATCAATTAACTACTCCAAGTATCAAAAGAAGTGACAATATAGAACCTTTCCCAAGATAAACCTCCATAACACTTTCATTGTGATTCTATAGCCTACTGAATCATGCTTGTGATTGCTACATCACCAATCATGCTGCCACATCATCTTCACACAATCACGATTCTATAGCCTACTGAATCATGCTTGTGATTGCTACATCACCAATCATGCTGCCACATCATCTTCACACAATAACGTCATCTTTGCACAATCACGCAAGCCATGATTATATAATCATAGGGGATGATCCATCATCCCCTATTATTATACTAAACATAAAGGAGAAATCCATGGTGTGTTGTTTCAGACCATGACTCAACAGTCTGCAGTCACAATCATGACTATCATATTCCAAAGAGCTGCAAATCACCCTCCAGTTCCTTGAACCACCTCTATATTGATACTAAATTTATAGTATAATCTCAATTGCTCCAAACTAATAACAAAGAACTCTAACAAGGGAAGAGGTACCCTTGCTAGTTAATTGATTTGATTTGTTGTCTATTTTCCAGAATCATGGGGCAAGTAAAGTAGCGGACTTGAACCTTCATACAAAGACTCGGTGTCACACCACTATCCTTGAGAGGAGAAGATGTAATCTCAAATAAGAAGACCAAGGGCAAAGAAACAAAGCTAGTCCACCAAAAGGCTAGCTACCTTTGTCCACAATAGGATGATCCTTAGTCACATAGAAACAATGGATAACAAGAAATTGTACTTTTTATATCATTCTTTGCGATGCATGGAACTAGTAAATAATGCTAAGGTGAAGGAGGAACTCATCCCAAACCATCTTAGAAGTTTGGTGGTGGAAGAAGTCTAGTGCAAGGTGAATATAAAATTGTGCGCCAAGTTTTTGGCTTCTTACCAGAGCAGTTCTCAAAGGGAGGCACAATCTCCTACATAGATGGGCCAAAGAAAGCAATTTTGATCACAAACAAGATCATAAGAGGAACCTTGCACTTGTTAAGTGGAACAAAGCTAACACCATTCTAAAACAAGTTTGATTTCTCTGAGATCAGCCCATGTAGCAGGGTTGGTTGCTACACACTAAGTGGTGGGCTCTTCTCTGGATAGTATACCTAGAGTCCTCAATGCTCATGGCAAACACAGAAGGTAGGATGGAGTAGAACACAACATGAGGAGAGACAAGACTGCAAAAGAGGACAAGAACACTTGCACTACTCTGAGAACATTGTTACATGTCTGTCAATGTACCACGCATACTCAACATAGTGAAGAGGACAACATAGAGCTCAAGATGACAATAGGTAACTACTGAACATAGGATATAAGGGCATCCCAAGAAATGTCAAGGATCAAATGGCACATCCTATGGTTGAGTCAGTGGCATCATCTAGGTCTCAAATATTCCCTTAACGTAGAGGCCTTAGGTAGAATCTCCTATCCCTAGGAGATGTCGTTGGAGTGATAGTGTGGTGATGGCCTTTAGTGGTCGGTTGGGTGTCCGTGCAATGCCTTCAATGCTGATGCATCACGGTGGCCTTTGGTAGAGTCTCCACTACTTCTAGATGGTTCCTCTAAGTTGACCCACTGTAGGCACCCTTGGTATCTATAGGTCACTCACCCACAACTAGAGTGCTCACCATCCTCGGTGAAAGGAGAGAAGAAAAGAAATGACTGCAAAGAAGCAAGCACACTGATGGAAAATTAAGATCGAAGATTTTTGTTTTTTATTTTGGAGATTTCCGTAGTAGCAGGTGAGATTGCACAATAAATCCATAGTACGGATTTTTTCCCCTTTGCACTTAACTATGGGGGCTTTGATAATTAGTAAATTAGTAATTTATTGCACATTTAGTCGTGCTGCCCGCCCTACTCAAGAATAATTTTGTGGGCTCTCAAGTCGGTACATGAGCTAATCTGATTGGATTCTGACTAGAAAGTAGTATGTTGGATGATATCAAAATCAAGGCACACGTTAGTCCCAATTGATGTGTGCCTCTATCATCTGATTTGTTTTTTGCCTCAGCCTATTGCCTAACGGCTCATGTAGATAAGCCTATTAGGATACAAGAGGCAAATGGAATGAATTCTCTTTACTTAGATGGTGGGACCATTCCAATGTGCAAAAAGAGGTGCCAAGGATGTATGATCCAAGGAGGAAAGGGTTTTCAGACGAGCCAAGTGAAAGAGGGCTACTTGCTAAGGCATAAGGAAAATGGAAAATTGTCCAAGTCAAGGAAAGGGTTGGTTAGACAAGTTGGAAGGGGGGTTGTTAGGTGAGCCAAGGGACAGGGGTTTTTGGACAAATCGGAGGGGGGGGGGCAGACGAGGCAAGAAGATGTTGTTAGAGGAGTCAAAAGTAGCTGGTGGGATGGCAAGGCAAGGGGGGTTGTCTGATGACTTTGGAAAGTGAAGGGAGTTGGAGGAGTTAAAGGAGGCACAAGAAGCAAAGGAGTTAGAGGAGTTGAAGGATGCAGAGGAATTAGGAAGTCAGAGAAATTAGAAGAGGTGTAAGAGAGAAGTCAAAGGAGTCAAAGGAGGTAGAAGAAGGGGGTCACCAAGAAAGCAAGAGAGATGGGGAGAGATTACAATATCACAATAGAACCATTAAAAAGGATTCTACCACACATGATTGAGGAGATGGAGTAGAAGAGAGGAGTGTGCTGATGAGAGGATGGAAAAAGAGGAAGTAGAAGAGAGGAGTCTATCGACCACCCTTGGGTAAACTTGGCCAAGAAAGTAAACCTGGCCATGAAAGTAGACCTGACCAAGAAATACAACCCAACCATTATGTTGTTTTGCATTGGTCCATGGTTGGAGCTATAGGATATTTGTGAGCTCAGCATTGGAAGCATGAGTGGCTAACTCTACGGTGATGAGGGTTTATGGCTTGCTTAAAATAGAGAGATGGCAACCTCGATCTGAATGAGGGGAGATGGCAAGGAGGAATAGAGCATGAAGATGAAGAGTGGCTTGTTAGAGGCTGAAAATGGGCATAGAAGGAAATTCATACTATGTGAAAGGAGTAGATGATGGAAATAGGGGGCTGTTGTGGACAAAAAGGGGGGGGGGCTGGAGGGTGTTTGCCGACACGGATGAGGGAAAACACCAAGGGGAAGATATTGAGGAAAGGAAGACTTTGTGAGGTGAATAGAAATAGAAGACTGACTTTTTTTTTTGTCGGAAGGGGGGAGCTATGGGGAAGGAGATGTGACAGAGGCGGTCGCCCCACTAGGTTGATCGTGGAGCCATTATTAACCAGGGGAAGAAGCAGGCCGTCCAAGGTGTGGAGTTGTACATTGCTTTGAGGAATAATTTGGTGGATGAGGAATGGAACTTCCCAAGCACGGATGAGCTTCTTGGCCCATTTTAAATAACGATCTTGGTAAACCAAGACAAGTTGTCCTTCTTGGAATCGAGGCTTCCTGAGATGTCGATCATGCCATGCTTTCTAACTGTTTTGTTCCACCTCTCCAAAGCTTAGTTTTCCAATTCTCTAGTTTCATCCAAGATGGTTAGATGGAGCAATAAAGCACTTTGGTGAGGGTCTAAAAAGATGTAGGGAGAAGAGAGCTTAAGCTCTTGCAAGCACACACAGACTCACACAAATCCTAGAAGATAACACACAAGGTGAGAGGCTGAAAATTCTTCTTCTTCTTCACACACAACAAAAGAGGTCTAAAAAGAAGATAAAGTGCCTAACACGCATAATAGAGTATATACAAGCAATCGATAATGTGAACATGCTACATGGAAAATGGGTAGGTGTGGACTAGTCAGTGTAGTCTAGTTGTAGAATCTCTGGCAAAGATATGTCGGTGCCAGTTACCGAACCCGCCAGTGATGTAATTGTCGAACGATCATGCAGGCACCTTGTGAGTGTCAACTCATGTTGAGCTTCACATCTCAACACTCCCGCTCAAGCTCAACTCAGCTCATGAACTCCAAGCATATCTCAAAGTCTGCAAAGCTTCTCAGCTCCCAAGGCCTTCGAAGATGTTAGCGACCTGATCCTGTGTGCTAACGTAGGCCAAGTTGATGTCACCTACCAAGACTCTCTCCCTGATGAGGTGGTAATGTACCTCAATGTGTTTCATCCGCACATGGAAAATTGGGTTCTTGTGGACAACTGTATACTGCTAAGATTGTCACAATATATGACAACCTTTCTCTCCACATGCAGCCCCAAATTGGCAAGTAGCTTCCGTAACCAAGCTACCTCACACACTGCCATTGCAGCTCCTTTGTACTCTGCCTTTGTACTCGACAAGGCAACTGTGGGCTGCTTCTTGCTACTCCATGTCATAGTAGCACTCCCCAATGAAAACATAAATCCATTGGTATATCTCCTGTCTGAGATGCTACCTACCCAATCTGCATTTGTGTACCCATGTAGCTCCAATGGTACACTTGCTACATAAAACAATGCATAATCAACAGTGGTCCTAAAATACCAAAGTGTGCGTCGCACACTGTAAAGATGTGGTTTGCAACGGAACCTACATAAACTAGCTCTCTAAGCCAACAGTGTAACTCAAATCTGGCCTGTTGATCGTGACATAGATCAAACTCCCCACAATCTTCCTGTACATAGTGGGATCCTCCAACACATAGCTTGCATCTGCACTAAGCTTGCCATTTTGATCTAATGGCACCGAGATGAACTTACAATCAGCCATCCTATACTTGGACATGTCCAATACATATTGTCTCTGTGAGACAACCAAATACCATTAAGTGTGCGAACGACCTCAATTCCCAAAAAGTAGCGCAGATCTCGGAAATCCTTCAAGACTTTCACATGCTCAATCTCATCCAATTTGTCACCCCCAACAATAAGATCATATACATAGATGGTGATGATCATCACAATACCCTTGTCACTCTTGCACACATACAAAGAGTGATCTCTACATCTACCATATGAAAATGAATAGTAACAAGATACTCAACAATCTTGGTATGCCATGCTTGTGGAGCTTGCTTCAGACCATATAAAGCATTACGAAGCTTACATACATACTCTGGGTGAGCTGTATCCTCAAAACCGGGTGGCTAATCCATATACACTTCTTCTTTCAAGTCACCATGCAAGAACTCATTTTTTACATCCATCTGATGTAAAAGCCAACCTTTAGTTGTCGCTACCGCAATCACAACTCTCACCGTTGCCATCTTTGCAGTCGAGGAAATTATGCTACCATTACTCTTATGTTTCACCTTATACACCCACTTAGAACCAATAGCTTTATTACTCTTATGTTTCACCTTATACACCCACTTAGAACCAATAGCTTTATTGCCTTCAGGAAATGGAACCAAATCCCAATCTTATTTCCATACAATGCATTTATCTCCTCATCCATAGCTTTCTCCCAACATACATTTCCAATAGCCTCATCAAAACATGTGGGTTCTACAACATGCACAACTTTTGCCATATAAGCATAGTGGTGTGCCACATAACTATCATAAGTCAACCTTGGCATAGGGTTTTTGACTCTTCTAGATCTTTGTAACTTTGCATTCATGGCTTCTATAACCTTCTTCACACCAGGTGTCCTTATTTCTAGAATCCCAAGCTCCTCATCAAGGCTCATCTTTGAGCTCCTCATCAAGGCTCATCTTTGAGCCACTAAACACTCCATCAACAAGAGAATGCCAGAAATATAAGGCATACCAAGGGGCTCAACCACTTTCTCTTTGCCCTATGTGATGTACTAACTACATATCCAGGACTGGTATTATGATGTAGCTTGCCACTCCACTCCATGGTCTATTAATAGAACCGCTAGATGAGGACTCTCCTGGTCCACTCAATGACTGTGATTGCTGACTAGCATTTTGTGCAGCCACATTTCCACTTACATCAGCCCCAACAACCACATCTTTTTAAACAGCATACTAGCTACTTATCTCATCAAATACAACATCCGTACTTACCCTCAATTCACATGTAGCAGGATTATAGCATCTATATCCCTCTTGCTCAAGGGAATACCCAATAAACACACATTTTATGCCTTTGGATCCAACTTAGTATGCAACTCATCTGGCACATGCACATATGCAATACATCCAAAAACTTTCAAGTGAGATAAATCAGGTTTCTTGCTAGTAAACTTTCTTTGGTGTTACATCATGTATGGCTGTAGTAGAAGTCATGTTCATGATATAAATTGTTGTAGAAACAGCCTCAGCCCAATAGCTATGTAACATATTCTTCTCTGCCCCATCAATGCTCATGCTATTTCTGTAATGTGCCTATTTTTTTGCTCAGTAACTCCATTTTGCTGCGGAGTGTATCTACATGTAAATTTTCTCTAAATGCCATTCTTTCGCAAAGAATTCAGAGAACTCATTGGAGAAGTATTCTCCCCCTTCATCTGACCTTAGACACTTCACATGCTTTCCTATCTATTTTTCAACCCAATTCTCTTATGCCAAATGTATGTATCTACCAACAACTCTTGAACCATTCGCAAACATTGCAGCACTCATTTCAGGCATATTTACATTTAATGTAAACATTCTTCTCACTCTATTGCCTTTTGCAACCAACCTACACTTATCTTTAAAGTCTTATACATAACAGCCCATTAGGGTTAAACCAGACCTGCAAACCCTGCTCAATCATCTGGCCAATAGAAACCAGATTCTTTGTAATGTTTGAAACAGGAAGTACATCTGCAAGGTACTTCACCTTACCATCCTACATATAGACAATTGTATATCTCCAACATGGGCAATTGGATGAGCAGTGTCATCCCCTGTTTCAACAAAACCTGATCTTTCAAGACTCTTCATTTTCTTGAACCACTCACATGACTTGTCATGTGGTTTGAAGCACTTTAATCAACATACTATACATCATCCTTACATGTTGCTACAGCATTTCCAAACACATCATTAACTACATGTTGCATAACAAACAACTTCTCATTATCCTCATTATTTCTGCTAGAGGACACAGTTATTTTGTTACACTTTTTCATTTCGCATGTCTACTTCTTATAGCAATCTACTTGCACATGTCCAGGCTTACCCCACAATAAAAATAGCCTCGTGTATCATTATGCTACCTTTGCTAATTACCACCACGAACTATTTGACTCCCCCTACCTTCAAACTGGCCTCTTCCACCTGTGTGTTGTTGTTATGAATCCTGGGAATGTTGCTGCTCTGCTAACCAAAATTCTGATTACCTATTTGGCCACACCCCTGGCCATGTCCATGACCTCTACCTCTTCCTTTACCTAAACTTGTGTAGTAGGCCTAATGCTCTGAACTGCTTTTGTTTTGTGAAGCCTGGTGATCTCCACCTAAATTCTTCTCTTCAACAATTAGCATTGCCACCAAATTTATGAAGTTGGGAATGTTCTCCTAAGTTTGAATAGACATCATGAATGCCTAGTAATGTGGCTTGAGCCCATGTAGACACACTTCCACCTTATTATCATCATCATCAGTAGAAACACCAATTGATGCAAGGGATTCCACAATGCCCTTGATCTTCAAAACATAATCATTCACATACATATTTTTCTTCTCCACAGTATGAAGCCCATTCTTCAACTGAATCTTTCAAGACCATATTAGAGAGTTTGGGAAAATCCTTTTCCCATTTTGAAATATTAAAAAATGGGAGGCATGGTAAACCCTTTTAGGATTTTGTCAAAACCCCCTCATGTGACATATCATTGGAAAGCTCTTGAAGAGTAGGTTCTAAATCCACATTCTCCCGACAACTTTGGAATTGGCACGCTCAAGATACACCCAAAAGTAGATTGAAAATAAAATTTTCAAAGTAATGAGATTTTCCCAAACTCTCTAATATGGTCTTTTTCGTGCCTTGGTGTTGGTTTCATACAGCTTCACTAAGGTATCCCATGCCTCCTTAGATGACTTGGTATCCTGTATATGCCCAACCATGGTGTCATATATACTAATAGAAAGCTAATACATGACTTTCCTTTCTCCTTGATTCCAATCCTTGAATTCTTTTACATCTACATGCCTCCTTAGGTGACTTGGCATCCTGTATATGCCCAATCATGGTGTCTTGTATACTAAAGAAAGCTAATACATGACTTTTCTTGCTCCTTGATTCTAATCCTTGAATTCTTTTACATCTACAATAGTTGGATTAATCTCTGATAAATCTGGTGCTGCCTCCTCATGCCCAATCCTTAGGTGACTTGGCATACTGTATATGCCCAATCATCGTGTCTTGTATACTAAAGAAAGCCAATACATGACTTTTCTTTCTCCTTGATTCCAATCCTTGAATTCTTTTACATCTACAATAGTTGGATTAATCTCTGATATCTCTGGTGCTACCTCCTCATGTTCACCCCTTCAATGTAGTCCCAATAAACTTTTCCCATCAAAAAATTTGTCAATCTAAGCCTCCAAGAATGGAAGTTGTTCTTGTCAAGCTTCTCCACAACAATCTGGTTTATTCCATCATTTGACATCTTGTCTCTGCAATAGAAATTTACCAAAAATAGCAATCTTGTTTGACCTGCAGAAAATGTTGTATTCTCAACCAAACAGTACTACACTTCACCCAAATTGTCACAACCAGTGATCTCAATTTGCATACATACACCCAATGGCAACTTTGAGACCTCTTTCCAGTACACACAGTGTCTGCACAACCAATCGCCCTTCCTGCAGTTCCAAAATCATAGTTCTGCAAAGAATCAAAACTTACCCCGCAATGCCCACCATGAACACCTCTGAACTAAAATACGGAGGTCTAGACGCACCCGAAACGCATTTTTTGCCTTAAAAAATTTATCCAACAAACTCTATATTTGCCATGTAGCTCTGCTCTCATGAAGAAAGATCCTCAATCGCAGTTCGTTTGCCGATGTGCTGCCTCCCTCCCGACAAGGGTGTAGTAGCCAACACAAAGGGGGACGAGTAGATGAAGCTCTTACCCTTGTACTACTTCATGTGCTTCTCTTGCTTGCCACTCAGCCCTTAGCATGAACCAAGCTCTGATACCATGAAAAGATATAGGGGAGAAGAGAGATTGAGCTCTTGCAATAACACACACACTCACACAAACCCTAGAAGAGAACATACAAGGTGAGAGACTGAAAATTCTTCTTCTTCTTCACACAAAAAAGAGGTCTAAAAAGAAGATAAAGTGACTAACATCATGCATAATAGAGTATATACAAGTGGTCCATAACGTGAATGCGCACTAAGTGGATTGGGTAGGTGTGGAGTAGTCAGTGTAGTCCAGTTGTAGAATCTTTGGCGAAGATATGCCAGTGCCAACAACTACCAAACCCGCCAGTGATGTAAATGTCAAATGGTCATGCAAGCACCTCGTGAGTGCTAGCTCATGTTGAGCTTGACATCTCAACAGGGTCATCATGGCGGTTAGTCCCAACATAGAATAACCCTTGGTTGCATTCAAAGGGTAGAACAGCCTCCAAATTGTGGACCAGCTAAAAGGGACTATGGCATGTTGTGGCTTTGAAGGAAATTGGATAAGCCCACAAGGTGCCAAGGAGGGGCTCTGACCAGTGGACTGGGGTGCTGGTGGCACATCTTGTGAGTAAAGTGGCAGAGTACTACCCATTGGCCTAGGGGTGATAAGCATATGACTTGCGGTGAAAGATCTTATAGCTTCTCTCAGTAAGGTGGTGGTGATGACTTCATTGATGAAGTGGGAGCCTCTTTAATTGGTGATTTCCAAGGGGCATTCAAAACAAACAAGGATGTGCTTGTATAGGAACCAGGCCACTATGTTGGCCATGCAATCCTTGGTGGCTTGGACTTTCACCCACTTGGTCACATTAATCAGTGGTGTGGTGAGGACGAGAATATATCTACACTGGCTTGGGTGTGCCATTGGGTCAATGGGCCCATGAGTTTGAGACCCAATTTCTTGAGTGGGGACCAAGCAAGGGAGATCCAGAGAGGCTAGTGATTCTAAGATTGGTGGATTTGGGTCTGCACCGTTAAGTATCACAACATTTGGCAAACTAAATGGAATCTTTAAACATTATAGGCCATCGTAAGGACATGTTAGAACAAAAGACCACCCGTGATGTGGCTAAGATAGTGACCACCACAAAGTCTTGAATGATCATCTTTAACTAGGTGTGAGGCACTTTATGAGGGCTGACGCACCTACGTAAAACACCATCATGACCATCCTTGTTTAGTTGTCCAGCCATGAGTTGGAAGGGATGACTCTTCACCAGAAGTTGGCGCTTATCCTTGGGGCTAGCGCCGGCTGGAAACTATCCTATGGAAAGCAAAGCAAGGACATCCCCATACTAGTTGGGTGCATCATTAACTATGAAAAGGACACTATTGGTAGGAAGGTCATCATCAATACCTAGTTGTTGCAAGATCTCCAGTGTCAATGTAGGAAAGGTGGTCTGCCATGATGTGTTGTTTCTCTAGTTGGAGGATGATCTCAAAGTCAAATTCTTGGAAGAGTAGCAACCACTACCAGACACGACCAACCACCTAGGGTTTAATGAGAAGATACTTGAGAGTGTGGTGGTCCAAGATGATGACAAAGTAGGAGTGCCCAAGATATACTGTCAAAACTTTTGGCAAGCATAGACTATAGCCAAGCCTTCCCACTCAGTTGTTTAGCAGGCAAGTGTGAGAAGGTGGCTGGCATAATAGATTGGTATGTACATCTTGTATTCCACACTGGGCTGAGAAGGTGGCTGGCATAATAGATTGGCTTGTATATCTTGTATTCCGCACTGGGCTAAGTTAGGACCACGCCCACCACAGTGAGGCATGCATCGGTATGGACATGGAAGATTTTTGTCTAATCTACAGGAATGAGAATGGGGTCTTTACGGGTGAGGCACTTTTTAAGTTAAGAGAAGGTGGTAGAAGAGGGGTCAGATCACTACAAAATGGTGGATGGCTTAACTCAATGAGTCAGCAGTCGAGCTACATTAGTATACGTGCCAATAAAATGACAATGATAGCCAGTGTGCTCGACATAAACTTGGGTTTCTTTGTGGAAGATTGGAGGAGAAAGACAGAGGATTGCAATGATTTGATCAAGGTCAGGAGCCAAGCCTTTGGAAGAAGAGATGATACAACCTAGGAGGGTGCCCTGGACCACGAATGAAAATTAACACTTTAAGAATACATATACGATGGAAATTACTCTTTTTGAATTAAAAAAATTAAAACTTATTTTTCACAATTTTAGAAAATTTTGCCATAACCTCCTTTGTATGGCTAACCATTTTTCAATTTTTAATTCTCTAAAATTAATTGGAAGTTCACCAAGAGTATTTAAATCATTCTAATGTAAACATTTTCTACTTATCAAAGTGAAACATTATGAAAAACTTGATTCTATCCATTAATCATTCATATAGGATAAAGAATGGTTGGATTTACTAAAGAAGAGAGGGGAATGCCTTTTTTCAATGAGGCATAACATCATATTCAATTTAGAGAAGACAAAAATCATAAAAAAAACCATAAAAATTAAGCATACATGGGAATTTATGTATTTCCTTACTTCCATCCATAAATTAACTTCAATAGCATTAAAAAGGCATTTCAATTAAGCTTCTCAAGCTTGAGAGGGGTTGAGAAGAGAGAAACATTGAGAAATTATGGAAAAAGATCAAAATTCACACTTTACCTTACAAATTACTTGATTCTTTGATCACGGTAGAGGCCCCTAACCAATCAATTGGTTTGGTATGCTGATGGAGCCACCAATGGGGATTGAAGAAGGAGGAAAGCTCTAATTTCTTCAATTTGGAGAGAATTTTAGAGAATAGTAAAAATTTTCTTTATTTTAGCATAATTCAGGCATAGTATAATTCTCCTATTTTTTTTACAAAGGGCTCAATTTCTATTTATAGGAGAGGGAGGCTCTAACCAAGACCAACTGATTTCTAGAATTTTCTAAATTCAGTTTGGTTGAATTTGCACCAGATTTGGCCCTAGTTTGGTTTCTTTTTTATTCGGTTTGATTGAATTTGCACCAGGAATTTGCACCAGATTTGGCCCTAGTTTGGTTTCTTTTTTATTCGGTTTGATCCAAGAGAGAGGAGAGATAAAAATATCACATTATTTTTGAGTTTAAAACTCATTCAAGCATGTGAAGTAGGCACCTCCTTGAAGGGACTCCCCTTCCTTACACATGTGTCAAAATGGAATCATTATACCCAAAATATCTCATTTTTTAAATAATACTCATAGTTTTTTACTAATAAACCTTGTACATAGTCAACTCTTCATCTTATGTGTGCATTTACTCATTTTTGGGGGGATTTTCTTTATTTCTTACATTTTTCTCCTCCACACATTTGGATGAATCTTATTGGCCCATAGGAACCTTATTTTAAAATTTTGAAAAAATCTTGACCCTTAGGATAAGGCCTCTTGAATAGATTATACTTGATTTCTGATGCACCTTCTAAAAATCTTTCTGAGCTTCTGTTTCGGGGGAACTTATATTAATAAGAAGAGATATTTTTCCATCCAAAAATATTTAAAAATTGAATTACCACTCTGTAGAAGATTTTCTCTCTCTAGGCCAAAACTGGTAGAAACAAGATCTTTTATATTTTTGAAGAGGGATTTGACTTACTGGACATCCTGAGAGGATGGGGAGTAATCCTATAGCCATGGTATATAGGCCAATGTGAATAGCTAATCATAATTAACTCATACTAATAAAATTTACAAGCTAATCATCTTTCATGGCAATCTTGCCCTTCTCCCTATTCATGGATGGTGCTCCTACACCCATGTTGTCACTCCATGATTTGAGTGGCCAAGCTAGTTCTTTGCAGTGGTATCAAAGCTTTCCATTGATCCTATTTTTCCTAAATTTCACCATGTTTTGTTGCCTGCAAACTTTTCAACCCCTTTTGTGCTCCAAGAAAACCCTAGAATCTTGTAAATTTCATCAAATTTCTTGCTCATAATTCAAGTACATGTATTCCAGCACCTAAACAAGCCTTAGTGTTGATTCTTGGTTACCTATGGCAAGGGATTTGAACCTTGGAGAAGGAGCAGCTAGGCAGTGAAATTCAGCAAGGGGGTCACCATTTTTCATGAGAAATGCACCATGCAAGCTTCAACTACATGTCTAAATGCTTTGTTTAGCTTAGAAATGGAGTGTTTAGCCATTTTAGCACTCTTGGGAGGCCTATTTCTTGAGATATGAATCCCATGGACTCTCCAAAATCTAAAAATACAGATGTCCACATTTTTATTCATGGTAAAGGTATTCTCCACCATACACTCAAGACTATGGTTTTTTAGTGATATTTGAACAATTGATAAGCACTTCCTTGTATTTCTTGCTTGAATCTTGGAGTTCTTGAATTTAGGGCTTCCTTCCAAGAAACCCTAATTTCTTGACATTGGCCATTCCAACTTGCCATTAGCCTTGTCTAATCATCATTAATTGCACTAATGATGCCATTACACAAGATAATGCTTCAAATAGGCCAATGGTCAAGCCATTTTTCTCAAGGTTGGGGATTTTTTTATCAAATTCATACACCATTGGATGCCATTGGAACCATTTGATGCTTCTTCAATCATTGGTGTGACATTCCAATCCATATGCCTTTTGCTTCACCTTGTTTGTTGCATTGGAATTGAATTGTTTTCACATGAAGCCATGGGGATTGAAGACATAAAGAAGCTCAATTGTATTCCTAAATAACCTCTTCTACAACATTAGCTTCTTATGTTGGGGATGATCATGGCATGCAACTATAAGTGCTGATTGTAAGTGGATTCACATATACCTTGAGGTTCATGTTTCACAACTCACACACACTTGTAATAATCAAATGATGTGAGAGGGTACCTCGGAATTTGGAGGAGAATCCGAGGGGAGCATGTCTTGAATCCACCTTGCTATGAGTGCATTGGAAAAGCGGTAATGTGGAGGATTAGGTACCGGTGGTGAAGAAATGGCCACAACTTGTGCCTAGTTTCGACCTAGGTGTACAAGGGTGGGAAGAGCATGGTTTAGGAGATCGGCAAGCCTCAATACTCTTCATCGACTTCCAAGTTCTTATTTTGGATGCATTTTATTGAGAAAAGGATTTGGCAAGTAGAGAATTCAGTATTGTAATTGATTTTACTTGATTTGATATTGAGATTTGGTCACTAATACAAAGGAGACCATGCCAAAAAATTTTAAAATTTACATGCATGGTTGGGATTAAGGGAAATTGTGGACATATATAAGGTTCTTTTAGATTCCAAAGATTCTTGGAAGCAAAGGGTGGCACATGTGGAACATGCAGAAGGTAAATGGGTACCAAAGGAGCTCTTGAGAAAAATCTACAGATTCACAAAACCCTAATTCAATAAAATTACATTAGGTCTGGAGTTTGGGTGATTATATAGGCCTCTTAATACTCTCTTATACCTTCCCAACAAGCCTTAAACCTCTCTTTCCAACATCATTTGGATCCCCAACTTGCCATTTTTCATTGGAGATCAAACTTGTGCCCAATCAAAAACATCGAGCTATTTAGGACAAATGTCATCATAGGATAGATGAACATCATTAGAGCTTCCCAACAATCCATAGTACACCCGAATTTAATTGGAGATCAAACTTGTGCCCAATCAAAAACATCGAGCTATTTAGGACAAATGCCATCATAGGATAGATGAACATCATTAGAGCTTCCCAACAATCCATAGTACACCCGAATTTGATGTCGTTTGGGGGGTCAAACCTATATGGTTGACTGTGAGACCCCCGCCCCCTCCGCGAGACGATGCCCCCTCCAAGGGCGCTGAGTACGGAAGCAGCATCAGCCCCTCGCGTGGTGCAAGGATCCACACTTGGGGCCTCGCCCATGGATATTCGGACAAGAGACTAGTCTGACGGTTCCTCCGAAACCTAACCCAGAAAAACTTCTCTTGCCCAAAGGCACGAGCAATTCCACAGAGAAAATCATCTAATGGGAGAATTGATCTAACGAGTCAAAGTCTTAACTAACCAAACTGATCCGACTGAACCCGAAAGTCATATGGCCAGATCAAGGAAGAGACTTGCACTTGGTCCATAGAATCACCGCTTTTTTTACTCCTTTAGTGAGGCATAACCGCTGCTGATTCCCTCCCACAGAACAAGGGTCTTCGTAGGACTTATTCTAACTAACGTAATTTAATGTTAACTATTTGTATCGCAGAAATCCCCCGATCCACCAACCGGCCCATGGGTAACCGTCCAACCATTGTATTGGTGGGATTCCTTTATAAAAATTTGGTTATGTTTTGCCCGAGTACCGAGGAAAAGAGTTCCCAGGCCCCCTAGCCAACGTTTCAAGCAAAATTCAAGGTAGTCATACCACTTACACACTCAATATGAAATTGCCATTTTAATAGATTCGGATGTCTTTAAAACAATCTTTCAATGAAATCATAGTATTCCTGATCATAATCCTCCAAAATATTAATCCATTGTTTTACAAAATATATCATCTGGACTCTCTGTTGAAGACCAGCTGGTCAAACAGCGAGATCCAATATCAAGATTCAGTTCACAAACATCATTCTTTTTCAGTTCATCTGTATCTTCCTCGACCTATGCATGGGTGTCCTAGCAACCGCCTGCGAGCCCATGCATCACCTAGTTAGAACCCTCTAGGATCCTACTTAGGTGTCCTAGCACTTCATTCAGGGAGACAGCTTCGTTGGTCCTCGCCCATCGTTACCGGAAGCGCACCATTTTAACCATACCGAGGCTAGTCAAGACCTCGGTAGACTTTTTCGCGAGTGATATCCCTCGACGACTCCCCGCCAGCTGTTGCAATGAGTCTCTCCTTAGTTACTCACAAACAAATGCTTCCTCTAGCATTCTGGCATAAAACAATCCTTTAAAAGAAAACAGAGGTTCTATGCAAGTAGAATTCTTGGTTTGAGATTTGTTCCACAAAACCCTTTTTCCTTAATCTAGATTTTCTTAATGAGAATCGTTGATCTCTCATCAAGGTAATCTACCCATCATTTGATTGAATTTCCAACTAGATTCTTGGTGATTTTGGTTAAGGAAAAACTATGCTAATTCAATGGTAGTCTATTCTTTGTGTCAAGAATTGGAATTGGTCACGAGGTTTTTGCTTGATTCAAATTCAAGAGATGGGCAAAAAGTTTACTGGCCACCTCTCTCACAATCGTGAGTCGTGGTCTAACCAAAATTATTCGGTTTACTTCTAACTTTGATTCCTAAGGATTTTCTTCAGATAAAAATCTACTGAACTTCTAGCTGTAAGGAAAATTCCAACTTTATGAATTTCCTTCCTTCCTAACCATTATAGATTAAGAAATGATTCTATATGAGAATATGGGGTTTTTATACAAATACTCTTCTTCCATTAATATAATTTTGGGTAAATATCAATTTGGTAATTTATCCACCTAAAATATTTAAGAATATTCTTTCTACCAATTTAATTATCAACCCTAAGTTTCTAGGTGGAATTATGGTGAAAATTCCTCTTTTATCACCAAAATTTAATTTAAATCTTTCTCTACTTAAAAAACCATAAGAATTCTTCTTTTATTTAAATACAAATATCTATTTTTTTAATAGGCTTAAAATCCCTCTTTTTGCATTTAAATGTTTGAATTCCAAATGTCATGGAAATTACTCTTTTATTATTTAAAAATTTCTTATGCATAAAATAAACTTATCTAAAATTTCTCCTTTTTAAATTAAATAAAAATATCTATTATTTTAAATATGCTAAAAATTCCTCTTTTACTATTTAATTACTTGGATCTCAATTATCATGGGAATTCCTCTTTTTGCACAAATTTTTTTAAACCAAAAATTTCTCTTTTCTTTTAATTAAATATTTATGCATAAATACTAAAATTTATTCACATGAATATGATGAAAATCATTCTTTTTGCATAGAATGTCCAATCCTTGAATGTGGTAGGAAGTCATGTTTTAGCATTATGCATAAAAATAAGATATGTATTATTTTTTAAAAATTTTACCATAGCTTCGCTGCTATTACTGATAATTTTTAAATCTTTTCTTAAGAGAATAAAACATCGTAATGAAAATATGATAGAAGATCTATTCTTAAACTTAAATCTAAACTATGAATTTAAATCATAATTTTAAACATAATCATAAACTTAATTATGATTATTCTACTAGATTAAGCTATTTCCATTATTCCTCTTTTTCCAAATTGATAGAATTATCTCTTTCCCATTTAGAATCAATTAAAGTAGTTTTTAACTAATAAAAGAATTAACCATTATTTTATTAACATAAAAGCATAAAAATACCATTTTCTTACTCTCTAGCTTAACAAGCTTAGTGTTTGATTTTGAATTAAGAATTTATCAATGAGAAGCATTCTTTTGCTAAAAAATTAGCCATAGGAATGACTATTCTTTTTGCGAGAGAGATATACATAAGAAAGCATTCTAATTAAGCATAAAGATTAACTTTTCCTTGATTACACATTAAAAATCTTAGGGAAAGCTTGATTTGAATTTAAAACAACCAATTAGAAAACTTCTCTAGCTTGAGAGGGGTTGAGATGAGAAGTCATTTGAGAAAATTTAACAAAAAACCATAAAATTCATTCTTACCTCATTGGCTTGCTTCTTTGCTAGAAGTGAAGCCCCCAACCAATCAATTGGTTTAGCAAGTGGAGAAGAGAGCTCTGAAGAGAGAGAGAAGCTCCAAGCTCCCCAATAGTAGAGGATTTTTAAGAGATGATAGAAAATATGATTATTTTAATGTAATACTAGCATGGTATAGCTCACATATGAGAATACAAAAGAATGAGGGTTTTTTTTTAGGTGAGGGAGGCCACTAACTGAGTCCAATTGGGTTCTAGAAATTTTTAGCTTCAGTTTGACTAAATTTGGACAAGATTTAGACCAGTTTGGCTCCCCTTTTGATCCAGTTTGATCCAGGAGAGAGAAGAGATAAAAATATCACAATTTTTTTGAATTAAAAACCCTTCCACACATGTGAAGGAGGTTCCTATCTCAAAGGTCCCCCTTTCCTTACCAAGGTGTCAAAAATTCATCATTTCTCCAAAATATCTCATTTTTTTAGTAATATCTCCTAATAAACCTTGTACTCAGTCAACTCTTCATCTTACGAGAACATTTACTCATTTTTTAGGTATTTTCTTTTATTCATTATATTCATCTCATCCCAACACTTAGATTAATCCTATTGGCCCATAGGATCCTTAATTGGACCATAATCCAAAAATTTCTGAAAATCTAGACCCTTAGGCTAAGGTCCCTTAGATCATTTTTAATTGATTCCTAATGCACCTTGGAGAATTTATTTTAAACTTTTGTTTCAAGGAAATATATTTTAGATATTACGAGAATTTTTATATCTAAAATATCTTAATATTGAATTATCTCTCTCTAGAATTTTTCTTCTCTCTAGGCAAAAACAAGGAAAAATAATATTTTCTTGTATTCTGAAATAGGGAATGATTACAGGGGATTGAGGTAAAAGCTTTCTCATTATTTAGGCTAAGGAGGAATCTTACATCCTCTCCCACTGAAAAACGTGAGATGTCCTCATCTCGCAAAGTGGGGGTAATCTTTTTCCATCTCTTCTTCTTTCTCCCAGGTGGCATCTTCTAGAGGGAAGAACTTCCACATGACTAAAAATTCTCTGAGAAGTCAATATTAGGTAATTTGGAAAAAATCTCATATTTTGGGAATCAATTACTCCTTTATAGTTTTGGACATATCTTAAACATAACAACTCTAAATTTTTCGGAGATCATAGATTTAGATTCTACTCTTCAATATCTTTCCAATGATATGTCACTTGAGGAGGTTTTGACAAACTTTTGGACAAGGTCACCACCATGATCCCATTTTGCAAATGGGAATGGGATTTTTCCCAAATTATCTAATATGGTGTTTGAGGACTCTGCTCCTGAGAACCTTCTCCTGAACGTCAAGGATTTCTTCAGGCTAGAGTACCATCTGGCCTTGAGTTGGAGAAATCAATTGTTCATCATCGAGCACGTGACTCGGGCTGGGTACATATTTCTTAATCAAACTGATATGGAATACATTATGTACCTTGAGATGGGGAGGCAAAAGAAGTTTATAAGCTAGATCGCCTACTTTTTTAAAACAGCATACGGTCCACAATATCTGGGAGAGAGCTTCTTGTACTTCCCTAAAGATAAGGAACTTCTTTTTGGTCTCATACTCAAATGAAGACCATATGTGATTCTTTAAACTCTCTCTCTTATCTCTTGGCTTAACCACTTCTTAGGTTCCCTGCATAGCATGGAATAATATCATCTATTACCCGATTCACTCTTTCAGTTTGGCCATCTGTTTCGGGGTGATAGGTTGTATTGAGATCCATGAAAGTTCCTACTCCTTCAAAGAATGCAGTCCAGAATTTCGATGTGAACTTGGGATCTCTGTCACTTAATATCCTCCTAGGTAAGCCATGCAATCTGAAGATTTCTTCAAGGAAAACTCTGGCAACATCCATTGCAGTGTATGTTTCTTTTACTAGAATCAGATGGGCAACTTTGGTTAGGCTGTCAACTATCACAAAAATGGAGTTGTAACTTGACTTCACTAAAGGTAATCCAATGAAAAAGTCCATACTGATACATTCCCACTTCATCTGTGGAATGTCTAAAGGTTGTAGTTTCCCTGGAATCTTGACTCTCTCTACCTTGATTCTCTGACACATTAAGCATTGCTGCACATGATCAAGTACATCCTTTTTGAGTCCTGGCTAGAAGAAGCTTTTCACAAACATATAGGTTTCTATAAACCCTGGATGTCCAGCTATCAGGCTTCATGGGCTTCTCTCAGAATCCTTCCCTTTATTCCCTCATCATTTGGAATGCATAGCCGATTATTATAATACATGCATCCTTCATCCAATTGGTACCCAAGAACTCGACTCATTTCTTGAGAAGTCTTGCTTTCCTGCATCAAAAGGGTAGCAATAGGGGCAAAGAATTTGTCCTACATGATTCTCTCCCTTACTTCACACACAGATGAATGGATTTGACACGACTATAGTTGCAAGCAAGGAGGCTTTTTTGCTGAGCGCATCTGCCACTACACTTTCTTTCCCTGGCCGATAATCTCGAAATCAAATTCTTGCAAGGTTTGCATCCCTCTCCTTTGACACATGTTGAGATCCCTTTGGGTGAAGATTCACTTCAGACTTTGATAATCTGTCATCAAGGTGAACCTCTGTCCTAAAAGATAATGTCTCCACAACTTCAGAGCATAAACTATTGTGAGAGTAACTCCAAGTCATGGATGGCATAATTTCTCTCATGTGTTCTGAGCTTTCTGGATTCATAGGCCCCTGCATGACCTTCTTGCATAAGAGCACCACCTAAGGCAAACCCATTGGCTTCAGTAACTACTTCAAAAGGTTTGGTAAAATCTGGCAATTTAAGGACAGGGTTGGTTACTAAGGTTATCTTCAGCTTATCAAAGGCACTCTGACACATAGACGACCACTAAAATAGGGTACTCTTCTTGAGAAGGTTAGTTAAAAGGGATGCTATCTGAGCATACCTGGGTATAAAGATCCTATACCATTTGGTTAATCCTAGGAATCCTCTGACTTCCTTTACTGTCCTGGGTTCCGGCGAATCTACGACTACTTGGATCTTTGCGAGGCCACAAGAAATCCCATCTTTAGACACTATGAATCCTAAGTATTCCACCTAGTCAATAGAAAAAGGACACTCGCTCTTTTTTGCAAAGAGTTAGTGCTTCCTTAGGATTTCCAAGACCTTGCGCACATGACCTTCATGATCTGCATCATTCTTTGAGTATACCAAGATATCAGCAAAGAAGATAAGAACGAAATCATCCAAGTATTCTGTGAGAATATCCTACATAAGGCAATTAAACGTTGCCGGGGCATTAGTCAATCCAAATGGCATGACTGTGAACTCATAATTCCCATAGCGAGTATTGAATTCTATCTTCTGGGATGTCTTGTTCCTTGATTTTGATCAAGTAGTACCCAGATTTGAGATCTATCTTTGTGAACATTTGGGTCCCACGTAACCGATCCAGAAGTTCATCAATCCTTGGGATAGGATACTTATTTTTAATTGTTAATTGATTCAATCCTCTATAGTCAATATAGAGTCTTAATGTTCCATCTTTATTCTTTTGAAAGAGAACGGGCACACCCTAAGGTGAGACACTTGGTCTGAACAATATAGAGTCTTAATGTTCCATCTTTATTCTTTTGAAAGAGAACGGGCACACCCTAAGGTGAGACACTAGGTCTACTCTAACAGTTGTCTTAACTGCTCCTTAAGTTCTATGGCTTCAGGGAGGGACTGGCATTTTGTATGCACGCTGGGCTACTGGCTCAGCTCCAGGGGTTAACTCGATCTCATGATCTACTTCACGAGACGGAGGCATCTCAGTCAGCTCTTCTGGGAACACATCTGCATACTCACTTAACCACTCTAGTTCTTTAGCCTTGCATTTCATATCTACCGGATTCATCTTAACGACATAAATAGCTTGCCTCTTTCTGAGCCCTTTTAACAATTTAGAAGCGTTGACTAATTGCAGCAATGGGGATCCAGAAATTCCATTTCCTTGAACTTTAAGCCCGTGAAGGTCAAGGAAAGAGATGGTTCCATTGTGACAATGAATGTCAGCCTGATTCTTATGGAGCCAATCCATTCCAAGGATTCAATCATAGATTCCCAAGGGTAGGACTCTGAACTGGCACTCTATTATGTTACCATCTAGATTAAATTGAATAAGGCCTATCTCAAGGTGTGAAAAGAATCTTTCCACTTGCCAATGGGTTTCCCTGATTTTTGATTTAGGACTAACTTACGCAGACATCTTGGGGAAATAAAAGAATGAGTACTACTTGAATCAATTAAAAGCTTGAATTGCTTACCCTAGTACTCTGCTGGAGTCTGGAGGACTGAAAATTGACGGTTATTCCCCTGACGCTCTATTGCGACATAGATTTGAGCTTTTTCTTCCTCCAGTTCCTCAACTATAGTGACGCCTCTAGCTACTGCAGTCTGAGGGTGTAACTCTCTCTCTTTGGTTTCCCCAATTCTGGGAGGGAGTTCAGAGACTGCTTTGCATGGAGGCTGCAGGCTAAGCTGGCACTCTTCTGGGGTTGCCCTGATTTTGGCGTGGGGGGACCCTGATACGAAGGAGTCTATCTTTGAACTATGGGACCCTGGTTTCCTTGGCCCACAGAAGGAGATGCGCAATCCTTGAGCTAGTGCCCAAACCCCTAACATCTGAAGGACGTGTTCTCACTTCGAAGCTCTTCCCTCTGCAGACTTGAAAGAGCCGGAGTTCCTGAGAAAGAGCTTCGAGGAAAAAGTCTTCCTTCATTCTTGAAGCTTCGTGACTCTCCAGATTCTGGTTGGGATCTTAGTGTTTCTTTGGTGGAGGCGGAAGGTTGGAAGAACTTCCCAGTGTTTGGAATCTCTTGAAGGATAAGGGAACTGGTTTTGGCGGGACTTTAATGATGAAGGCTTTGGCAAAGTCCTTTGCCATTCTTACAGCTTCAACCATGGAAACTGGCTTGGCATGCTTGACTAAGGTGTCTAAAGGTTCGTTCATTCTATTGAAAAACAGGTAGAGGGAGAGGAGACACACAGACAGGAGCAAACCCTAATTTATATTATAAACCCTAACCATAGAGGGAAGCCATCTCCTTTCTCACACAATGCATAAAGCCATCTCCCTTCTCACACAATGCATAAAGCCATAATCCATAATACACAAGACACACTATGAGTTGTATCCACACACATCTAACCCTAGCTAATGTCCACACACTATGACCAGCTGAACGCGATCATTTATGTCTCACACATGTTCCTACCTAACATGCCAGCACATAGCATAGCTGGCACACACTGACATCGAGCTTGAATCTCAATAGCCCCTCTCAAGCTCATGATGTACTGCCATAGATGAAGATGTAGATGAGCTTGGGCTACCAAAGCTCTCAACACTCCCCCTCAAGCTCATCCCACGTACTCCCAACATAGTATGGAAGTACTCAAACTTCTCCTTGCTAAGTGTCTTGGTAAAGATGTCAGCCAGCCACCTGCTCTTCAGTCTTCACATATTGTAGACTGTAGATCCACTGTACCATCCAGCACTTTCTCTATGACAAAGTGATAATGGACCTTTATGTGTTTGGTCCGCGCATGAAACACTGGATTCTTTGCCAACTGTATGCTGCTCATGTTGTCACAAAGTGATAATGGACCTTTATGTGTTTGGTCCGCGCACGAAACAATGGATTCTTTGCCAACTGTATGCTGCTCATGTTGTCACAATGAATGACAACCTTGCCATCAATAGGCTCACCCAAATTAGCCAAAAGACTTTTTAACCATATTCCTTCACAAGTAGCAATGGCTGCACCCCTATATTCAGCCTCTGTACTGGATAAAGCAACAGTAGGTTGCTTCTTGCTACTCCAACTCACCACGGCACTTCCAAGTGTAAAGGCATAAGCACTAGTAGACCTCCTGTTATATGAGCTACCTGCCCAATCAGCATCTGTGTAGCCATGTATATCCAAGCTCATAAAGTAGACCATAATGTGTAGTGGTCTTTACATATTGCATAATGCGTCTCACTACATCTAAATGAGGTTTTCTGGGGCTCTGCATAAATTGGCTTACTAGCCCCACAGCATAACTCAAATTAGGGCATGTGATAGTCATGTAAATGAGACTACCTACCATCTTTCTGTACATAGATGGATCATCCAACTCCTCACCAAAATCAGCCCGCAACTTTACATTCTGCTCCAAAGGTGTACTCATTGGCTTACACCCTGTCATCCCATATTTTGCCAACATATCCAATGCATATTAGCGTTGCACTAACCATGTAATGGTCTTTGATCACTTCAATTCCAAGAAAGTATCTCAACTCACCCAAGTCTTTCATGTCAAATTGCCCACTCAATGCTTTCTTGACATGCATCACATCTGTACCATGATCTCCTGTGATAATCAAGTCATCCACATAGATGACAAGTAAAACAATCCCACGATCTATTTTCTTCACATAGAGTGAAGAATCTGCTATAGAAACCTGAAATTTAAGGGAGATAAGATATCTACTCATCTTATCACTCCAAGCACGAGGTGCTTGCTTCAAACCATAATCTGCCTTCTTCAATCTGCATACATGAGTGGGATACTTTGGGTGTACATAACCTTCTAGCTGTGCCATATACACTTCTTCTTGTAGATCACCATTTAGAAATGCATTTTTCACATCCATTTGATGCATTTCCCAACCATTTGTGCAACCATAGCAATGACTGCTCTCACTGTTTCCATCTTTGCCACTGGACTAAATGTTTCATCATAGTCCAAGCCTTGGGTTTGTGCATAACCCTTAGCTACCAAAATCTTGCTTTATGTCGCTCAATGGAACCATCTGACTTGCATTTCACTTTGTAAACCCATTTGCAACCAAAAAACATTTGCATTTCACTTTGTAAACCCATTTGCAACCAAAAACATTTTTGTCTTGTGGTAATGCAACCAAATCCCATGTGTCATTATGAACCAAATCCCATGTGTCATTATGAACCAATGCGTCCATCTCAACATCCATTGCCTTCTCCCATACATGCTTTCTAATAGCTTCTGTATAGCATGTAGGTTCCACATGCTTCACCAAAGACGTCATATATGCATAATGCATAGCAAAATTTCAATATGTCAACCTGTCAAAAACTGGATATCTGACCCTTTGGGATCTCTGCAATGCATGCGGATCACTCTGAACACCTGTCACTCTAGCATGTGGTGGCACATATCTATCCTACCTAGCACCAGGTGTGCGTAAAACGGGTATGCCAAGCTCCTCACCCAAACTCTCTGAACTTGATGACTCATAGCCTGTAATTCCAATTCCTTCAACCTTCTTCTTTCCTTTATCCATAGCACTACTCCCAGTGCTCACACTCTCATGCCTCAAGCGTCCTGACCATGGACGTAAAGTGCTACTCTCTGACTCTGCTGGCCTAGACATAGAAGCAGAAATAGAACTTGCTTGTGGCAAGTTCACATGCACATCAGCTTCAAGTGACTCAATGACACCCTCACCCTTTTCTTTGTACCAACTAGCAAGTTCATCAAACAACACATCTTGTGAGATAACCA
Source organism: Cibotium barometz (assembly GCF_041138505.1). Lineage (NCBI taxonomy): Eukaryota > Viridiplantae > Streptophyta > Polypodiopsida > Cyatheales > Cibotiaceae > Cibotium > Cibotium barometz. The sequence goes on from NC_141100.1 coordinate 14,424,056, forward strand.
CTTGCCTAGTTTGTGGATTGTAACATTTGTATGCCTTACAACCCTGTGCATATCCTACAAACACACACTTTTCTGCCTTAGGATCCAACTTCCTCCTTCTTTCATCAGGCACATGTACATAAGCTATGTAACCAAATACTTTGAGGTGTCCAATGTCTGGCCTAAAACCTGTAAGCCACATCTTTGGCATACTTCCATGTATGGCTGCTGTGGGTGTACAATAATGATCTATTAGACTAAAATTTCCATCTGAACAATACTCCACTAATGAGTCATCCCTTAACTTGATCCACTGGGTCAAGAGTTAACAATAGCAATCTGTCTCACCACAATCCACTAATCATCATAGTGATTTGCTGAAGTCATTATCGTCATTCCAGTTATTTACAAAAATCAACACAGGGACTTGTCCCATTCATCCTCATTGTGGTTTCGCTCAGTTTATCACTTTTCAACCAAAAATTCAAGAATCATCATTTTTTAATCAGAATCCAATTCAACTCATCAATTCTCAATCACAATTTTAAAATCATATCAACCACATTTGAATTCATCATCTGGATAGTATTTTAGCTTATAATTTCAAGATCTTAGATTTACTTGTATATACTGTCAGTAAAGAGTTGTAGTTATATACGGGTAGTCACGGTCCTTGAAACTATAAGGTAAATACCATCATGTCTAGGCCTCAAGCAAGTCAGGGATTCCATATAATTGCAGTACTTCCATCATCTGAAGACCCAATTATCAATTTAGGAATTTCATTTTGAATATCAATTTGTATGAGTTTCATCACACAATTCTAACCTTTTACTGCTACTTCATAAATTTATGACATTCTTGGCTTCTCGGTTGGTCCACTTTAGCCAAATTGCTCTGATACCAACAGTGAGATCCCTGTCCCTCTCCTATACCATTCATTCTCATGCCATCACATTCATTCACATCCCAATTATTCATTCTCATGCCAATTCACATGCCATCACATTCATTCACATCCCTTATTATTCATTCACATCCCAATTCATAGGCTATCACATTCATTCACATCCTCATTCACATGCTATTTCATTTATTCACATCCCTTATCATTCATTCACATCCCTTATCATTCACATCCTGATTCACATGCTATCACATTCATTCACATCCCATATCATTCATTCATATCCCTTATCATTCCTATCTATCCAATTTACATCACATCTCATCGCCTCTAATCTCGTTCATATCCATTACATTCACATCCACATGTATTCTTCCACATACATCCACATCCATACTTATCACATACACATCCACATCTATCCTTTCACATACATCCACATCCATCCTTTCACATATATACATCCACATCCATCCTTTCACATATATACATCCACATCCATTCTTTCACATACATCCACTTCCATTCTTTCACATACATCCACTTCCATTCTTCACATACATCAAAATCCATTCTTCACATACATCCACATCCATCCTTCTTTTCACATACATACATACACATCCATTCTTCACATACATCCACATCCATTCTTCACATACATCCACATCCATCCATCCATCCATCCATCCATCCATCTATTCATTCACATTTATCTGATTCACATCACATCTATCCATCCATTCATTCACATTTATCTGATTCACATCACATCTATCCATCCATTCATTTCCATTTATCTGATTCACATCACATCTACCCATCCATTCATTCACATTTATCTGATTCACATCACATCTACCCATCCATTCATTCTTTTATAAAAATCAACTTCAGTGGGAATAACACTTTTCTAAAAAATCCTTTTATACATCTATTTATGCATAAATTTAATTTTAATGAAAATAACACTTTTGAAATAAAAATAAATCCTTTATGCATCTTTCTATGCATAAAATCAATTTTAATGAAAATAACACTTTTTAAAATAAAAATAAATTCCTTTCGTCGATATGCATTGGATATGTTAAATTAATGAGAACAACTCTTTTGAAATATAAATGATTTCCTTTATGCATCTTTCTATGCATAGAAATTAATTCTAATGAAAATAACGCTTTTATAAGTAATAAAAATATTTCCAATATGCATCTTTCTATGCATAGAAATTAATTCTAGTAAAAATAACGCTTTTATAATTAAAAAATTCCAATATGGATCTTTCTATGCATAGAATTTAAATCTAATAAAAATCACACTTTTATAATAAAAAAATATTCAATATGTATCTTTCTATGCATAGAATTTAAATCTAATGAAATCACACTTTTAATAACAAAAATATCCAATATGCATAGAATTTTAAAATTTAATGAAAATCACACTTTTAGAATACACAAACAGAGGGGATTACTCTTTTTGAATAACATAAAACATATTTCTACAAAATTGAAGAAAATTTTTCCATAACCTCATTTGTATGGCTGACCATTTTTCAATTTTTTCCATTTTTAAGTTACTTAGAAATTATCTCAAATGGTTTAAAGCATTCTAAACTAATCAATTTTCACTTTTTAAAGAGAAACAATATGAAAAGTTTAATTCTAACAATTTGATTACATATCTAGGATAAAGAAAGGCTGAATTCAAGAATGAAGAGAGGGGGGAAGCCTTTCCAACAAGGCATAACATCATTTTTCATTTTAAAGAAAATAAAAATTAGAAAACCATTAAATGGAATAAAAAAAAAGTAGGATTTCTAGCTTACATGAATTTTTGTGAGCTTTCCTTTGGCTTGATGGTTTGAGGGATCTACTCTTGTTTGCAACAAGAGTAGTCACCAATTCTTTTGAAGAGGAAATGGTCAAAAACTAATGAATTATCAATAAATTCATTGTTTTTGGCTCTAGGGAGGAGTAGAGTAATAGTGCATAAACACTATTAACCATTTACAAAGGGGGAGGATTCTATTTATAGGAAAAAGTGAGCCTCTAACCAAGGAAACTGATTCTAGAATTTTCTAGATCAGGTTGGTCATTTTTTGACCATTTTTAGGCCAGTTTAGCTTACTTTTTGGTTCTAGTTGAAACAAGAGAGAGGAGAGATAAAAATATCTCATTATTTGTGAGTTTAAAACTCATCCACACATGTGAAATAGGTTCCTCCTTCATGAGGGGAATTCCCCACACTGAGGTGTCAAAAATGCATCATTTCCTCTAAATATCTCTTCTTTTTTTAACTAATAACCTTGTCCTTCATGAGGGAAATTCCCCACACTGAGGTGTCAAAAATGCATCATTTCCTCTAAATATCTCTTCTTTTTTTAATTAATAACCTTGTCCTTAGTCAACTCTTCATCTTATGTGAGTATTTACTCATTCTTGGGGGATTTTTCTTTTATTCTTCAATTTTTCTCCTCCCTACATTTGAATTAATCTTATTGGTCCATAGGAACCTTAATCTAAAATTTTCACAAAATCTAGACCCTCAGGCTAAGGTCCTTTTTACCTATTTTCAATTTATTCCAATTGCACACTGGAAAGTTCTTTTTGAATTTCTCTTTCAAGGGAAATCATTTTAATAAGAAGGGATATTTTTCCATCCAAAGATATCTAGAAACTCAATTACCTCTCTCTTGAATATTTTCTCTCTCTAGGCCAAAATAGATAGAAACAAGATCTGTTAATATTTTGAAAAGGGGATTGCTTACAGGGAGAGAAAATGGACATCTTAAGGGGCAGGGGGAGGAATCTTACAAAGCCCATTCAGACAAACACTCACCAAATCATCATCCTCCACACTGATACATTGATAGACCCTAGGGATTCAACAATGCCCTAGATCTTTAAGGCATATTCATTGATGGGGACATGCTTTTCTTTTCCCCACAGTATGCAACTCTTACTTTAATTGCAACTTCCTTGCCTTTGTGTTAGTCTGGAACATCTGAACCAAATTTTGCCATGCAACTACTGGAGTGTTTGCATCCTGTATGTGTCCTATCATAGTGTCTGTGATGCTAATTGAAAGCCACCAATACATGACTTTTCTTGCACCTTGATTCCAATCCTTGAATGCCTTTATATCTGCAGGAGTGGCATTCTCCTCAGATAACTCTAGAGGCTCCTCATTATCTCCTTCTACATAATCCCAAAATCCTTTACCCATTAGGAATTAGTTATTCTGAACTTCCAAGCATGGAAGTTATTCTTATCCAGCTTCTCACTAACAATCTGATTAATTCCGTCAGACATGTTTTTGTGCAGCAAAATAACTTGCAAACAGACAACTTCTGTATGCAACCTGTAATACAACAGTATCTCCTATAACTGCTGTAGGTAGCAGTAGTACTTCAGCACACCCTATGTGTCACCAAATGTGACCAGAGTACATGTACATACACCCAGTATCAATAATACATGTACAAACCATGTCTGCACTTCCAAAATGCACTACTGCACTGTAATAACTAGATTTCGAGTAGAAACAATTCTCTACCAAAACTTCCAAAAAACTACCCTGTAGTGATGAAATGGGACCCATAACGTGCCCAAGATGCAAATTTGGCTGAAAAAACTGTATCCAATAAGATTATATACCTGCCTGTAGCTCCGCTCTTGCAAAGAGAGCTCCTCAATCGGAGATGTGTAGCTCTCAGAGCTATTGAGGGGGTGTTGTACCTAAGCCAAGAAGGGAAAAGAGATGATGGTGCTCTTACCCGTGTAGTACTGCTTCCTTCCTTGCTCTTTCTTGCCTCTTTCTTGCCTCCTTAGCTCTCACACCAACTAGGCTTTGATACCATAAAGAGAATGTGGGGGAGAGGGAGAGCTTCAAGTCCTAGCAAGCAAACACACACACACAAGAGAGAGCAAGACACAAGAGAGAGATGGATAGCTGATTTTTCTTCCATCTTCTTCTTCTCTACTCAACCAACATAACATAAAGATAATAGTACACACTATATGGGTTAGTACTCAGCTACTACAACATATAAGGGTTGGTCCATAATGTGAGCCCGAATAAACGGGTGGTTGCAAGATGAGGTTATCTAGTTTCATGTCGTGGGCGCCCTTGGCTTTAGCTGGAAAACAGGCATTTTTTCAAGAATAATAGCCAATCTCTCATAGTTAGCCAAGGAGTTTCACTTCAAGGTCTTCTAATGAAACATCATATGCAACGTTGGGCACCTAAAACTATAATCTGATCGAATATCCAATAATTATAAATCCCCTTTTCTTTGGAAACCAAGTTTGTATACAGGCCCTGTCCTAGGTTTAGACAGGTATAGTGAATGTGAGTAAATTGCCTATAACTTTTACATTATTACTCATATGATGTTCCCACTTTGCATATCACAAATACAAATAACATAGAGCTTAACTTGATTTATCGAGTAATTTTTGATGTGTTCTACTATTTTCTATATTATTTAAAAGATATTAGAATTGTTAAAAAACATACTATTTTATCCTCCCACCACATCTACCATTTAAAATGCTCAAATTGTATGGATCTAGTGATGATTGGATTGGGAAAGATTAGTCTAATGTGGGTATAAGGTAAAATTACAAATCTAACGGTTTGATTTTTGTAGATTTACTTTGGAAAATTTATTATGACTGTCAGAGGCCCATTAAATCAATAGTAATTTAATTCTAGAAAATTAAATATTGAATCTTTCAATCTAAAAACTCAAGGGATCAATACTCTTGTTGCCATGAATTTATTAAAAAAAATTTGGCTTGATTTGAGTATGGGAAGGTCCATTTTCAATCCTCCCAAGTGAAAATTCCCATATTGTGTCCACTCTCCCCTTTTCAAGTCTAAAACCAATCCTAGTTAGGTTTGGAAATCTAGGCTTGGTAAACTTCACAGCTTAGGTTTCATTCCATGTGTGAGGCTTGGGTAGGCACAAACCTTATATATGCATGCCACTTTATGTCCACGTGAGCATCGAGAGGATCCACATAAGCAGCTTGCCACCTCCACCCTCCATGTCAACATGGTCAACCTAGTTGACTCCCCACCTCATCATCCTAGTCATCATTAATGCCACATCATCTTGCCACCTTTGCATGCCACCTCGCACATGGTGACATGGCATGCCACATCTTGGAATTGCCACATCAACCATAATAGTGCCACATGTCAAGAGAATGCCACGTGTCATGCACGCTTGTGACACGTGGCATCTCCTTCCCACCTCCCCTCTTTTTTCAAAAACATATTTTTTGGAAAAGTTAATTTAGTAATTTAGAGAAATAGAATATAGAAATTTAAATAATAAAATATATGTAACTTATTAAATAAAAGAATTTAAAATCACTAATTTTAAAGGATTATATTTTAGGATTAGATCAATAAAAATATTATTAAAGATCATATTATTAATTTTAAAAAAAAAATTAATTATATATTTCTTAAGTTTTTTTAATGTAGAATAAACCTTTGAATAAAATTTAAAAAAAATACTTTATTTAAAAAAAGCAGTTATATAATTATAAAATAAAAGATATCTTTAAAGATATATTTATATATCTAGTAATGATAAATATTTAGACTTGTTAATAAATATTATAAATAATATTAATTTTTAAGTGGATAATAGTTTATCTTTAATTATCTTTATGTTTATCTTAGTTATCCAATCAATCTTAGATAGGAAATCCAATGAGATTTGAAGTGGATAACCTATTTTTCCTATATAATCACACATCTCTAGTACTATCCCACACTTATCTCTAGTACTATCCCATCATTGAGCCTTTATAATATTTTCTCTCTTAGCTTCCTTGAGAATGGGTTCTCAAAGTCATAGGAGTCGGAAACGTGATAGGACTAGACTCCCCCCCATCCACCAAGTTCAAGAGGAGGAGAGGAGAAGGGTAGCTCGTGAGAGAAAGAGAGTGGAGAGCACGTCAACGAGCAACACCTTCCGTTGGCGATGATCCAAGCCCTTCTCCTCCTCTTCCACTTCCTCTCCCTTCGCCCTCTTCCCCCCCACTACCCCTTAGTTTAGATAATCCACATGAACCCGCCCTTCTTGAGTCCTCTCTTCTACAAGAACCCACCCCCCCTCCTTTGATGGGCGCCCTTCGTGTGGATAGGAAAGAACTATCAAAGTCAGGGGCACATCATCGTGCCCATGCAATCTTCCATTCCTATTTCAAAGACCTCACATCTTCATCACACAGGCATGTGTGCTTGATGCTTTGATTGATCTGCCCAACATGGCCAACTGCAGGGCGCTTTCCGACATTGGAGGTTGAAGAGAGAGGAGAGCTGGCATGGCGGTGCTACAAAGTGTTCGTCATTCCTATACAGTTAACAAGAAGAGGAACTCTGCGAACGCTTTGGCTGCTCGACGGGCTATTGTGGCAGCCATAAGTAGCTCCCAAATGAAGGGTAAGGTTAGTGCCACATCTCGCATCCTTTCCATAGCACCACACGCACTTAGAGTTGGGTCTATTAGGCGACAAAGTTTAGATGCCAATGAGGTTGGTGCTATGTGGGTCGTGTAGCTAGGCATGATCGCCTACTAGATAAAACCACTAGAACCTTGATAGAAAGTTTTTGGGAGGAGAATTGTCGTGCATCGCCAGTTTTCAAGAAAGCTTTGCGTAAGAGAGTGACAAGAGGAGTGTTCATCGAGCACGGTGCTTGCTTTCTTGAAATGACCCAAACTGAGTTGTATTCTCAGTTTGTGGCTTCGTATCCAGAGCTTAAAATTGGGCAAAGGTCATTTGAGGGGTGTAAGCCTTGGTTTGTGAGGTACTCACGTCAGCGTGACACATGTTGTTGTCGCTACCATGTTGAGTTCAAACTTTTTTATGGTGTGTTCCGTTCTCTTAGTGGGCATAGAGAGTTGCCTCATAGTCCACGTGATTTCATCCACTCTCTTTTGTGTGCACGCACGGAGGATGCCCAGTTCCATAGGATGCCTTGTGTGGAGAGCAATTGCACATCATGTGGTTCACTTGCACATCTACAGATGGTAGATCTTGATGCAAGTGACCAAGAGATAGTGGCATGGCAACGTTATGAGTATGTAACACACCAGCTCCAGAGTGGTGGACAGTCCAGGAAGTTGCAGCTCGTGGACAAACATACACCACGTTGTCTTCACAGCCACATTTAGGGAGCAGATCTACCCCTACATACAGCACAGTCATTGTGCCAAGTGGCAGGATCGTCAGTTCCGAGCATGCCTAGCAGAGTTTCCTATTGGTGTGGTCGTCTCTGTGATTGATTTTGCAGAGAACTACACTTTCACACCTTTTCACGAGATACAATCTGAGTATTACTTCTCAGAGCAGGTAATGGTTATATTTTGTAATATTTGTTTTATGTTTGAGCTACATTACTTAATTGATTTGTTGTGTCCTAAACGTATGTATTGCTTACCTCACCAGGTTGCTATTTTGGTCCACATTAGCTATCGACATGCAGAGGCTCATGTAGATGGGATAGCGAGTACCCCCGAGACCCGTATCATTATTCGAGAGTATCATTTCTATATCAGTGATGATCGTTCACATGATGCACATTTTGTGCAACACTGTTTTCGTCTCCATGACGATTTTTTAGGAGATTGTGGGATGAGACATGTCCAGCGATGGGTTTGGTCGGATGGTTGTGGCGCACAGTTCAAGTCATCACGTCAATTCTATTGGCTCTACAGGTAGTACTTATGGCTTTCTTACATTTACAACAATTCACTAGAACATCTTAAAGAAAACAATAACTAAGACTATCTTTTATGGATTTATAGGTGGCATGTGCAGTCTAGTATCCCAGTGATTTGGTCATTCTTTGAGACTGGTCACGGGAAGGGTGAGCATGATGGTGCGGGCGCGTGTGTGAAACGTGCCTTGAGGCGTCATCAGCTGCGACGACAGGATGCTCAGCGGTTCAGAGATGCGGGCCACGTAGTCGAGTGGTGCTCCCAACATTTGTGTGGGAGTGCAGCATCATCATACCCCAAACGTGATGCTCGGATTGTCAGGAGATTTTTTTGGCATGTGGATGGTGGCATGATTGACCGTAGAGCCTCCCATGATTGTGACACAGTACCTGGCACCTTGGGCTTACATTCCATCAGGAATGGCGGCCCCCACGATTTACACACGACGGTTTGCATGCTTCTGTGGAGCATGTATGGATGGCGATTGGTCACATTGTGCCTCGAGAGGATGGGCAGATGCATGGATACAGACATTCCTCTCCCCCGAGCATCCTTCACATCCCCAGTGGTGTCTGATGAGCACACAGGTCCTGCGTTCATGGTCAGTTATGATGACCTGACAGATTTGCTACAGGAGGGTGATGTATTTGCTGTTGTTGCCAGTGAGGGAAATAGCGAGGGAGTAGACTACTATCTGATGAGTTGCACTAGGCCAAAGTGCATGCTTGACCAGGATACATTGGATAATCATGGGTTTTCTTATGACGCCCATAGCATGATTATGGCAGGCCGGTTCTACCAGCAGATTCGACTTCATCGGGGGAGTTCCAGCAGTGGAAGTGGGAGTTAGAGGCATTTCAGTTCTCTCATCTAGTGGTTGCTACCAGGCTCACTCTTGTTCGAGTACAGAGCCGAAAACACAGTTCTCACCCTCGTTTTCGGCTTCAAGTGGATGACCATAAGAGCATTCTAGAGCAGTTGAGAGCTAGAGAAAGTGCTGCTGACTACATCTCTATCTTGATAGTGACTAAACTCAGACTAGCTGGGTTAGCTCACTTACATTGTACTTAGATTTTTGGACAGTGACTAACCTCAGACTAGCTGGGGTAGCTCATTTTCATTCTGATGTACTTATTTGATGTTTATATCATTATGAGTTTTCTCATTATTGAGTATCATTACATTTTAGTTGATGTTCTTGTTTTTATTATATTTTTCAACACTTTGGCTATCATATTGTTTGTTGAAAATCTCCATGCCATCGTACCCAAACATGCTCTGATGGGGACAAACTTTGCAAGCATGGGGGGGCACCCACCCCCACATGCTTGCAAAGTTTGGTCTCAATCAGAGCATGTTTGGATTGGTAATTAGTGCCCAGTGCGGGTTTTTGAAGTCTCTTGGTGCTTAAGAGGCCATGGAAAATCTCTTGGTGCTTAAGAGGCCATGGAAAATCCGGGCCTTCCCCATACCATCGTACCCAAACATGCTCCGATGGGGACCAAACTTTGCAAGCATGTGGGGGTGGGTCCCCCCCACATGCTTGCAAAGTTTGGTCACAATCAGAGCATGTTTGGATTGGTAATTAGCGCCTAGTGTGGGCTTTTCAAGTCTCTTGGTGCTTAAGAGGCCATGGAAAATCCGGGCCTTCCCCATACCATCGTACCCAAACATGCTCCGATGGGGACCAAACTTTGCAAGCATGTGGGGGTGGGTCCCCCCCACATGCTTGCAAAGTTTGGTCACAATCACAGCATGTTTGGATTGGTAATTAGCGCCTAGTGCGGGTTTTTCAAGTCTCTTGGTGCTTAAGAGGCCATGGAAAATCCAGGCCTTCCCCATACCATCGTACCCAAACATGCTCCGATGGGGACCAAACTTTGCAAACATGTGGAGGTGGGTCCCCCCCACATGCTTGCAAAGTTTGGTCACAATCAGAGCATGTTTGGATTGGTAATTAGCGCCCAGTGCGGGTTTTTGAAGTCTCTTGGTGCTTAAGAGGCCATAGAAAATCCGGGCCTTCCCCATACCATCGTACCCAAACATGCTCCGATGGGGACCAAACTTTGCAAGCATGTGGGGGTGGGTCCCCCCCACATGCTTGCAAAGTTTGGTCACAATCACAGCATGTTTGGATTGGTAATTAGCGCCCAATGCGGGTTTTTCAAGTCTCTTGGTGCTTAAGAGGCCATGGAAAATCTGGGCCTTCCCCATACCATTGCACCCAAACATGCTCCGATGGGGACCAAACTTTGCAAGCATGGGGGGGGGCCCACTCCCACATGCTTGCAAAGTTTGGTCACAATCGGAGCATGTTTGGATTGGTAATTAGCGCCCAGTCCCGATTTTTCAAGTCTCTTGGTGTTCAAGAGGCCATGGAAAATCCGGGCCTTCCCCATACCATCGCACCCAAACATGCTCCGATGGGGACCAAACTTTGCAAGCATGTGGGGGGGACCCCACATGCTTGCAAAGTTTGGTCCCCATCGGAGCATGTTTGGGTGCGATGGTATGGGGAAGGCCCGGATTTTCCATGGCCTCTTAAGCACCAAGAGACTTGAAAAATCCGGACTGGGCGCTAATTGCCAATCCAAACATGCTTTGATTGTAACCAAACTTTGCAAGCATGTGGGGGGGACCCACCCCCACATGCTTGCAAAGTTTGGTCCCTATCGGAGCATGTTTGGGTACGATGGTATGGGGAAGGCCCGGATTTTCCATGGCCTCTTAAGCACCAAGAGACTTGAAAAACCCGCACTGGGCGCTAATTACCAATCCAAACATGCTCGGATGGGGACCAAAATTTGCAAGCATGTGGGGGGGACCCACCCCCACATGCTTGCAAAGTTTGGTCCCTATCGAAGCATGTTTGGGTACGATGGTATGGGGAAGGCCCGGATTTTCCATGGCCTCTTAAGCACCAAGAGACTTGAAAAATCCAGACTGGGCGCTAATTGCCAATCCAAACATGCTCTGATTGTGACCAAACTTTGCAAGCATGTGGGGGGGACCGACCCCCACATGCTTGCAAAGTTTGGTCCCTATCGGAGCATGTTTGGGTACGATGGTATGGGGAAGGCCCGGATTTTCCATGGCCTCTTAAGCACCAAGAGACTTGAAAAACCCGCACTGGGCGCCAATTACCAATCTAAACATGCTCCGATGGGGACCAAACTTTGCAAGCATGTGGGGGGGACCCACCCCCACATGCTTGCAAAGTTTGGTCCCTATATCGGAGCATGTTTGGGTACGATGGTATGGGGAAGGCCCGGATTTTCCATGGCCTCTTAAGCACCAAGAGACTTGAAAAATCCGGACTGGGCGCTAATTGCCAATCCAAACATGCTCTGATGATTGTGAGCAAACTTTGCAAGCATGTGGGGGGGACCCACCCCCACATTCTTGCAAAGTTTGGTCCCTATCGGAGCATGTTTGGGTACGATGGTATGTGGAAGGCCCGGATTTTCCATGGCCTCTTAAGCACCAAGAGACTTGAAAAACCCGCACTGGGCGCTAATTACGAATCCAAACATGCTCCGATGGGGACCAAACTTTTCAAGCATGTGGGGGGACCCACCCCCACATGCTTGTAAAGTTTGGTCCCTATCGGAGCATTTTTGGGTACGATGGTATGGGGAAGGCCCGGATTTTCCATGGCCTCTTAAGCACCAAGAGACTTGAAAAATCCGGTTGGGGACCAAACTTTGCAATCATGTGGGGGGGACCCACCCCCACATGCTTGCAAAGTTTGGTCCCTATCGGAGCATGTTTGGGTACGATGGTATGGGGAAGGCCCGGATTTTCCATGGCCTCTTAAGCACCAAGAGACTTCAAAAACCCGCACTGGGCGTTAATTACCAATCCAAACATGCTCTGATGGGGACCAAACTTTGCAAGCATGTGGGGGGGACCCACTCCCATATGCTTGCAAAGTTTGGTCCCTATCGGAGCATGTTTGGGTTTGATGGTATGGGGAAGGCCCGGATTTTCCATGGCCTCTTAAGCACGAAGAGACTTCAAAAACCCGCACTGGGCGCCAATTACCAATCCAAACATGCTCTGATTGTGACCAAACTTTGCAAGCATGTGGGGGGCACCCACCCCCGCATTCTTGCAAAGTTTGGTCCACATCGGAGCATGTTTAGGTACGATGGTATGGGAATGGCCCCGATTTTCCATGGCCTCTTAAGCACAAAGAGACTTGAAAAACCCGCACTGGGTGCCAATTACCAATCCAAACATGCTCTGATTGTGACCAAACTTTGCAAGCATGTGGGAGGGACCCACCCCCACATGCTTGCAAAGTTTGGTCCCCATCGGAGCATGTTTGGGTACGATGGTATGGGGAAGGCCCGGATTATCCATGGCCTCTTAAGCACCAAGAGACTTGAAAAACCCGCACTGGGCGCTAATTACCAATCCAAACATGCTCTGATTGTGACCAAACTTTGCAAGCATGTGGGGGGGACCTACCCCCACATGCTTGCAAAGTTTGGTCCCCATCGGAGCAGCATGTTTGGGTACGATGGTATGGGAAAGGCTCGGATTTTCCATGGCCTGTTAAGCACAAAGAGACTTGAAAAACCCGCACTGGGCTTAATTACCAATCCAAACATGCTCTGATTGTGACCAAACTTTGCAAGCATGTGGGGGGGACCCACCTCCACATGCTTGCAAAGTTTGGTCCCCATCGGAGCATGTTTGGGTACGATGGTATGGGGAAGGCCCGGATTTTCCATGGCCTCTTAAACACCAAGAGACTTCAAAAACCCGCACTGGGCGCCAATTACCAATCCAAACATGCTCCGATGGGGACCAAACTTTGCAAGCATGTGGGTGGGACCCACTCCCATATGCTTGCAAAGTTTGGTCCCCATCGGAGCATGTTTGGGTACGATGGTATGGGGAAGGCCCGGATTTTCCATGGCCTCTTAAGCACCAAGAGACTTCAAAAACCCACACTGGGCGCCAATTACCAATTCAAACATGCTCTTATTGTGACCAAACTTTTCAAGCATGTGGGGGGGACCCACCCCCACATGCTTGCAAAGTTTGGTCCCCATCGAAGCATGTTTGGGTACGATGGTATGGGGAAGGCCCGGATTTTCCATGGCCTCTTAAGCACCAAGAGACTTGAAAAACCCACACTGGGCGCTAATTACCAATCCAAACATGCTCTGATTGTGACCAACTTTGCAAGCATGTGGGGGGGACCCACCCCCACATGCTTGCAAAGTTTGGTCCCCATTGTTTGGGTACGATGGTATGGGGAAGGCCCGGATTTTCCATGGCCTCTTAAGCACAAAGAGACTTGAAAAACCCGCACTGGGCGCTAATTACCAATCCAAACATGCTCTGATTGTGACCAAACTTTGCAAGCATGTGGGGGGGACCCACCCCCACATGCTTGCAAAGTTTGGTCCCCATCGGAGCATGTTTGGGTACGATGGTATGGGGAAGGCCCGGATTTTCCATGGCCTCTTAAGCACCAAGAGACTTCAAAAACCCACACTGGGCGCCAATTACCAATCCAAACATGCTTCGATGGGGACCAAACTTTGCAAGCATGTGGGGGGGACCCACCCCCACATGCTTGCAAAGTTTGGTCCCCATCGGAGCATGTTTGGGTACGATGGTATGGGGAAGGCCCGGATTTTCCATGGCCTCTTAAGCACCAAGAGACTTTAAAATGCTGGGCGCCAATTACCAATCCAAACATGCTCTGATTGTGACCAAACTTTGCAAGCATGTGGGGGGACCCACCCCCACATGCTTGCAAAGTTTGGTCCCCACCATCGGAGCATGTTTGGGTACGATGGTATGGGGAAGGCCTGGATTTTCCATGGCCTCTTAAGCACCAAGAGACTTGAAAAACCCGCACTGGGCGCTAATTACCAATCCAAACATGCTCTGATTGTGACCAGACTTTGCAAGCATGTGGGGGGGACCCACCCCCACATGCTTGCAAAGTTTGGTCCCCATCGGAGCATGTTTGGGTACGATGGTATGGGGAAGGCCCGGATTTTCCATGGCCTCTTAAGCACCAAGAGACTTGAAAAACCCGCACTGGGCGCTAATTACCAATCCAAACATGCTCTGATTGTGACCAAACTTCGCAAGCATGTGGGGGTGGGTGCCCCCCCCATGCTTGCAAAGTTTGGTCCCTATCAGAGCATGTTTGGGTACGATGGCATGGAGATTTTCAACAAACAATATGATAGCCAAAGTGTTAAAAAATATAATAAAATCAAGAACATCAACTAGAATGTAATGATACTCAATAATGAAAAAACTCATAATGATATAAACATCAAATAAGTACATCAGAATGAAAATGAGCTACCCCAGCTAGTTTGAGGTTAGTCACTGCCGAAAAATCTAAGTACAATGTAAGTGAGCTACCCCAGCTAGTTTGAGGTTAGTCACTGCCGAAAAATCTAAGTACAATGTAAGTGAGCTAACCCAGCTAGTCTGAGTTTAGTCACTATCAACAGCAACCCAATCAAAATCGTCATCTCTAACTGCCGATCGACGTGCGCGTCGAGGCTGCTGTGCACGTCGAGGAGGCTGTGCCAGCTGCGGCGGGGGTCGTCAAATGTCTGCGGGGAGGTCTGCCTCAAAGGCAGGATCGTGAGCTGGTGCCGGTGTACTCGGGAGCTCACGAGTCCCAAAAGCTGCTATGGCCCTCTCTCTCTCTCTACGTCGTGCTAATGCAAGACGCCTCTGTCTGTAAACCCAAAATCTATAATCTACAATGGTACATGTCTGCCACTCTGCTCGTGTAAGCTCCTCTGCTGTAAGGACACGCTGCTCATGAGAAGCAGCACTGCTGCTAGCACCATCACTCGTCGAGGTGCCACTAGGGCCAGCACCACCCACGCGCTCATATGCTGTGACCTGGCTCTCATGTAGGACTCTCTGGTAAGCGTCGAACTCATGTGAGCTCCACTCTATCTGAGGAGGCACCTCAGGCTCCTGGGCTCTATCGTCGAAGGCGTCGAGTCCTAAGTCCATAGCTGATGTAAAGTCGACAGGCCTGCCAGTCCTGGCATCTACTCGAACGAGGCCTGGGTGAAGATCATCGATGCCCAATACCCTGTACGTCGCTAGGTCGACGCGTGCACGGCAGGAGGGGCATGCTGAGAACCGGACTAGCTCCTGGGTGATGCAAGACAAGTGGAAAATATGTCCACATCCCAGGGCATATCCACCTGTACTATCAATGTCCTCGATACATAAAGAGCATCACGCATCACGTAGGAAGGGTGGTGCATCCTGCGGGAGAGGTCATCGAAAAACCTCTGTGAGGGACAGGCCGTGAATATAAAGGTAGGTAAGGCACTGTCACGTCCGAGGATCTACGATACTCTCGACCATGCAGCATCAGCTGCTCTGCCCTGGTCCATAATCTGATGATGCTGTGCCTCAGCTCTGGAGCTCTCTACCTCGGTCCGAGCCTACGCAAAAAAGTAAAGCATTAAAATAATTGATTAGTCTCTCATTAGGTATTACTTAAAGAAATTTATAACTTAGGACCTTAATTATAACTCTTTTACGTGCAAGAGAAACCTACATGCTGGATGTCGGACTCTCTCAGATGCTGTGCCTCTGCAGTAGCTACCTCTGCCATCTGTAATGCAGCTCTGAGGCGGTCAATCTCCGCTCTCGCCTCTACCAACTCCTGAGTGAGCCTCTCAGTGGTAGGTGTGGGAACCTACGTGACACAATCAACCATGCTGCTCATGTAAAAATATAGAAAAGTATATATAAACATGAAGATAAATGACCGAAAAAACTTAAGACGTAATATATATGTAAATACCTCCACATCTGTCGTCGGTATAGATCGTGAGAACAGGCGTACCACGTGCTGGATGCTCTCCGTGGTACTCCGTACGTCAATGCCGACCTGGGTGCCAAGAGCCTCTACTGTCGACAATGGCACAAATGAAGGATCTGTGGTAGGTGCTACACGAAGGGCTGGTGGAGGCCGCCTACCCTGGTCCTGGAGACGGCCTCGGCCAGCACCACCACCCGGACGATGGCTGGTGTAATCCACCTCCTCCCCTAAGACAAACTCCACATATAACTGCTTTGCGAAGTATATGGGAATCTGGCGGTTGTCCGGCATCCTCCCATATGCGGCAACATATCGACTATAGATATGTGCCGCCATACGAGGATGCGAACACTGCGAAATAGTGAGGGGCTTGCCCGCCCCAGGCCTCATCCCACGACTATCGAGGAAAAGATCTAGGTAGGCTCCATCCCTAATAGGAGCAAGATCACAGACCTGACGATATGTCAGGCCATGTGACACAGGAGCAGCGCGATGGTGGGCTATCCACTCATCTACATAAACAATATCGTGAAGGCTACGAAGGGACGCAAGCATTGCCTCCAAGTCTGCCACGATATGTAATGTAGACGGAGTGTCTCTAGCACTCCTACGGATAGCCGCTAACTCGCGGTCTATCTCCGCGATGAGGTCCGCAATAGATGAGCGGCCCTCCTGGTGGCCCTCCTCGTGTGACTCCATGCTAAAACCTAAGCCAAATGTGAAGGGTCCAATGTGAAGGGTCTAATATGAAGGGTCTAATGCTTAGTGCTAAGTAGCACTAATGAAGCTAAAAAACAAAGCTAATGGGCTCACTAATGCTAATCCAAATCAAGAGAGCAAGGAGAGTGAAAACGACTTGTGACAATGAGGCAAAAAAAAACGTTTTTCGATTTTATAACCTCGATCGAGGTTCGGTAACATCATGCAATTTAGGGTTTGCAAGATTAACGCTCTGGATATTAGGGTTAGTGCAACATACGGCCAAGATACACACCTGATTTTAGGGTTGGGGAAGGATCGACGGCTGAGATTTGATATTACTATCTCGTTCGAGGTACATGGACGGCCACGATTTAAAGGCATTACCACGACAAGGTATCTCGACGGTCAAGATTCATTATATACCTTGATCGAGATATTTAAACGGCCGAGATCGCATCTTCCAACGTACGTGAATGGACGGTATAGATTGTGTTTACGTATCTCGATCGAGATAATTGGACGGTGGATATTGCATCTACGTAAATATCTCGATCGAGATATTTGGACGGTGCAGATTGTATCTCTGTATCTCGATCAAGATATTTGGACGGCTGAGATTTGATCTCAGTATCTCGATCGAGATATGGGGACGGTGGAGATTGTATCCCGTTACCTCGAACAATGAATGGTCGCGATTTGATGTAAATTTCTCGTTCGAGATACGTGGACGATGGAGATGTGCTAGTCAAATATGCCTAGGGGGATACAGCGTGGCCCTGATGTGGATCCGAGTGGCATAGATATCTTGATCGAGATAATGTGGTGGCGGTGACATGTATTGGTGACATGGATGACGCCTGGAAACCCGGACCTGCTAGCGTGGCATTAGTTGGCATCTCAATCGAGATATGTTGATTTAGGCTCGGGAGGCACGTGTCGTCTTTTAATTCGCGGCACTATCACGATCGAGGTACTCGGCCCGAGATGCATGGATGTCCCAATTTTAGAGAGAGTGAATGAAAGTGAGTACCCTCATCTTGCAACCACCCAAATGAGCTGGCGCTATAACTATGCCATTCTTTAGTAATCCAAAATGGTTGTCACACAACTTGTCATCCCACTGGCCGCATATCACCCATAATCTCACCAACCATGCCAATGGTGTAGATGTGGAAGCTATCACCCCAGGCAGGTCATCAATGTCTGTTGTAGCACTAGTTGAGCTTGATATCTCAACATGTAGGATGGTAATTGATTAGCATTGCATAAAGTGAAGATAGCAACACTAATCATGAGAATATTTAAGCATTGTATCAAAGCACATTCACGATAAACACAAGGGAAATACTTACTTTTTTTATAGGAGCATGTGGTTGGATAAAACACACCACTTTGATTTTGAGACGTCCCTAAATTATTTTTAAGATTTACAACTTTAAATTTTGTAAATACTAATCAAGAAGATAATGCAACCTTGTTTGGGATCTTGTATGTTTATGGCAATGGTTTTCCTTTGTTGTACTTATTCAGTATATCACTTCTAATATAGTGCTTGCTTTATCAATCATAAATATTGAATGATACTAGTGAAAAATGAATATTTGCAAGCAATTAGGAAAAAGGGGAGCTCATTTTGGGGCCTTTTAGGGTTTGGAGAAAATGTCAACCAATCAAGAGAAGGCCAACGTAACGTAGAAAACCCACAAAAAAAGAGTGAAAAATAGAAAATAGAACAGTACTTTATGGTGGCAGAAGCATGCGAGTTGAATAGGGAGATTTGTTTTTGATTCTCTTCTCCAGCATGTCTCTATCATGAGATTTTAGTCCATCTTTGAGTGTAAGAGTCTGTTTGAAACTTCTCTCTCCGCGGCGACAATCCAATTTCCTTTCTTCTCAGAATTTTGAGGGACTATTCCATCTTGGACAAGCATCCCTCCTTGCCATAGCTTTGTTGTAATTTGCTCTCTTCAACATTTCACCTGTTGTGGTTATCTTTTTGTTCTTTCTTTGAAGTCGATCTGCATTACCTAGAATGTTAGATTAATTGAAATCTAACATCATACTATCTTTCTTTTGTGTTGGTTTCTATTAGGGGTGTGTTAGATTCGGAGCCTGAGATGGCACCCAGAAACAATGGACGTGGCATTAGAAAATGTTCGGTGGGATTAGATGGTGAAGACTCTGTTGATGTAAGAAACATATCTTTGCCACGAAGACCTATCACACAGATTTCAAGCATAGAGGTTTCCAATATTGTAACAGCAAATGCTAGTTGGAAAATGTTTGAAGTGGGAAAAGGAGCTTGGGTACTAATGCAACCCAAGAGGATCAGGAAGAAGAGAAAAAAGCAACAATCAACGAGTACTTTCCTGACATCCTGGAGAGGCAGAGTAAAAGGTTTTAGAGTGAAAGAAGGCAGAAGATGCGTAAAAGAGATTCTGGTGCAGCATGTTTATATGCATCGAGAACTTCAACTGCGAGAATGTCCAGCTTATCTTCCACATCATAGACCAAATTGTAAACACATAATATAACTTAAATTATTTTCAAGGCACAATTGTTTCTCCCTTTATAACTAAGATGATCTTTCTAAATGTTTCATATCTATATCCTTCATCATACGAGGAGTGGCAACCAGTGGAATGCATTTTAGGATTCTTCAATGTCGCACATGGCGCGGTAGGAGAGCTACAGTACAAAGGTAGATCTGTAAGAGACTTGGCTAAAGCGGGTATTTTTTTCTATGATCACTTCTACCAGCTATTGGACCATGCGGACCGTGCTCACTCTTATGGCATATTGCAAAGGCAAGATTTTTTGGAATGGAATATAATAGACTGGCCTGTTCCCGATAGAAGTATAATAGAGGCATATAGAGCCAAACTATATGCAGAAGTGCAGCATTCATTGAAACCAAATATTGCAACAAGAATAGTCAAAATCACAATTTTTATGCCTGTCAATGTTTTCATAGATATTTTTCAAGAATATTCAATCAGAGTTTGTAAGACTGTGTTTTCTTTTAAAGCAAAAGGTTGTGATGACATTCCAAAATTTTTGGATGATGGTTGGGATAAAATTATGGCCAACACTATGTATTGTGAGGTTGTCCATGACACAATCAATCTCAAGTACATGTTTGCCTCCCAGAATTTTATTTTCTCATTTTACTATAAACAAAGCAAGATGATAGGTACACAACTAGTACCAATGGAACAAGATGAGAGCTCTTCATGTCTAGAAAATGATATTATTGATATAGATGTTGTCGAGAATGGCATTTTAATAGCATCCATCACACTTGGAAGATACTGCATACGCTCTCGATTACGGAATGACATTATAAACGAGACTGAAGGGAGTGTCTGCATGGGATTTTCATTCATTTTAAACAACAAAAAGGTAAAACTGAGTTTCCTAAAGTACTCATTCAAGATTGGCAAAATTGTTTTATCAAAATTTTAATTCAAAAAATGTAGACATCTCATTTTCAAACTGTGATTTTGTTTTAGATACTGCAAAGAAGAGAAAGCAAGATACAATGCAGAGATATTACAAGCAGAACAATTTTGATAGTTCAATCATCTTGAACTCAGGTACAATAGACAATTCATATATACTTTTACCAGACAGTAAAAGCATTATAGAATTCTTAACATTTTCAAACCAGAAAGTGATCCATTGAGAAAAAGTAATTGCATTTATATTTGCATTTACTATTGTTGTTCTCAGATGTACAGAGAAGGGTATATCTACAGATGTATATTTGGGATTCTAGCTCTCTGGCTTTGGTCCAAAGACTCAGATAAAGGCTCCTTGTCGATATGGCTCTCCCTCGGCTTCTCCTTTTGCACCTCAGTTACATCCCAAGACTTCATATTTCGTGGGAGAGGCTCATCTTCCATTTTCATCTCCTCAGGCACTTTGGAAGGCTGCTCCTGAACTTTCTGGAACCCATCAAGAATGTTATCATTTACATTGAAAGATTTCAAATCATCTTTCTGCTCAGTAATCACTTCTACATCAATATTGGAAGGGGATATTGGCTCGCTTAGAAGTGGAGGAGATGGAAGAATAAGAGAAGCAAGTCGTAGAGCAACCTCAAAATTGTATTGTCTCTGAAACTATAGACGTAGTCAGAGCCAAAACTATCTTCTTGCATCTGTAATAAAGAAAATATTATTTTCAGAAACTGACTACATTTATGTTAAAAATTAGAAAATTTGAAGATTGTAAATCTTTTGACTTACAAACTCAGGTTGCTTCTCTCCAAAGTAGGATTCCAACATGTATTTAGCTATTATAAGTAATCTCCATCCACAAGAATATGGGTCTATTTGTTGTGGTGTCTGTAAATGAAATTATGAGAATTTAAATAAAGATAAACTGTTCTCTATACAGAAGATAAAATAAGATTGGTGTTCTTCCACAAACCTGCAATGCAAAGGAAATGTGAGAACTATCAAATTTCTTTGATATTAGCATTCTCCATACTCCAAAGTTTCATGAGAATACATTAAGGATAAGACTTACAGGCCTAGCTCCTGGTGGGTACCCTGAAGAGAGTTAAATGTATAACATCTCTTTTGTTCAAGGTCAATGGAAACAAAACTCCAATGAGAGCTACAAAAAGAAGAATAATATAAGGACCAGAAAGATAAAGGAACCAAAAAAGCAAAGTACTGTTAAATCTAAAATCTAGGTGCACTTACTCGGAGTGGTATTGTAGGAAGATGACATCAACTACTTCAAAATTGCAATAATTGAACCATTTTGCAATGTCTACACTGCTCTCTGTGTGATCTCTAAGCTTGAAGGAGATTCTTAGATCAGTGAGATGAAGATCCTGTGCATAACCCCAGGATGCAATTCGCTCTTGAACATGCTGCACAAGGAAAGACTCAAAGACTCAGTTTGAGATTGAAGAGGATTGATACTTTTGTAGAAAGAATAATCTTGGAAAATACTCACTAGAGAGTAGCTAGGATGAGAGTATCTGTCAAGTACGTCTTCCTCTGGGAAAGAGATTTTATACAGTCTCTAGTGAGCTTGAACTCCAAATCAGCCAAATCAAAATTAGTGGTCTCTAATTTTATTGTAATTTTGGGCCCCAACTCCAGAAGCCTCTCCTGTATCTTCAACTCCTTAACAAGTGTTTCTGACTCTAGGTTTGAAGATGAATCCTTCACTTGTTGTTTTATTAAATCCTCATAGGCTGACTTCCTTCTGGTCTCATAGCTGTGTGTGACCTCTTCTATCTTCACCTCATCCTTAGAGGGCTTCCTGCTTGGTGGTATTAATAAGATGTCTCTCATCTTAATATCATCCCAGTCTTCTGCATTCAGAATTTTATCATATCTGTACCTTACTCTCACTAATGTGTTGATATCCTTTTTCATTATTGTCACCCTGTGTGCATGGGCAGCAACTAGCATGGTATCTTGGAAGAACTCTATGAGAAAATCTTCTGTTGCCTCCTATAGGGTGACAAGGGCTGTCCTACTCCACGTGAATCCAACACCCTAATAGTCACATACTTGTCTCACGAGTCTCTGGAAAGGAGCCATGGGCACTTCAAAGCGTACAGCCTTTTGTGCCTTCCTGATCTCCCTGAGAACATTGGTTCCCTGATTGATTCTCTTCTTCTGGCATTTCTGGAGTATGTGCATGGGATTGCCCTTCTTGGAGGACTTTGACCTCCCCTTTGAAGGACTTTGACCTCCATCCACTGCCAAGTTATGCCCACTTCCCTTTCTCCTTGCAGTTTCCTTTGTTCTTGCCATCAGAACTGAAAGAGTAATAAGCAAAATGGTTAATTACCTTTAAATATGACATCCAATAAAGGTAAGCTTCCACTCATAAATAGGTACAATAATGAGAACTATCATGGAACAGAACATGGAAGAGGAGGACAGGAAATTCCATATGTCATCAGAATCAAGTAAGATATGGAATAGCTCAAAATTTGCCTTCTCCATCCACGAGAGAGCATGTCAAGGGAAGAGATTTGCCAGAAAACGCGTTTTCGAAACATTTGCTAGGAAAATTGGTTCATATCGCATTTTCCCACTAAAACTTTAGTACTATCTCATCACGAATTATTCCATGTCATTGCAGAGGGATGTAGGATACATGACTCCAAGGTGAAAGAACAAAAAAGCTTAAAGCCAAAATTTGCAATGAAACGTGATTTCAAGGTTCTTGCTCTGCAAAGACATATCGGAATCGCGTTTCCCGATAAAAAAGTGTTCCAACACCAAAACTTATATGCTCTTCAATGCAGATGCAGATATCTATTTTCTAAAAAGATTCTTTTAGACTTGGACTAGACATCGAATATATATAAGGAAGAAATAGTACGAGGTTTCAGTTTTGTAGGAGTATACTCTCTCAGATGGTACAATCCTTTCAGAAGGCTCTGTACTTGGCTTTGGTTGAGCTGGGGATATGCTA
Organism: Cibotium barometz; assembly: GCF_041138505.1. NCBI lineage: Eukaryota > Viridiplantae > Streptophyta > Polypodiopsida > Cyatheales > Cibotiaceae > Cibotium > Cibotium barometz. The sequence continues at coordinate 14,447,681 of NC_141100.1, forward strand.
GAGTATTTGTACTTGGCTTTGGTTGAGCTCGGGATATGCGGGATAATGCTCCTACCAAGAGAACATTGGTGTTGAAAGAACGGTAGAGGGGGAGGAGACACACACACAGGAGCAAACCCTAATGTATTTTGCAAACCCTAACCATAGAGGTAGGCCATCTCTCTTCTCTCACACAATGCATAATGCCATAATCCATAATACACACAACACTATGAGTTGTGTCCACACACTACTAACCCTAGCTAATGTCCACACACTATGACCAGCTGGACATGCAGTCATTTATGTCTCACACATGTTCCTACCTAACATGCCAGCACATAGCATAGCTGGCTCACACTGACATCGAGCTTGAATCTCAATAGCCCCTCTCAAGCTCATGATGTACTGCCGATGAAGATGTAGATGAGCTTGGGATATCAAGACTCTCAACACTCCCCCTCAAGCTCATCCCATGTACTCCCAACATAGTACAGAAGTACTCAAACTTCTCCCTGCTAAGTGGCTTTGTAAAGATGTCTGCCACCTGTTCATCAGTCTTCACATGCTATAGATCAATTGTACCATCCAGCACCTTCTCTCTGACAAAGTGATAATGGACCTCTATGTGTTTGGTCCTCGCATGAAATACTGGATTCTTTGCCAACTGTATACTGCTCATGTTGTCACAATGAATGACAACTTTGCCATCAATAGGCTCACCCAAATCTACCAAGAGACTCTTTAACCAAACTGCCTCACAAGTAGCAATGGCTGCACCTCTATATTCAGCCTCTGTACTAGATGAAGCAACTGTAGGTTGCTTCTTGCTACTCCAACTCACCACGGCACTTCCAAGTGTAAAAGCATATCCACTAGTAGACCTCTTGTCATATGAGCTACCTGCCCAATCAGCATCTGTGTAGCCATGTATATCTAAGCTTTTACCACTCTCATAAAGTAGACCATAATGTGCAGTGGTCTTAACATATCTCATAATGCGTCTCACTGCATCCAACAAATGTGGTTTTCTGGGGCCCTGCATAAACTGGCTTACTAGCCCCACAGCATAACTCAAATTCGGGCATGTGATAGTCATGTATATGAGACTACCAACCATCTTTCTGTACATAGATGGATCATCCAATTCATCACCATAACCAGCCCGCAACTTCACATTTTGCTCCAAAGGTGTACTCATAGGCTTACACCCTGTCATGCCATATTTTGCCAACATATCCAATGCATATTGCACTGTACTAACCATGTACCTGCATGATCTTTGATCACTTCAATTCCAAGAAAGTATCTCAACTCACCAAGATCTTTCATGTCAAATTGCCCACTCAAAGCTTTCTTGACATGCATCACATCTGCACCATGATCACTTGTGATAATCAAGTCATCCACATAGATGACAAGTAAAACAGTCCCATGCTCTATCTTCATCACATAGAGTGAAGAATCTGCTGTAGAAATCTGAAATCCAAGTGAGATAAGATATCTGCTCATCTTATCCCTCCAAGCACGAGGTGCTTGCTTCAAACCATATAATGCCTTTTTCAATTTGCATACATGAGTGGGATATCTTGGGTGTACATACCCTTCTGTATGTGCCATATACACTTCCTCTTGTAGATCTCCATTTAGAAATGCATTTTTGACATCCATTTTTGACATCCATTTGATGCATTTCCCAGCCATTAGTTACAGCCATAGCAATGACTGCTCTCACTATGCCTATCTTAGCCACTCGACTAAAGGTTTCATCATAGTCTAGACCTTGGGTTTGTGCATAACCCTTAGCTACCAATCTTGCTTTATGTCTCTCAATAGAACCATCAGATTTGCACTTCACTTTGTAAACCCATTTACAGCCAATAACATTCTTGTCCTTTGGTAATGCAACCAAATCCCATGTGTCATTATGGACCAATGCGTCCATCTCAACATCCATTGCTTTCTCCCATACATGCTCTCCAATAGCCTCTGTATAGCATGTAGGTTCCACATGCTTCACCATAGATGTCATATATGCATAGTGCATAGCAAAATCTTGATATGTCAATCTGTCAACTGGATATCTGACTCTTTGGTATCTCCGCAATGCATGTGGGTCACTCTGAACACCTATAACTCTAGCATGTGGTGGCACATATCTATCCTGCCTAGCACCAGGTGTGCGTAAAACAGGTATGCCAAGCTCCTCATCCAAACTCTCTGAACTCGATGACTCATAACCTGTAATTTCAATTCCTTCAACCTTCTTCTTTCCTTTGTCCATAGCACTACTCCCAGTGCTCACACTCTCATGCCTCAAATGTCCTGACCACCATGGACATATAGTACTACTCTCAGCCTCTGCTGCTGCTGGCCCAGACATAGAAGTAGAACTAGAACTTGCTTGTGGCAAGTTCACAGGCACATCAGTCTCAAGTGACTCAATGACACCCTCATTTTTTGCTTTGTACCAACTAGCAAGCTCATCAAACACCACATCTCGTGAGATAACAACTTGCCTAGTTTGTGGATTGTAACATTTGTATGCCTTTCGATCATGCGCATATCCAACAAATACACACTTTTCTGCCTTAGGATCCAACTTCCTCCTTCTTTCATCAGGCACATGTACATAAGCTATGCATCCAAAAACTTTGAGGTGTCCAATGTCTGGCCTATAACCTGTAAGTTGCATCTCTAGCGTGCTTCCATGAATGGCTGGCTGTAGGTGTTTTGTTCAATATATACATTGCAGTAGCACATGCTTCTCCCAATAATAATCTGGCATGCTCTTTTCATTGAGCATCGCCCTAGCCACTTCACATATGACTCTATTCTTTCTCTCAGCCACACCATTCTGCTGAGGTGTATACCTGCAAGTCAATTGTCTTCTTATTCCATGCTTCCTCAAGAAATGCTCAAAAGCTTTTGAGGTGTATTCACCACCTCCATCTGTCCTCAAACATTTAATCCAATAGCCATATTGCTTTTCTGCAAAAGCTTTGAAATCCATGAACTTTTCCAATACTTCACTCTTCTCTCTGAGAAAGTATATCCATGTCATCCTTCTGAAATCATCTATGAATGTCACATAGTATAAACTTCCTTTGATAGATGGGTTTTGTGCAGGATCCCATACATCACTATGTACGATCTCAAGTGGCCTGCTACTCATGTTTCCTTCTCTAGGAAACCTCAACCTTGCCTGCTTTCCAAACTGACAGGCTTCACAAACATGCATATTTCCATCATATTTGAATCTAGGCAATCCACTGACAATGCCTCTTGTCTGCATGTTCTTTAACCTTTGTATATTGACATGTCCAATCCTCTTATGCCACATGTCAATGTCCTTTACCACATTCCTGCTTTTAGAGAACATGGCTGATTTTAGCTCAGGAATTCCAGCATCCACAGCTTAAACAATCTGCCTTCTTTCTTGCCTTTAGCAATGACTTTACATCCATGTTTGAAGTCCTCAACGAAGCAACCATGCTCGTTGAACCAAACCTGTAATCCCTGTTCCACCATTTGACCAACTGAGGCCAAGCTCTTTGTGATAGAAGGCACGTACAATACATCTGACATAGACTTTGTTTGACCACTGTGCATAACCAATGGTACACTTCCAACATGTGTAATGGCATGCTGAGTATCATCTCCTGTTTCCACATAGCCTTTCACATCCATAGGCTTCATATGCTCAAACCATTCACTATGACATGTCATATGGTTTGATGCTCCAGAGTCCATATACCAAGTATCATCATTCTTAGCATTTGTCATCATCGATCCCACAACATGTTTCATGGCAAACAAATGATTTGCTAGTGCCATCATTACTGCTTGATGCATAGTTTCCACCATGTTGTGCATAATTTCCACCATAATGACCACCACATTGTGCTCTACCCCCTCTCAAATCATTCAGTTTGCGGAAACAATCTCTCGCCATATGACCATATTTGCCACAGTAATGGCATTCCACATCTTGCATAAATGTTTGTTGGCCTTGCCAACCTCCTCTACCATGGGGGTTACCTCTGCCTCTCTGAGGTGCATATCCATGACTACCTCTAGCACCATATGAAGGCTGAAAATTCTGTTGTGGTGACCTGTCCTGTCATCCATGACCATTACCACCACGTCCACGTGATGCGAATCTCCCCCTGCCTCTAAAACCTCTCTGAGAATAGAAAGCTTGATTTCTGCCATTATCATCATGGCTAGTAGATGCATCCAGAAATGAATCACTGAGTTTGATTTCCTCAACAAGTAAGAGCGAAACCAACTCATCAAAGTTTGGTAAACCTGTACTCTTCACTGAGATAGATGTATCAAAAGATTTATATTCCTTGCCAAGACCACGCAAGGTAATATCCACGCAAGGTAATATCCACCAAGGCATGGGGGTATTTATTGTTGCCAATGCATCTGCAAATTTCTTTATTTCTTGCACATAATCATGGATGCTCCTTTTATTCTGCTTCACATTATGTATTTGTTGTCGCAATTGAGACTTGCGAGCACTCGTGTCTGTATCAAACATCTTTACCAAAGTATCCCATGCATCTTTGGGATTCTCAGCATCCTGTATGTGTATGAGCATGGCATCAGAAATACATATAGACAGATAATGCAGCACTTTGAATGCTCTTTCTGACCATTGCTTATGAGCAATAACCTGCTGCTATGTAGGTTGTCGAGGTAGCTCAGGCTCTGGCTCAGCACCTATGAGATTCCAAAATCCTTTTCCTTTCAAGAAACTTTTTATCCTGTACTTCCATGCCTGGAAGTTCTTCCTATCCAGCTTTTCACCAACAATCTGTACTGGATTATCCAACATGTTTGCTCAATGTGCACCTTTCGCACTCATCCAAATCTGTAAAACGGAGCCTTCCTCAGCTCAACAACACTCCAATGAGTGTTCCAAATACTCTAAAGTGGTCACAAACTCCAAATTTGATGTAGAAAATCAACCTATATGCATCCAAAATGAACTGGCTCACGCAGTCCGAGATACCCTGTTTTGATACGCCTTCCAAGGCTCCAAATCACAATGTAGTGGTGCAATCAAGTATCGACAACTTGCATTGACACCTAAACAACCTCAATGTAGAGTATCAACACCATCTGACATGTGTACATATCAATTTTTGAAAACCTCTTTCTCTGTTTTGGGAAAAACCAGAAAAACCAGAAAAACCAGTAGTAAAATGGCTAGATAACTTCTTCAATATTTGTCCAAATTGAGCAACCAGGCATTCATTAGCTTAGCAATAGTGTCCACTAACTCCATCTAAGAGGAATTTGTCCAATTGTTTAAGACCAAAGATTAATTGCTCAATTAAAATTGCTATGTTTCTCTACAACCAGTGGATAGCCTGTTTAATCAGCTCATTCCCAGCTCAATTAAGCATAATTGATCAAACCAACCATGTAGCCCTCTTCTTCAATGTGTGCAGCAACCAATTGGTAAAGCAATTGTGAAATATATCAAGCAACCAAGTAGTAATTGATCTCCTCGCTTCAAAATGAGCAATTTTCTGCCCTGTTTCTCTGTTGGAGCCGTGCTGCCTGCTGTAGGGGCCTTTGGGAGTGTGAGATCCCTCCGCCCCCTCCGCGCGCCAGACTCTCGGTAGCCGAACAACGGAAGCAGCCCCCACGGGGTTTCTCACTCAGGGTCTCGCTCTCGAATGTCTGGGCACGAGACTAGGCTGGTGGTCACTCCAAAAACCGAAACCGGGAAAAATTCCCATGCCCGGAAAGCGGGGGCGATTCCGCCATTATGTTTTTTTTTTTTAAACGAATTTTTCTAACGTGATCAATTCTAAGTTATCCTTTAACTGGATAAACCAGATAGAAGGAAACTATCACTGATATAATTTGATCATTTTAGTAAATTCAACGCTTTTTTCCTGATCCAGGTCAGGCACAGCCGTTGATCTACTTATTGAAAAATTTATCAGGAGATTATTTAACTACTCGAATCTTAGCGTAATCCTAAGATTTTGCAATTTGATTATTAAAACTCCACTGATTCCAGCCTAACCCCATCCGGCCCATGGGTTAGCCACCACCCTACCACTGGAATCGGTGGAACCAAATAAGTACTCACCCACCCATAATTGAATTGCCTTTCTTAACTTTAGCTTTAGAAAACAGATACGCACGCACTCCTCTTTATTAAAACTTTAATAAAAACAATCCTTGATAAACAATTTACGATTTATACATGTCATACTTCAAAATTTTCATTGAGTCCTTGTTTCTCAACAAAACAGTATCACTCTGGACTCTCCGTTAAGACCAGCAAGTCAACAACGAGATCCAGTGATAGATTATAAAAAAAAACATAGGTCCATCATATAATATCTTCCTCGACATACGCATGGATGTCCTCGGCACCGCGAGCCGTGCATCGCCTGGTCAGAACCCTCCAGGATCCTCCTTAGGTGTCCTGGCACTTCACTCAGGGACCGCTTCGTCGGCCCTCGTCCATCGTACCGGAAGCGCACCATTTTAACCATACCGAGGCTGGTCAAGACCTCGGCAAGCCTTGCCGCGTGAGCTGTCCCTCGAACACTCCCCGCCAGCTGTTGCAACCGACTTCCCTTAGATAAACATATATGCCAAATGCTCCCTCCAGCATTCTGGCGTAAGACAGTCTTTTAAGAAGGCAGGGTTTCTATGCAAGTTTATAATTTTGATTTTTGTTTGACTACCATGAGTATATCATAAATCCCTAGATTCAATTTTCAATTCCAAACAGAATTCTTCAAATTCTGTTAACTTGATTCTTAGATCAAGTCACAAGTCTTAACTTAGTTTTTGATTCGATGGATGATTGAATACATTTTCCCCGAACTGGGCACATCGTCATTGATTGAAACTCACGAAGGAATTAGGCCTTGATCAATAATCTGAGTCCAAGTTTAGGTTTGAAAGGTTCTCTCTAAATTTATCTTCTCGAAAGGTACTATCTTAGTTTCTCTTTTTCTAAAATTTCCTACGATGAATATTTGTTTACAATTTCAAAACATGGATTTCTCGAGGAGTATTCATTTACGTCGATCTCTCATTAAAATTTATCTTTTTTTTTAAATACCTCTATACATTAAAATCAATTTTTATAAAAGTAACACTTTTATAATAAAAATATATCTTTATACATACTCTTATGTATGAAAATAAAAATGATAAAAGTAACACTTTTGATATAAAAATTTAACCATTATGCATACTTCTATGCATGAAATAAAAATGGTAAAAATAACTCTTTTGATATAAAAATTTATCCTTTATGTATACTTCTATGCATGAAAATAAAAATTGATAAAAATAACACTTTTGATATAAAAATTTATCCTTTATGCATACTTCTATGCATGAAAATAAAAATTGATAAAAATAACACTTTTGATATAAAAATTTATCCTTTATGCATATTTCTATGCATGAAAATAAAAATGGTAAAAGTAACACTTTTGATATAAAAATTTAACCATTATGCATACTTCTATGCATGAAATAAAAATGGTAAAAATAACACTTTTGATATAAAAATTTATCCATTATGCATACTTTTATGCATGAAAATAAAAATTGATAAAAATAACACTTTTGATATAAAAATTTATCCTTTATGCATACTTCTATGCATGAAAAAAAAAATTGATAAAAATAACACTTTTGATATAAAAATTTATCCTTTATGCATATTTCTATGCATGAAAATAAAAATGGTAAAAGTAACACTTTTGATATAAAAATTTATTCATTATGCATACTTCTATGCATGAAATAAAAATGGTAAAAATAACACTTTTGATATAAAAATTTATCCATTATGCATACTTTTATGCATGAAAATAAAAATTGATAAAAATAACACTTTTGATATAAAAATTTATCCTTTATGCATACTTCTATGCATGAAAATAAAAATTGATAAAAATAACACTTTTGATATAAAAATTTATCCTTTATGCATATTTCTATGCATGAAAATAAAAATGGTAAAAGTAACACTTTTGATATAAAAATTTATTCATTATGCATACTTCTATGCATGAAATAAAAATGGTAAAAATAACACTTTTGATATAAAAATTTATCCATTATGCATACTTTTATGCATGAAAATAAAAATTGATAAAAATAACACTTTTGATATAAAAATTTATCCTTTATGCATACTTCTATGCATGAAAATAAAAATTGATAAAAATAACACTTTTGCTATAAAAATTTATCCTTTATGCATATTTCTATGCATGAAAATAAAAATGGTAAAAGTAACACTTTTGATATAAAAATTTATTCATTATGCATACTTCTATGCATGAAATAAAAATGGTAAAAATAACACTTTTGATATAAAAATTTATCCATTATGCATACTTCTATGCATGAAATAAAAATGGTAAAAATAACACTTTTGATATAAAAATTTATCCATTATGCATAGTTTTATGCATGAAAATAAAAATGGTAAAAGTAACACTTTTGATATAAAAATTTAATCATTGTGCATACTTCTATGCATGAAATAAAAATGGTAAAAATAACACTTTTGATATAAAAATTTATCCATTATGCATGATATTAAAATTCAATATCTCCATGATTATAATGAAATTCTTTCAATTAATCTAGGATGATAATTCCTAGAATATGGTAGGGAGTCCTCTTTTTATGCTTTGAATGAAATTATTTTATGCATAATTTTTATAAAAATTTTGCCATAGCTCCGCTACTATGACTGATAAATCTCAATTTTTTTGTAAGGGATAAAGCTTATCATTAAAAAAATAATTAATATGATCTCTAATTGGATCATAAATCCATAATGGATTGAATCATCAATATACATAAACTAAAAGCATAGAAAAAAGCCATTAATTTGGCCTCAAGCATAGCTTAATCTTGAGTTAAGGAAAAGCTTTATGAAAAGCTTGATTTGGATTGAGAATGGGCCATGAGTATGACCATTTCTTGAGTGAGAGAGAGAAATTACATAAAAATCATTAGAATTTAAACATAAATGGAAATTAACTTCAATAGCATTTATTAAATTATGTAACTCTTCACTACTATTCACCAATTAACTTCAATAGTAAAAAAAAAAACATACCAATTAAGCTTCTCAAGCTTGAGAGGGGTTGAGAAGAGAGAAACATTGAGAAATTATAGAAAGATCAATATTCACTAATTACCTTACAACTTGCTTGATTCTTTGTTCACGGTAGAGGCCCTCAACCAATCAATTGGTTAAGTATGTTGATGGAGCCACTAATGGGGATTGAAGAAAGAGGGAAGCTCCAAAAACTAGTGAATTATTAAATGAATTCACAGTTCTTGGCTTAGGTGGAGTAGAGTAACGATGCATAAACACTATATCTTTTTCAACAAGGGGGAGGCTTCTATTTATAGGAAAAATTGAGCTCCTAACCAAACAAACTGATTCTAGAATTTTCTAAATCAGTTTGGTCAATATTTGACTATTTTTAGGTCAGTTAAGCTAACTTTTTGGAACTAGACTTGAATGAGGAGAGAGGAGAGATGAAATATCTCAATTTTTATGAGTTTAAAACTCATTCAAGCATGTGAAATATGCACCTCCTTTAAAGAACTCCTCTTCCTTACATAGGTGTCATAATGGAATCATTTTAATATTGCTCATAGTTTTTTTACTAATAATCCTTGTACATTTTCAACTCTTCATCTTATGTGAAATATGCACCTCCTTTAAAGAATTCCCCTTCCTTACATATGTCATATTTTTAATATTGCTCATAGTTTTTTTACTAATAATCCTTGTACATTTTCAACTCTTCATCTTATGTGAAATATGCACCTCCTTTAAAGAATTCCCCTTCCTTACATATGTCATATTTTTAATATTGCTCATAGTTTTTTACTAATAAACCTTGTACATTTTCAACTCTTCATCTTATGTGAAATATGCACCTCCTTTAAAGAATTCCCCTTCCTTACATATGTCATATTTTTAATATTGCTCATAGTTTTTTACTAATAAACCTTGTACATTTTCAACTCTTCATCTTATGTGAGCATTTACTCATTTTTGGGTATCTTCTTTTACAAATTGGATTTATCTCCTCCCTACACATGGATTGATGCTATTGGTCCATAGGAACCTTAATTGGACCATAATCCAAAAATTTTTGAAAATCTAGACCCTTAGACTAAGGTCCTTTATACCTATTTCCAATTAATTCCAATTGTACATTGGAAAATTCTTTTTGAATTTCTGTTTCAGGGAAACTTATTTTAATAGGATGAGTTATTTTTCTATCCAAAAATATTCATAATCTGAATATTCTCTCTCTAGAATAATTTTCTCTCTCTAGGCTAAAACACTTAGAAATAAGATCTTTTATATTTCTGAAGAGAGATTTGATTACACGGGAAGATGCTGGACATCTTGAGAGGTTGGGGAGGAATCTTACATTCTCTCCTACTTGAAAAACGCGAGATGTCCTCATCTCGCAAACTGGGGATAATCCCGCAACAGATCGGCTTCATTCTCCCAGGTGGCATCTTCAAAAGGATAGAACTTCCATTTTACTAATAATTCTCTGAGAATTCTATTCCTGAGAAGCTTTTCTCGAACATCGAGAATTTCTTCAGGTTGGAGTTCCATCTGTCCTTGGGTTGAAGAGGTTAGGATTTCATCATCAAGCATATGATTTGAGTTTGGCACATATTCCTTTAGAAGGCTTACATGAAATACATTGTGAATTTTGAGATGAGGAGGCAGAAGAAGCTCGTAGGCTAAGTCACCTACTTTCTTTGTAATTAGATATGGTCCACAATATCTGGGTGATAACTTCTTGTACTTCCCAAGAGATAAGGAACTTCTTTTGGGCCGTACTCGAATGAAGACCATATCTGCTTCTTTGAATTCTCTATTTGTCCTCTTCTTATCCGCATATTGCTTCTGTCTATCCTGGGCAGCTTTAATATCTTTACGAATTGACTGCATCTGTTGCTCCATGTCGTCAAGCATCTGTCTGGACATCTCGACCTTAATCAATGGGTCAGACCAAGTTAATGGAGTTAAGCAATCTTGTCCATACAGAGCTTTAAAAGGGCTCATCCCGATACTTCGGTGATAAGAAGCATTGTAGGCGAACTCGACTAGATGCAGATAGCTTAGCCACTTCTTGGGTTCCCTGCCACATAGCATGTCCGAAGTATATCTTCAATTACTTGGTTTACCCTTTCAGTTTGACCATCGGTCTCAGGGTGATAAGCTGTGCTGAGATCCAAGAAAGTTCCCACTGCTTCAAAAAATGCAGTCCAAAACCTTGAAGTAAATTTGGGATCTCGGTCACTTACTATTCTCCTCGGTAGGCCATGCAATCTGAAGATTTCTTTGAGGAACACTCTGGCCACATCCACTGCAGTGTAGGTTTCTTTTACTGGAATCAGATGGGCAACTTTGGTTAGTCTGTCGACTACCACGAAGATGGAGTTGTAACCTGATTGCACTGAAGGTAATCCAGTAATGAAGTCCATACTGATACATTTCCACTTCATCTGGGGGATGTCCAATGGATGTAACTTCCCAGGCATTTTTACTCTCTCAGCTTTGACTTTTTGGCATGTCAGACATTGACGTACATGATTCAGCACATCCTTTTTCAAACCAGGCCAAAAGAAACTTTTCTTTACGGACATGTAGGTCTTGATGAAACCTGGATGTCCTGCAATAAGGCTGTCATGGGCTTCATTCAGAATTTGGTCCTTGGTCCCCTCATCATTGGGAATGCATAACCTGTGGTTATAATACATAATGCCATCATCCAGGCTGTACCCTTGAACTCTGTTCAACTCCTGTGGAGTTTTGCTTTCCTGCATAAGTAGGGTAGCAATAGGGCCAAAGAATCTATCTTGCATGATCTTCTCACTTGCTTGAGTAATCAAAGGATTTGATATTACAGTAATTGCAAGCAAGGAGGTTTTTCTGCTGAGAGCATCTGCTACCACATTCTCTTTGCCTGGGCGGTACTTGATTTCAAAATCAAATTCCTGCAAGGTCTGCATCCACCTTCTTTGGCGCATGTTGAGGTCCTTCTGAGTAAAGATCCACTTTAAGCTCTGATGATCTGTCATCAAAGTAAACCTTTTACCCAGTAGGTAATGTCTCCACAACTTTAAGGCATAGACTACTGAAAGCAATTCCAAGTCGTGGACAGCATAATTCCTCTCATGTGTTCTGAGCTTTCGGGATTCATAGGCCACTGCATGACCTTCCTGCATGAGTGCACCTCCCAGGGCAAAACCACTTGCATCAGTTACTACCTCAAAGGGTAGAGAGAAATCTGGCAGTTTTAGAATGGGACTGGTTACCAAGGCGGTCTTCAGCTTATCAAAAGCATTTTGGCACTTGGCAGACCATTGAAATGGGATATTTTTTTTGAGAAGGTTAGTCAGGGGGGAAGCTATGAGAGCATATTTTGGTATAAAAATTCTATACCAACCAGTCAATCCCAAGAATCCTCTGACTTCTTTCACTGTCTTTGGTTCGGGCCAATCTATGACAGCTTGGATTTTTGCGGAATCTGGAGAAATTCCATCTTTGGATACCAGGAAACCCAAGTATTCAATGTGGTCGGCAGAGAAAGTGCATTTGCTCTTTTTGGCAAAGAGTTGATGCTTCCTTAGAACCTCAAGAACTTTTCGGACATGAGTCTCATGGTCGGCTGCATTTCTTGAGTAAATCAGAATGTCATCAAAGAAAACTAGAACAAAGTCATCCAAGTATTCTCTGAGGATGTCCTGCATTAGGCGATTGAATGTAGCTGGGGCATTAGTTAATCCGAACGGCATGACAGTAAATTCATAATGCCCATAGCGAGTATTGATGGCTGTTTTTGGTATATCTGGATCATTGATCCTGATCTGGTAATACCCGGATTTGAGATCTATTTTTGTGAAGATCTGGGCTCCATTTAACCTGTCTAAAAGCTCATCAATCCTTGGGATAGGATACTTATTCTTAACTGTCAGCTGATTTAGACCTCTGTAGTCCACACAGAGTCTAAGTGTTCCATCTTTCTTTTTCTGAAAGAGAACTGGCGCACCCCAAGGCGAAACACTGGGTCTTACAAACCCTTGTTCTAACAGTTGCCTAAGCTGTTCCTTGAGTTCGATGGCTTCAGGAACTGGCATTTTGTAAGAGCGTAGGGCTACTGGTTGAGCTCCGGGGGTCAATTCAATCACATGATCTAATTCCCGAATTGGAGGCATTTCAGTTAGCTCTGATGGGAATAGATCATCAAATTCACTTAACCATTCTGGTTCTTTAGCTTTAAGTTTTGAGTCTACTGGGTTCATTTTGACAACATAAATTTGCTGCTTCTTCCTAAGTCCTTTCAGTAACCTGGAAGCTTTTACTAACAGAAGGTTTGGGGATCCGGAAACTCCAGTTCCATGGACTTTGTTCCCGTGAAGGTCATGGAAGGAAATGGTTCCATTGTGACAGTGTATGTCAGCTTGATATTTGTGGAGCCAATCCATTCCAAGGATTCCGTCAAAAACTCCTAGAGGTAAGACTTTGAACTGACAGTCGGTTACATTACTATCTAGATTGAACTGGATAAGATCTGTCTCATGGTGAGTGAAAAGAGTCTTCCCACTGGCCAATTCAACTTGCATAGGTTTCCCTGATTTCTGTTCTAAGACTAGCTTACGCAAGCATCCAGGGGAAATGAATGAATGAGAACTGCCTGAATCAATCAAAAGCTTGAAAGGCTTACCCTGATACTCTGCTGGAGTATGGATGACTGAGAACTGCTGGTTAGGCCCTTGATTTTCAATTGCAGCATAGATCTGCCCTTTCTCCTCTTCTACTACATCTGAAATTGTGACTGCTCTGGCTGCTGCAGTCTGAGGTAGAACTTTTTCTCTTTTGTTGTTCCAATTCTGGGAAGGAGTTCTGAGATTACTCTGGATAGAGGCAGATGGCTGGGCTGGAATTCTTCTGGGGTTTCCCTGGCTAGGGCGAGACGGACCCTGATTAGACTGGAATAAAGGGGTTGGTCTCTGAATTTGGGGTTCTTGACTTCCCTGTCCCCTTGACATGGTAGGAGTCGGGCAGTCTTTTAACTGGTGACCAAAACCCTGGCATCCAAAACATCGATTTTCAGTTCTCATCCTTTTGATTTTTTGAAAGTGGTGAGGTTCCTGAGAAATTACTCTGGGGGAAGGGTCTTCCTTCACTTCTGAATCTTCCTGCATCCTGATTTTGATTCAGGCCTTGCTGCCTCTTTGGGGGTGGAAAGTTGGAAGTACTTCCGTGGGCTTGGAATCTCTTAAAGTTAGAGGGTGCAGGTTTTGGTGGGACCTTTACTACAAAAGCTTTGGCAAAATCTTTTGCCATTCTTACTGCTTCAGCCATGGACACTGGCTTGGCATTTTTGACCAGTGTGTCCAAGGGTTCGTTCATTCCTCGAATGAACCTGGCCATGAGTTGCTCTTCATCAAGAGGTGGTGAATATTTGAGTAGAAGGGCAAAGGCCTGTTGATATTCCTCGATGGTTTTGCTCTCCTGCTTTAGTTCTAAGAATTCGTTCATTTTGGTTTCTAAAAATCCAGGAGGGCAAAATCTCTTTCTTAGATAGGTTTTTAGATCATTCCAGGATTGAGTATTTCTGTCCAGATGATTGGTGTCACAGTGGTTCCTCCATGCTACCCTGGCTGTTTCCACTATTTTCAGCCGGCCAAGAGCCATTTTGCTCCGCTGATTGTATCCTGTGACGTCAAAATACTCTTCCATGGCTTCCACCCATTTCTCCACAGCCTCGCCCAAGTTCTCCCCTTCTCCTTTGAAGGGTCCTGGCTGAGTCCTATGAAGAGCCTTGCGAACATCAAGGTCAAGCTCGTCATCTTCAGAGATAGGGTCTGGCTGACGACCACGGTTTCCTCGTCTCATGATTCTGCCAAAATTTATATATTAATAAATTTTTATTTTGATATTATTCATGAGATCCTATGACTTAAGAGTTCAAAAAAAAAAACAATTTCTTAAACAAGACAAGATCTTATTGGAGATCTATGATATATGTCCGATAATAGATTTTTCTTTATCAGCAGATCGTCCACTGCTGTAAACAATCATTTATACAACAGGAAATTTTTTTTTTCGAAAAATATTTTTTTATTTATATAAAAGTTGCATTATGTACATAGAGCAGCTCGGCTCCAGAATTCAAAATCTCCTCAGGAAACGCATATGACGACGGTATTGGGCCATAGCCATGCCCTGATACAAATGTCCACTTACTGACAAGGGAGCTATTATATTCCATTTAGGAATAAAACAACTAAGAAGTCTGTAGACTTGGCATGCAAGCCTGAAATTCCGAGGCGTTGAATGATACAAAATGACGCCACGTACGATTTTCAGCTTTAACAAGATCATAGCCAATGAGAGGTTCTCCCACAGCATTGCACGGCGGTCGCAAGAGGTGTGGACATATTGCCCTACAAACCACTTATGCTGAATTCTCTCCGCTGGGGTAGGAAAATATAAATCCTCGAAATGGCGCGCGAGTCTTGTTCGGCTTATTCGAGTTGAAGCGAAAGAGATGAGATGCTCGAAGGCAAATGCAATCATATCTTGAGACTGGGTGAGGTCGGAAATACCAGATAAATGGAAAACTTCCATCTATAAAAACAATTTCTTTGATTAAAATTTCTTCATTAAAGAAACTTACGGAATGAAAATACATTATGAAAATGCTGTTTCTGAATTCTTTTACCAATTTCAGATAAGAATTTAATTATCTTTATTAGCTTTCAATTTCGCTCTGATACCAACTGTGAGATCCCTCCGCCCCCTCCGCGCGCCAGACTCTCGGTAGCCGAACAGCGGAAGCAGCCCCCACATGCGCGGGGTGGGGTTTCTCACTCAGGGTCTCGCTCTCGAATGTCTGGGCACGAGACTAGGCTGGTGGTCACTCCAAAAACTGAAACCGGGAAAAATTCCCATGCCCGGAAAGCGGGGGCGATTCCGCCATTATGATTTTTTTTTTAAACGAATTTTTCTAACGTGATCAATTCTAAGTTATCCTTTAACTGGATAAACCAGATAGAAGGAAACTATCACTGATATAATTTGATCATTTTAGTAAATTCAACGCTTTTTTCCTGATCCAGGTCAGGCACAGCCGTTGATCTACTTATTGAAAAATTTATCAGGAGATTATTTAACTACTCGAATCTTAGCGTAATCCTAAGATTTTGCAATTTGATTATTAAAACTCCATTGATTCCAGCCTAACCCCATCCGGCCCATGGGTTAGCCACCACCCTACCACTGGAATCGGTGGAACCAAATAAGTACTCACCCACCCATAATTGAATTGCCTTTCTTAACTTTAGCTTTAGAAAACAGATACGCACGCACTCCTCTTTATTAAAACTTTAATAAAAACAATCCTTGATAAACAATTTACTATTTATACATGTCATACTTCAAAATTTTCATTGAGTCCTTGTTTCTCAACAAAACAGTATCACTCTGGACTCTCCGTTAAGACCAGCAAGTCAACAACGAGATCCAGTGATAGATTATAAAAAAAAACATAGGTCCATCATATAATATCTTCCTCGACATACGCATGGATGTCCTCGGCACCGCGAGCCGTGCATCGCCTGGTCAGAACCCTCCAGGATCCTCCTTAGGTGTCCTGGCACTTCACTCAGGGACCGCTTCATCGGCCCTCGTCCATCGTACCGGAAGCGCACCATTTTAACCATACCGAGGCTGGTCAAGACCTCGGCAAGCCTTGCCGCGTGAGCTGTCCCTCGAACACTCCCCGCCAGCTGTTGCAACCGAC
Organism: Cibotium barometz; assembly: GCF_041138505.1. NCBI lineage: Eukaryota > Viridiplantae > Streptophyta > Polypodiopsida > Cyatheales > Cibotiaceae > Cibotium > Cibotium barometz. The sequence continues at coordinate 14,464,534 of NC_141100.1, forward strand.
TTCCCTTAGATAAACATATATGCCAAATGCTCCCTCCAGCATTCTGGCGTAAGACAGTCTTTTAAGAAGGCAGGGTTTCTATGCAAGTTTATAATTTTGATTTTTGTTTGACTACCATGAGTATATCATAAATCCCTAGATTCAATTTTCAATTCCAAACAGAATTCTTCAAATTCTGTTAACTTGATTCTTAGATCAAGTCACAAGTCTTAACTTAGTTTTTGATTCGATGGATGATTGAATACATTTTCCCCGAACTGGGCACATCGTCATTGATTGAAACTCACGAAGGAATTAGGCCTTGATCAATAATCTGAGTCCAAGTTTAGGTCTGAAAGGTTCTCTCTAAATTTATCTTCTCGAAAGGTACTATCTTAGTTTCTCTTTTTCTAAAATTTCCTACGATGAATATTTGTTTACAATTTCAAAACATGGATTTCTCGAGGAATATTCATTTACGTCGATCTCTGATTAAAATTTATCTTTTTTTTTAAATACCTCTATACATTAAAATCAATTTTTATAAAAGTAACACTTTTATAATAAAAATATATCTTTATACATACTCTTATGTATGAAAATAAAAATGATAAAAGTAACACTTTTGATATAAAAATTTAACCATTATGCATACTTCTATGCATGAAATAAAAATGGTAAAAATAACTCTTTTGATATAAAAATTTATCCTTTATGTATACTTCTATGCATGAAAATAAAAATTGATAAAAATAACACTTTTGATATAAAAATTTATCCTTTATGCATACTTCTATGCATGAAAATAAAAATTGATAAAAATAACACTTTTGATATAAAAATTTATCCTTTATGCATATTTCTATGCATGAAAATAAAAATGGTAAAAGTAACACTTTTGATATAAAAATTTAACCATTATGCATACTTCTATGCATGAAATAAAAATGGTAAAAATAACACTTTTGATATAAAAATTTATCCATTATGCATACTTTTATGCATGAAAATAAAAATTGATAAAAATAACACTTTTGATATAAAAATTTATCCTTTATGCATACTTCTATGCATGAAAAAAAAAATTGATAAAAATAACACTTTTGATATAAAAATTTATCCTTTATGCATATTTCTATGCATGAAAATAAAAATGGTAAAAGTAACACTTTTGATATAAAAATTTATTCATTATGCATACTTCTATGCATGAAATAAAAATGGTAAAAATAACACTTTTGATATAAAAATTTATCCATTATGCATACTTTTATGCATGAAAATAAAAATTGATAAAAATAACACTTTTGATATAAAAATTTATCCTTTATGCATACTTCTATGCATGAAAATAAAAATTGATAAAAATAACACTTTTGATATAAAAATTTATCCTTTATGCATATTTCTATGCATGAAAATAAAAATGGTAAAAGTAACACTTTTGATATAAAAATTTATTCATTATGCATACTTCTATGCATGAAATAAAAATGGTAAAAATAACACTTTTGATATAAAAATTTATCCATTATGCATACTTTTATGCATGAAAATAAAAATTGATAAAAATAACACTTTTGATATAAAAATTTATCCTTTATGCATACTTCTATGCATGAAAATAAAAATTGATAAAAATAACACTTTTGCTATAAAAATTTATCCTTTATGCATATTTCTATGCATGAAAATAAAAATGGTAAAAGTAACACTTTTGATATAAAAATTTATTCATTATGCATACTTCTATGCATGAAATAAAAATGGTAAAAATAACACTTTTGATATAAAAATTTAATCATTATGCATACTTCTATGCATGAAATAAAAATGGTAAAAATAACACTTTTGATATAAAAATTTATCCATTATGCATAGTTTTATGCATGAAAATAAAAATGGTAAAAGTAACACTTTTGATATAAAAATTTAATCATTGTGCATACTTCTATGCATGAAATAAAAATGATAAAAATAACACTTTTGATATAAAAATTTATCCATTATGCATGATATTAAAATTCAATATCTCCATGATTATAATGAAATTCTTTCAATTAATCTAGGATGATAATTCCTAGAATATGGTAGGGAGTCCTCTTTTTATGCTTTGAATGAAATTATTTTATGCATAATTTTTATAAAAATTTTGCCATAGCTCCGCTACTATGACTGATAAATCTCAATTTTTTTCTAAGGGATAAAGCTTATCATTAAAAAAATAATTAATATGATCTCTAATTGGATCATAAATCCATAATGGATTGAATCATCAATATACATAAACTAAAAGCATAGAAAAAAGCCATTAATTTGGTCTCAAGCATAGCTTAATCTTGAGTTAAGGAAAAGCTTTATGAAAAGCTTGATTTGGATTGAGAATGGGCCATGAGTATGACCATTTCTTGAGTGAGAGAGAGAAATTACATAAAAATCATTAGAATTTAAACATAAATGGAAATTAACTTCAATAGCATTTATTAAATTATGTAACTCTTCACTACTATTCACCAATTAACTTCAATAGTAAAAAAAAAACATACCAATTAAGCTTCTCAAGCTTGAGAGGGGTTGAGAAGAGAGAAACATTGAGAAATTATAGAAAGATCAATATTCACTAATTACCTTACAACTTGCTTGATTCTTTGTTCACGGTAGAGGCCCTCAACCAATCAATTGGTTAAGTATGTTGATGGAGCCACTAATGGGGATTGAAGAAAGAGGGAAGCTCCAAAAACTAGTGAATTATTAAATGAATTCACAGTTCTTGGCTTAGGTGGAGTAGAGTAACGATGCATAAACACTATATCTTTTTCAACAAGGGGGAGGCTTCTATTTATAGGAAAAATTGAGCTCCTAACCAAACAAACTGATTCTAGAATTTTCTAAATCAGTTTGGTCAATATTTGACTATTTTTAGGTCAGTTAAGCTAACTTTTTGGAACTAGACTTGAATGAGGAGAGAGGAGAGATGAAATATCTCAATTTTTATGAGTTTAAAACTCATTCAAGCATGTGAAATATGCACCTCCTTTAAAGAACTCCTCTTCCTTACATAGGTGTCATAATGGAATCATTTTAATATTGCTCATAGTTTTTTTACTAATAATCCTTGTACATTTTCAACTCTTCATCTTATGTGAAATATGCACCTCCTTTAAAGAATTCCCCTTCCTTACATATGTCATATTTTTAATATTGCTCATAGTTTTTTTACTAATAATCCTTGTACATTTTCAACTCTTCATCTTATGTGAAATATGCACCTCCTTTAAAGAATTCCCCTTCCTTACATATGTCATATTTTTAATATTGCTCATAGTTTTTTACTAATAAACCTTGTACATTTTCAACTCTTCATCTTATGTGAAATATGCACCTCCTTTAAAGAATTCCCCTTCCTTACATATGTCATATTTTTAATATTGCTCATAGTTTTTTACTAATAAACCTTGTACATTTTCAACTCTTCATCTTATGTGAGCATTTACTCATTTTTGGGTATCTTCTTTTACAAATTGGATTTATCTCCTCCCTACACATGGATTGATGCTATTGGTCCATAGGAACCTTAATTGGACCATAATCCAAAAATTTCTGAAAATCTAGACCCTTAGACTAAGGTCCTTTATACCTATTTCCAATTAATTCCAATTGTACATTGGAAAATTCTTTTTGAATTTTTGTTTCAGGGAAACTTATTTTAATAGGATGAGTTATTTTTCTATCCAAAAATATTCATAATCTGAATATTCTCTCTCTAGAATAATTTTCTCTCTCTAGGCTAAAACACTTAGAAATAAGATCTTTTATATTTCTGAAGAGAGATTTGATTACACGGGAAGATGCTGGACATCTTGAGAGGCTGGGGAGGAATCTTACAGGGAGTGATTGAAATGTTAATTGGTGAGGTATTCAAGTCCCCAACACACTTGGGTATGTGTGCAACGAGTCAATGCTTGGTTTTTTGCCAAAAACATGCTCCAAATGCATCCAATCTTCACCTCCTTTTCTCTGTTTTGTGAGAGCTCAAAAACCACAACTTTTCACACATTTAAATGCATTCAAATTGCTCCAAAGTCAGAGTAGGGCTTGCATAGGAGTTGCCAATACATCTCTCATTGTCAGATACATGTGTCTTTTGCCAAATTTACATGTATTTCCACCATACATCAGTGCTTCCAAGCTTTAATGGAAAGCTTCCAAAAACCAGAATTTTGCTTTGCTTTGAGTTGCTCTAACTTGCTTTGTTTTTGCTTGAATCACCTGCAATCCGCTCAAGGATGTTTAGAAGACCTTACCTGGTAGGCCAAGCTCTCAGATCTGATAGTAATGGGTGTGCTCCAAGCTTCACAGCTCCAATGGCAAGCTTCATAGCTTCTCTTCACAGCTTCTTCTCCCTCTTCTCTCACTCATTCATAAACCCTAATAAACAGCGCAAGGCTCTTCATAGCTTCTCTTCACAGCTTCTTCTCCCTCTTCTCTCACACATTCATAAACCCTAATAAACAGCGCAAAGCTCTGATACCATGTTGAAAGAACAGTAGAGGGGGAGGAGACACACACATAGGAGCAAACCCTAATGTATTTTGCAAACCCTAACCATAGAGGGAAGCCATCTCTCTTCTCTCACACAATACATAATGCCATAATCCATAATACACACAACACTATGAGTTGTGTCCACACACTACTAACCCTAGCTAATGTCCACACACTATGACCAGCTGGACACGTGGTCATTTATGTCTCACACATGTTCCTACCTGACATGCTAGCACATAGCATAGCTGGCTCACACTGACATCGAGCTTGAATCTCAATAATTGGACTTGTCAAGATACTCTATTAAAGCTGAGGAAGGTCCAAGTGAGCAATATTTGAATTTACTCTTCTTTTTATGAGAAAATATGAATTATTTTTTATTTATGCTATGATATTTTTCATTACAGCTAAGAGGCAGAGTATCAGTAGCAAAGGAGTAATCAAATCTGGTGAGCCAAGGAAGCCTCTGGAAGAGCAAAAGTCACCAGACCTACAGCTTTTTGAGTTTCTCCAAAAGTCCAATGCCTAAAAGGAGTATCCAACATTTCACAGGATGTTCAACACTCCTTTCAAATTGACTGACATTGGGGCTCAGCACAAACACTTTGTGGAGGACGAGTTTGAGGTGTTTAGACAGATGACAACTAATGGAAGGATTGTGAATAAGGATGAGGCTTTTGTGCATATCAAGGACTTATGCCAGAGTGATAAGTTGAGGTATCAATTGAACAGGAGATTTGATGTTCTACCTGGCTGCTTCACGGGTATCTGCAATCTCCACAAGAGGGGCTGTAGGATATTGGAGGAGAGCTTTGCATTTGCCATTTATTTACATTATGTTGAGCTTGGTGTTTCTAAAAAGTCTGCTCACAAGAACATGACTTGGAAAGAATATGAGGAAAAGGAGGAGGAGTTGGCAAGTGAGCAGAGTGAAGAACTTCAAGATGAGGAGCAAAGCATTAATCTAGAGGAGGAGAAGTCTGCTATTGCAGCACTTGATCTTATATCTCTAAAATCAGAGACTTTAAGAGATGCAGTTACAGTGGATAAAATTGAGCTTGATAGTTCCAGTTATGCTGTTCCCATGCTTCCATCATTCAAGATAGAAGGTGGAGAATATGTTTTCCTAAATGACATATTGTGCATTTTCAATCTAAGAGAGGACTATGCACTTGGCCACATAGCTCACTCATGCAAGGTGGACACGGAAGTAATGATAGATGGACCTAGAAGACAAGTTCAATCCTGCATTGGAACTTTCTACGTGTTTTAAGGAGGCAAGTAATTTTCAAGAGGTGGATGATGAAGTCTTTAAAGAGGTACAAGCCTGTATGAATCTCATTGGAAGCTCAGCTCTGGCACATCATTCTGAGTAGACATCAGAACATAGTATCTCATTGTGGAAAGAGAACTTGCTTGAGCAGGATGAGAATATGAAGGTAATGGCATCTTATTTGTGTACTTTTGTGATATTTCAATCCGTGCTTTTGAGTTCTAGTTACCATTTAGGTAATCTAACAATATTGTCTACATGTTGGATATTAAAGATGAAACCTCCCTCTTAAGGTCCAAAGGAAGCAGAGTTGCTGGCTTGGGTAAACTGTCAAGTCTTTCCCATTTCATTGCAAACTTATGTAATGCCAAATTGTTAATATACCATGGGACAATGAGCAACAATGCGGAAGCAATAATTCTTTTTTTCAAGTGTATGTCAGAGGCTCTCGGTGGCCATTCCCTTTCATGGCCTACAGACAAAGTGATATTGATAGAGAAGAGGTCTGCCTTACATATTTTTGGTTATTATTCCAGAAAACAGTGCTCTAGAGTAGGATATTTTTTGTCATATACTGCCTATGCGCTCACTGCTGGTGTAAAGAATCCTCTCAATCTCTCGAGCCTTATGGCAAGCACAAACTTATACGAAACCGAGAGCCAGCACTATTGGGATCACAAAAGAAATCGGAGGAAGGAGAAAGTGCTCGAGAACCAACCTCACCAGAACAAGGAAGATCTTAGAGCACTCTGGTGTCATTGAAGAAAAACAAGTCTCCAAGTAAAGTGAAAGGGAGGGTTCCCATTGGTAGACCTTGGGAGAAACCCTAAGGCCATTAGCTATAAGATGATTGTCATTGTATATTTAGCTTTAGAACAACAATTTATTTCTGCTGTGTCTTTTGTATTCTGTATTTTCTATGCATCAAAATTTGAGAAGTGTTTTCAATTATGAGGTACACAATTTTTACACTTGTATTCTTTTGTATCCACCACAAAAGAATTGTAAACACACATTCTGTATTTCTATGCATCAAAATTTGAGAAGTGTTTTCAATTATGAGATTATGAGATACACAATATTTACACTTGTATTCTATCCACCCATTTGTGATCTACAAAGAATTTTGATTTTCTCCATTCAGCATGTCTCTCTGCTGCATTCAAACTCTCTAAAATTTTCTGTCTTCTCTACTTCTGAGCAACTTGAAAGGCTATCTTGACTTGAGATGCATTGACCTTTCTCTTTGTTTCGATCTTTTAAAGTACGCCTCGATAAAACCATTGAAGCACTTCCTTTAAGCTGTTGCCTTTTTGTTTTCCTCCAAAATGTTGTGTATGTCTAAAGAAAGCATTACGGGCCATGTAGTGTGATTTTTCCATTCCTTGTGTAGACCAGATTGCAGGGCATCCATACTTTTTTACAAAGAATGGAAGATGGTTGTAGATAATATGCTGTTTGGACACAGAAAGAGTCTAGCATTAGAAAACACAGAAAATACAAATCATTTTGTTCTCAAAATTGAACAATTGGGTGGAAGTTAGTGTTGTCACCATGTAATGGGTTATGTTGCAGGTTGTCCATGCTTCCTTCATTGCCTTTCCAAAATTCTTTACCTCTTTCTCTGTTGATCATTTTTGTTCCAAGAAACTTTGTCACAATAAACAAATAGCTTGTCCAATGATTTCCACACCTCAGCCTTCACATCTCGTGCCATCCCATCTGCCTGATGATCTTTTACTGCATTGTGGACTTGCTTCCACACATTGTATTTTATTTTGGATACATATTGTGATTGTCTACCCTGTTTTCTTGTTGCATTTTGTGGACGTGATAAGAACCTTCGGGCCTTTACTCCACCAATGGATGGCTTGATAGGTATTTCTTTACCATTTGTAGATTTCTTAAGATCTTTTGTTATATGAACATCTCCACCATGTAGACCAATTTCTGATAATACCACTTCCAATGATTGTATTGCCTCTTTTCTTTTCACCTCAGGCCAAAGTTTCCAGGCAAATCCAATATATAGAAAAACAAGTTTCTCAATAATTCTACACAATGCATGCAATGTGCAAATGTGAACATTGTATAATGGAATATCAAGAATTGCTTTAAAATTTGGATCTTCCTTGTCCCTATTGGGTGCTCTTCTCCACCATTTGAAATCTAAGACATGGGCTGGTTGTTTACAATACAAGCAAGGAGATATCAATGCTCCACCTTGATATTGTATTGTTTACATGAGCTAGCTCATGTTTTTACGGCCCCCATTATGATGAGTAGCCATAGTTGAGCAACCCAGGCACCCACAATCCTCATATTCACATGAAAAGGTGGCCTATAAGGCCAGATTGTTTAAGGATGGCTTGGAATATTAGATTTGGCACATTGCCAAATTGGCTACATGCTATATTGGATCATTATCTCATAATATGGTCTACACACATGGAGTAGGTAGACTTTACTCTTATTGTCTTGACATTATGAGGTTTGAGAACGGGACCCAAGGTGAGCTCGAATGGCTGTAGGAGGTGGGGACACTGCTATGTAGTGCCTAGTAAATGTTTATAGGCTGAATCTACACCATAGCAGATGATGGCACTAGCTATGATAGCGAATGCACTGCCAACAACCCCTTCTCCACATGGTTCATTGGTCATCACTATGAGTTTACTCCCTAACTTCTATTAGCATGAAGCCTCCATCTTAGCAATTCCAGATTAGCCATCAAACCTCCCTTCACATAGGAGCACATGGGTGTTGGGATTTGCCATCTATTGTATCACTTCACTAATACAATATTCTTCTCTATCTATGTTGTGAAATTTGAGTTTTAAAAGTTTTGTGTTGTGAAAGATCCTACTTCTTGTTAAGTTTTCCCTTCTATACACTGCTCGTTGTATTCTCTTCCATTGTCTAATCTAAACTTTGAAGGATTGCTAGTTTTATATTTCCACAACTATTTATCCTAATAATTACGATAATGTTGCAATTTGCGAAGCAAAACTATACGTGGTAATCTTAGTAGATTATGATAAATATAGGGTAGCCACTTTTATGTGCTCTTATGTAGGGTAAAACTCTAAAAAACATGAAGAAAAATGATGTTCATTTAATGTTGTATGTAAAGCTACATAGGTTCTTGAGAAAAACCCAAAAGAAGTACAAGGCTAACCTTTGTGAGCTCAATGCTAATTTTATGTATGAGAAGCTACCTAGTTACTTCAGAGAAAAACTCAAAAGTAATCTTTGCGAGTTGAATGCATATATGGAAAAAGAATTATTAGTAGATATTTTAGTTGTTTGAGCAATTACTAGTGAAAAGTTTAAAACAACAAAATAAAAGGTTACATCAAAAGAGGAAAGGGATCATTAAGATACAAGACAAAGGGCTCACTCAAGGTACAATTATTATGGCTATGTTGCAATTTTGGAGCCGCCTTTATAGGGCATATGAGGATGCATATGTGTAGGTTTACCATTGACTCAAAATATGTAAAGTTGTTGTTTTTAAAAACATCTTAAAGCATATGTAATCTTGATATAGTGTTTGTATGTTCCCACAATGTGTTCATCCATGATAGAGCTCTCTCTCTCTCTCTCTCTCTCTCCCTCCTCATGTATGTGTCTGTATGTGTGCGTACATGTGCACTATATAGGTAAATGGTTTTGTTCTTCAAGTGTGTGCCCATGCACTCAAATGCATGCATGTGTGCGTACATATGCACTATATAGTTAAATGGTTTTGTTCTTCAAGTGTGTGTCCATGCACTCAAATGCATGAAAGTAACACAAAAAATGCAATGATAGAATGAAACTTTTTTTTAAAAAGCATCTTACTATGAAAATCTCAAACAAATATTGGCATGTATTACAAATTTTTGTGTGAATTCTAATGAGAAAAAAAATTCTAAATATAAAAAACCTTCAAGTTGTAGTCGTGATGCTAACATAGCTCACCATCAAAATCACAGTCAACCTTTTTTTCTTCAAGATAAACTTTTTTCAACACTAGAGAAAGCAACATCTTCGAAATTTCAAGAAAAAGTAAATATGGGTCCAGACATGATTGTGGTTTTTGTCGTAGTCAAGAGAAACTTTTAAAAAGACTACAAAAATCAACATCTTTAAAGTTTACAAGTTTAATTGAACTTTTAGAACCCTATTACCTTCTTAAAACTCACAGTGCAAGTGCAGTGTGACAAGCTCTATCTCTTTTTATAAAATTACATTTTATGGTCTTTTTTTTAGCATATTTTTTCATAAATAAATGCTTACGTCCTTGTGTCTACAATAGAACTCACTAGAAGCTTAGAATGGAAGCATGTAAAGGCAAATACTCAACTTACCTCCCTAGGTCTTGCCCATAAGAATAGACTCCATCATCTAAAAGTGTAGGCTCGTGTGAATTGGAGTGTTTGATAGTTGAAAAATTGCATGGTGGTATAAATGGGAGTTTATAGCATGGTGAGTTATAGTGTGGTACCCCAACAAGGATGATTGCAAAAAACCAAATTGAAAAGTAAAGGTAAAAAGTGCTTTTCAAAGGCGTGAGCTCTTAGAAAAGTAGGAGGGATAAGAGAAAGACTCAAACACTAGAAGACAATAATTATTGTTATTACCATGATCCACCCGAGTTCAAGTCCCACCGTTGGTCATATATGCCCTTGTGTTGCATTCTACCGACGTTAATACCCCTCTCTCTCTCTCTCTCTCCTCTATATGTAGAGAACTTCAAAGGATTTTGAAAACTCAACACAAATCCTCTCTCTCTCTCGGCCTCTCTCTCTCTCTCTCTCTCTCTCTCACACACACACAGGGCCCTTCTGTAAACCCATGCAGCCATGGAGAGCACGGAGAGCACTCATTGTAGTGAGAGGTGGTTTCCTTCTTCAAAGCTCAAAAGTCGAGAAACCATGGTTGCCATCGCCTGCGTTGCCTTCATAGCCTTGTCTTACTTCGCGCTTGTCTCCACACCCACCAGCTTCTATGGATCATTTCTTCCCCTCCATATCCGGAGTATTTTCGGAATGGATGATAATGAAGCCAATCCCACACGAGTAGGTCGCTTCATTATAGCTACTTTTTCTGTGAGCTTAATTCGGACCAATGATTGTATTAATTATTGATGTTTTGGGCAGAATCAAAGGACTGCAATGGAGGAGGTGCTTGACAGGGCGGCGATGCCCAACAGGACAGTGATAATTACAACGTTGAATGCGGCATGGGCAGAGAACAACACCATGATCGACATGTTTCTGGAGAGCTTCCACCACGGGGATGGCACGGAGAGGCTGCTCCAGCACCTGATAATTGTGTGTTTGGACCAGAGGGCCTATGACCGGTGCTTGGCGATCCACCCTCACTGCCTCAAAATCAAAACAGGAGGTGTCAACTTCTCTGCAGAGCAGCTTCTGCTGAGCAAAGATTATATCAAAATGATATGGAGAAGGATCAAGTTCTTGAAGACAGTTCTAGAGATGGACTACAGCTTCGTTTTCACAGTAATTCTTTTGCTTTCAGTAGTCATAGGTGCATGTGGGATTAGGTGGGCGAGTAATACTGTATTTGTTCATGTATCTGGTGTAATTAATAGGCTGACCCTTGCTTTGTACGTATATAGTTCCAAGCTTGATATTTTTCAAATTCTTAGAGTAATAGGAGCCTACTCTTTCAGAACCTCCAAATTCTTGCACATGAAAGCTTGGTGAAATTCTTCCTTTATATAATATAGAGATGTAGGGAGTAGTATGTGGCTCTAGCTCGTACACTATTTTTACTTTCCACTTTTCTTTGTGGTTTTTTTTTACCACTTCTTTTCTTTCCAAAGGAAGAACTTAGTAATGTTCATGACCATTCACCTAATGCAACATATAGCCTAATGTAAAATAAGATTGTGTTTGCTTTTGATGTGCCATTTTGCAACATCAATCAACACACATCTTAGATTTTTTTCCTCCATAGAATTTGCTAGCTAAAGGAAGGCTTAATGAGAATGCTCTTACTTTGTTGGAGCCACCTCGGTAAATAAATGGTTTTTGTCGTGTTTTATAGGATGCAGATGTGTTGTGGTTCCGTGATCCATTCCCTCAATTACAAAGTGATACAAAAGCAGATTTTCAAATTGCATGTGATTTTTACAATGGGAGACCTTGGGATGTGTGGAACAACCCGAATGCCGGGTTCACATATGTACGGGCCAATGAAAGGACATTGAGGTTTTACAAGTATTGGTACAAGGAGAGAAAGAGAAACCCCAAGATGGCTGACCAAGAGGTCTTCAATGCCATTAAGTTTGAGGACACATTCAAAAGCATCGGCATGAAGTTGCGTTTCTTGGACACTCAATTCTTTGGTGGGTTTTGTGCCATCCAATCTACCGACATGACTAAGGCCATTACTATGCATGCCACATGTTGTAAGGGCTTGAATGCCAAACTTAGTGATCTTAGGGTGCTCCTTGAAGGGTGGAAGGAATGGAAACAATGTGACTCTCTAGCAATGTCACCAATGGTTTCAACAGAAATTCTACACAATAAAATAGACAGAGGGCCTTCAACCAAAGGGAGCACTCAGCTATCTCCTTTGCCACCAATCTATGTCCAACAAATGGATAAGGATCCCCATTTTAAGGTGCCATGGGCTTGCCCACAATCATGGCATTAACATTAGCCCTCTTTGTATTGCAGCCAAATTTATAGAGAAAGTGTCATTTTCTTAAGATCACACTTTAATGAGAACATCATTAATAAGGTAATACATTAATGAGAAGATAATTATTTTTCCATGGATATCTTTTTAGAGAAAAGTGATTTGTGTTCTTGTAGCTTTGTTTTTGGGTTCCAAAGAAAACTTTTAAAGTATGATATCCTCTTTGTAAAGTATGAAGGAGCATGGAAGCTACTGCTAAGCTAGATTAGAAAGCAGGAAGAACTAAGCAAGGCTAAGCTAAGGCGGAAAGAACACAAAGACAAGCATGATGAAGAAGCTAACTACTCAGACATAGACTCAAGTTCAGTTAGGCCACAAGATTGAGACTTGTGTTCATAAAAAGACTTGAGAGCTTGCTGGATAATTTATTCATGATAGAGACCTCACTTATATAGAAGTGAAGTACAAGTGTTACGATGACACCCAACTATATGGGATAATAGAAAGAGTGCCACATGGCAACTCACACACAAAGACTAGTTCCTAGTACACACTAGGACACCTTGACTTCATGTTCCAACACCCCCCCATGAAGGAAAGGTGAGTGATATCATGAGTTTATAAAAGATGCAGTTCCTTGATATTCCCAACAAATCCCCCCTCAAGGAAATGCCTCATACTGCAAGGATAAATCATAGGCTCATGGTCTCTCATGCCAGGGTCTCTGGTCAAGGATAAATCCACGGCTCTAGTCTCTCATGCAAGTTGGACATCCTTGGGTAGGTACAGAATATGGGATATACCAGGACAAACACACAAAATATAATAGATACCTCTGAGAGGTTCAAACAGATAAGACAAGATACCTTTGCATACTCATAGCGGTTGCAACAGGTTTACAAAAATCCTTTTTGGAAACATGATCCAGGCAAGGAAACCCTAGAAACAGAAATCTTTATCATCTACCATATATGCTTTTTCATCACTTGTGTCCTCCACCATATTTGCTGAATTTTTCTTTGAGAAACAGTTACTTTCAGAGTGGCCATTCTTGCCACAAATCCCACATGGCTTGATGCGAAAACAATCTTTCTCATCATGATTGTTTTTGCCACAATGTCTACAAGCTTTAAAAGAAATCCTTTTGAACTTGGTTGCCAAAGCTTGTTCTCCCTCCACTTGGTGATCCTTTCGCTTCTCCCGCTTCCTTTCATCTTCCTGCAATGCACTTATGATCCCTTCAAATGAAGGATCGGGACCATATTTCAGTGTCATGACCAAGTTGTCATAATCTTCAGGCATGCTTTTGAGAAGCACTGCCATAGCATCATCTTCTGTTACCGGAGAGTGAACGGAAGCCAATTGATTCATTAGGCTTCGCATTTTGTTGATATGAGCATCCAAAGGTGCTCCAGGTTTTAGATCTAACTCAAAGAATTCAATCTTGAGTGACAACTTTGAATGCTTGCTACTTGCACCAAATAAGTGATCAAGCACTTTCCAAGCGTCAGCAGGGTCTTCAAGATCAGAGATGTGATGCAGATAATTGTCTCCAAGACCCAATGCAATGATTGCGAATGCTTGCTCGAGACGTTGAGGTTCCTTTTCCTTCTCCTTCTCGTTTGATGAAGAAGTTCCCTTGACCAGATTCCACAGATTGTGCTTCATCAAGTGGAACTTGATCTTCATTTGCCAGGTGTGGAATCCTTGGCCATTGAACTTCTCAATGGCAGCGTGAGTATTCATCATGATGAATCAATCTGAGAGATATCTCAACTCGAAATGAAGATTAGCTATACGCAGCTCCCATACACGCAGACAGTGAACTGAAATGGGCGGGCTGATTCATGGGAAGATGCTGAGGCAGATGGCTGGAAATGTGGCGCATATGTGGGGCAGATTTCCAGCGGAGAATGGCGCAGATCTGGAGAAGAAAATGGCGCAGATCTGGGGTAGCTTATGGTGGCTGGTAGAATGCAGGCAATGGCCGGCAGACTTGAAACAAAGATGATGAGGCTAATGGCGAGGCAAGGAGAAGAGAATCAGGGCAGCATCAAGGCTAGAAGGAGGAAGACGAGGCAACGTGACGACGAGGGTATCGTGGCTCTGATACCACATGAAGGAGCATGGAAGCTACTGCTAAGCTAGATTAGAAAGCAGGAGGAACTGAGCAAGGCTAAGCTAAGGCGGAAAGAACACAAAGACAAGCATGATGAAGAAGCTAACTACTCAGACATAGACTCAAGTTCAGTTAGGCCACAAGATTGAGACTTGTGTTCATAAAAAGACTTGAGAGCTTGCTGGATAATTTATTCATGATAGAGACCTCACTTATATAGAAGTGAAGTACAAGTGTTACGATGACACCCAACTATATGGGATAATAGAAAGAGTGCCACATGGCAACTCACACACAAAGACTAGTTCCTAGTACACACTAGGACACCTTGACTTCATGTTCCAACACCCCCCCATGAAGGAAAGGTGAGTGATATCATGAGTTTATAAAAGATGCAGTTCCTTGATATTCCCAACAAAGTAAAGGGATAAATCCTACCTCTTATTAAAAACATTCCCACCTCATTCGTATTTCCCTTTAATTTTTTTACCCCGTATGGATAGGACCCACAATTGTTTTATAAAACAAAACCCTCAAACATAGGGGAGTAGATTAAAGAGCTTAAAACATGATAATGTCTCTCGTGAAATCAAGAAAGTTTTGGCATGATGGATGGTTGTCATATATTTCTTATGTATTAGTGTCTTTCACCTCCTTTTTTCAATCAAGCAAGTCTTATCATGACGGGACGCTTAATTTCATATGTATTAGTGTCCTTAAAAATTGAATCAAACCTCTCATTTTGATAAACATGAATTCTTTAGCTTAGATTCTTATACATAAGTGAAGCTAGGAAGCTACTATCTTTTTTAATACCTACACATGTTATTTTTGGAACCAGGAACCATGTGAAGCCTATATGATGGGCAAGCAACAACGCAAGGCATTTCCATAGAAAAGTAGCAATCGGGAAAAGACTCCTCTAGAACTCGTACATGCTAGTCTTTGTTATAAAATGTCTACTACTGCATTAGGGGGATCTTCTTACTTTATCCTGTTAGTCGATGATTACAGTAGGAAGATGCTGCTTATTTTCTTCTTTAAATATAAAGAAGAAATGGATGCAATCAATTCTATACATAAGAAAATGGAAAAAGCAGGTGTTTTCTATTGGATATCAATGCTCCACCCTCATATTGTATTGATAGGGTCAATTCCATGCACATGCAAATGGAAAAAGCGGTGTTGTCAGTTGGATATATCAATGCTCCATCTTGATATTGTATTGTTTTACACGAGCTATGGTCTACACACATGGAGTAGGTAGAATTTACTCTTATTGTCTTGACATTATGAGGCTTGACAACAACGGGACCCAAGGTGAGCTCGAATAGCTGTGGGAGGTGGGGACACTGCTATGTAGTGCCTAGTAAATGTTTAAAGGCCGAATCTACACCGTAGCAGATGATGGCACTAGCTCTATGACAGCGAATGCACTGCCAACCCCTTCTTCACATGGTTCATCCGTCATCACTGTGAGTTTACTCCTTAACTTCTATTAGCATGTAGCCGCCATCTTAGCAATTCCAGATTAGCCATCAAACCTCCCTTCACACAGGAGCATGGGGGTGTTGGGATTTGCCATCTATTGTATCACTTCAGTAATACAATATTCTTCTCTATCTATGTTGTGAAATTTGAGTTTTAAAAGTTTTGTGTTGTGAAAGATCCTTCTTCTTGTTAAGTGTTCCCTTCTATACACTGCTCATTGTATTCTCTTCCATTGTCTAATCTAAACTTTGAAGGATTGCTAGTTTTATATTTCCACAACTATTTATCCTAATAATTAGGATAATGTTGCAATTTGCGAAGCAAAACTATACGTGGTAATCTTAGTAGATTATGATAAATATAGGGTAGCCACTTTTATGTGCTCTTATGATAAATATAGGGTATCCACTTTTATGTGCTCTTATGTAGGGTTAAACTCTAAACAACATGGAGGAAGAGGTAATAGAATTAAGATTGATGAAGAAAAATGATGTTCATTTGATGTTGTATGTAAAGCTACATAGGTACTTGAGAAAAACCCAAAAGAAGTACAAGGCTAACCTCTGTGAGCTCAATGTTAATTTTATGTATGAGAAGCTACCTAGTTACTTGAGAAAAACTCAAAAGTAATTTCGAGTTGAATGCATAAATGGAAAAAGAATTATTAGTAGATATTTTAGTTGTTTGAGCAATTACTAGTGAAAAGTTTAAAACAACAAAATAAAAGGCTACATCAAAAGAGGAAAGGGATCATTAAGATACAAGACAAAGGGCTCACTCAAGGTACAATTATTATGGCTATGTTCCAAATTTGGAGCCGCATTTATAGGGCATATAAGGATGCATATGTTATAGGTTTACCATTGACTCAAAATATGTAAAGAAGTTGTTTTTAAAAACATCTTAAAGCATATGTAATCTTGATATAGTGTTTGTATGTTCCCACAATGTGTTCATCCACCATGATAGAGCTCTCTCTCTCTCTCTCTCTCTCCTCATGTATGTGTCTCTATGTGTGCGTACATGTGCACTATATAGTTAAATGGTTTTGTTATTCAAGTGTGTGCACATGCACTCAAATGCATGAAAGTAACACAAAAAATGCAATGATTAGAATGAAACTTTTTTTTAAAAAGCATCTTACTATGAAAATTTCAAAGAAATATTGGCATGTATTAAAATTTTTTGTGTGAATTCTAGTGAGAAAAAAGTTCTAAATATAAAAAATCTTCAAGTTGTAGTCATGATGCTAACATAGCTCACCATCAAAATCACAATCAACATTTTTTTCTTCAAGATAAACTTTTTGCAACACTAGAGAAAGCACCATCTTGCGAAATTTCAAGAAAAAGTAAATATGGGTCAATTGCACACACGACTGTGTTTTTTGTCGTCGTCAAGAGAAACTTTTAAAAAGACTACAAAAATCAACATCTTTAAAGTTTACAAGTTTAATTGAACTTTTAGAACCCTATTACCTTCTTAAAACTCACAGTGCAAGTGTAGTGAGACAAGCTGTATCTCTTTTTATAAAATTACATTTTATGGTCTTTTTCCTAGCACATTTTTTCATAAATAAATGCTTAGCTTGTGTCTACAATAGAACTCACTAGAAGCTTAGAATGGAAGCATGTAAAGGCAAATACTCAACTTACCTCCCTAGGTCTTGCCCAGAAGACTAGACTCCATCATCCAAAAGTGTAGGCTCGTGTGAATTGGAGTGTTTGATAGTTGAAAAATTGCATGGTGGTATAAATGGAAGGTTATAGCGTGGTGAGTTATAGTGTGGTAACCCAACAAGGATGATTGCAAAAACCAAATTGAAAAGTAAAGGCAAAGAGTGCTTTTCAAAGGGCGTGAGCTCTTAGAAATGTAGGAGGGGTAAGAGAGAAGCTCAAACACTAGAAGACAATAATTATTGTTATTACCATGATCCACCCGAGTTCAAGTCCCACCGTTGGTCATATATGCCCTCATGTTGCATTCTATCGACATTAATACCTCTCTCTCTCTCTCTCTCCTACCCTTTCCTACCATGGGGGAGGAGACTCATTGTATATCTGGAAAGGTCCCGTGGGTCATAATTTGGCCTTCCGTGGGGACGATAATAAACTATTCTACTCTACTCTACTCTACTCTCTCTCTCTCTCTCTCTCTCTCTCTCTCTCTCTCTCTCTCTCTCTCTCTCTCTCTCTCACACACACACACACACACACAGGGCCCTTCTATAAACCCATGCAGCCATGGAGAGCATAGAGAGCACTCATTGTAGTGATTGAGAGGTGGTTTCCTTCTTAAAAGCTCAAAAGTTGAGAAACCGTGGTTGCCATCGCCTGCGTTGCCTTCATAGCCTTGTCTTACTTCGTGCTTGTCTCTACACCTACCAGCTTCTATGGATCATTTCTTCCCCTTCATATCCGGAGTATTTTCAAAATGGATGATGAAGCCAATCCCACACGAGTAGGTCACTTCATTATAGCTACTTTTTCTATGAGCTTATTCGGATGGCTATAGGTATATTTCCGGGTGCTTGTGTATGTGGCAACCGGTGGGCCTGGTCGCCCAGTCAATGGCCGGTGTGACCTGGTCGCCCAGTCAATGGCCGGTGTGACGGGCCCATTTAAAAGATCCTTGTCCCCTCCGCGCAACGAATCCTGGGGTACTAGCACTGGAAGTAGCACTTCTTGCACGGGGCAAGGTCCTTCACTCAGGGCCTCGCCCATGTATATCCAGACAAGAGACCAATCCCCCTCGGTTCTTCCAAAACCGAACCCAGAAAAACTTCCCTCGCCCGAAAAGCACGGGCGATTCCTCTAGGATATTTTTACTCTAACATAGTCAAGAGTCTTAACTAACTGAACTGATCTGACCAAACCCGTAAGTTCCCATAGTCAGATCAAGGAAAAGACTTGCACTTGGATCATAGAGACCAACTCTTTTTTCCTCATTGAGAGGCACAGCCGTTGATTCTTTTCCATAGAACAATTTTTATCCGGGATTTACTTCATCTATCATACCATAACAGAATTTGAGTCTCATATTAGGGATCCATCATTCCTCCCCATCCAGTCCCATGGGTTAGCCAACAGCCCAACCACTATGGTGATGGGATGATCCATTTAAGAATTTGGTTACTTAGAAGCATACAAAATAAACAAAAAAATCCATACTTAATCATCCATGGTCACAAAGCATGCATAAGTGCTTTGTGTATTCAAGAAAATCAATGTATACATCGACATTGAGAGGACCTTAAAATAATATATGAAGATATTCCAGCCCCATTGACATATAACCATATTAATTGTCCTGCTAAAACATTTAAAAAATGAAAAGTAAATAGACCTTCCTAGAGAGTTAATAGAACTATGATAGAAAGGACGTTTTATTATCACAAAATGAAGGACCTTTTCAAAACTACAGTACAAGGTCCTTTTCAGATTGTTCTCATGCTACTACTGCTAAACATTCTCATTAGGTTCTTATTTTTTAGAGTGGGTTGATTCATAAACATATTATACCCAATATGAAATTGCCTTTTTCACAGATTAATCAAAGATTAATCCTTTCACTAGTCTTTCCCTCTTTTACACTAATCAAGGACTCTAACTAACTAATTCACACAATTGAGCACATCATTAAATAGAGCAAGGGAATACTAAGCTATGTGCATTAACAAATGTGTAAATTGATCTAAAATAGGAGATTAATTAGACTCTTAATTTTGGTCTCCTCTTTTAAGGCAAAATTAAGCAAAGAGAGTTAAATTCCTCCAATTGACGAAGAAATTGATGTAATTAGGTGTTTTGATGCATCTACATGCTCTCAGAACAGTTAAAAACACTAATTTTGACTACTCACATGATCAATTTAGACTCCAAATAACACATTTTCTAAATTTTTGGTCTCTTGACTCACCTGCTATATAGTCCTAGTAACCCTTTCCCATCAGGAAATTTGTCAACCTAAACCTCCAAGCATGGAAGTTATTTTTGTCAAGCTTCTTAACAACAATCTGGTTTATGCCATCATTTGGCATCTTGCCATATACACAAATTTACCAGAAACAACACTCTGGTTTATCCTGCACAAACTGCTGTATTTTCTCCAGTGGTACTGTACTACACTCAAATGTCACAACCAGTGACATTTGAGTGTACTGTACTACACTCAAATGTCACAACCAGTGACCTCAATGTGCATACATACACCCAATGGCAATTGTTGACCTCCTTGCAGCACACACAATGTCTGCACAACCAATCTGTCTTCCTGTAATTCTTAAAATAGAGTTCTGCAGAGAATCGATGACTTACTCGTAGTGCTCGAAATCGCCTGCTTTTCAAAAAACGGAGGTCCTGATGTGCCTAAAACACATTTTCGGCCCGAAAATTCAGTCCAATAGGACAATATAGTAGCTCTATAGCTTTACTCCCGTGAAGAAAGCTCCTCAATCAGAGATTATTTGCCGGTGCCTCTCGTAGAGCTCCCGACAAGGGTATAGTCACCAACACAAATGGGGAAGAGTAGATGAAGCTCTTACCCTCATACCACTTCCTGTGCTTCTCTTTCTTGTATCTCAGCCCTTAGCATGAACCAGGCTCTGATACCATGAAAAGATGCAGGGGAGAAGAGATCTTGATCTCTTGCAAGCACACACACACTCAAAAAACCCTAAAAGAGAACACATAAGGTGAGAGGCTGAAAATCTTCTTCTTCTTCACACAACACTCAACACACCATATACAAAGATAAGAGTACACACCATATGAAAAGGTACTCAACCAAATACATACTAGGGTTCTCTATAATGTGAACTCAACTAAATGAGTTGGCGCTATAACTATGCCAGGCTATCACACAGCCTGTCATCCCACTGGCCGCATATCACCCATGATCTCACCAACCATGCTAGTGGTGTAAGTGTAGGGCCTATCCCCCATAGTGTCCACCGCCTCACTAGATGAGCTCGATATCTCCACAAGAAAGGCTTAGGGCATCATTTTTGGGAATGAAACAAGGGGTCATTATGAAGAATAACACTAGATTCACTCTCCATAACTTCATACGAGAAATGGTAATGGTGCCATTCTCCATAATACCATTTTCCCCTTTTGGGTAGGGGAGAATGGCACTACTACCATTATCCAAAACCCCAATGAGGAGAATGGCCTCCACTTTGGTTATGGACAATGACAATAGTACCATTCTCTAGTAAGGGATATAAACAATGAAACTAGTGCAATTTCAAGCTTTGGGTTACGGGATAATGATGATACTACCTTTATGAATGGCAATAGTATTGTTCTCCCCACCATACAGTTATGGAGAACAACATTATTGGTGCCATTCTCCCCCATGAGGTTATGTAGCATATGGGATTAGATTAAGAATCATAAGTTTTTCTAGAATCATTTGTTAATTGAATATTTTATCTTGTATTGTTAGGACCTTGTGAATGCTCATTTTGTGAAGCTATATTTTTTGGAAATATGATTTGTATATGTGATGAAGGAAAAGGTAAACGTCACAGATGTGTCATATGTGAATATTGTTAATCCAATTCTAGGATTAACAAGAACTACCACCATTATCTTACACCAAGGAGTCATGGTAGATACACCAAAGGGTCATACATTCAAGATATAAAGCAATAGTGTCCAAAGCTACAACTTGGATGACAGGCACCCGTAATGGTGTGACAGAGTATTTATGGTGATTCCCGCTTCAAGAGCGTGTGGTAGCAAGTTAGTATGAAGTTCTAAGTGATATACTTCATGGATATATTATGAGAGTAGTCATTGTAAATAGCATTAGGCCTCTTATGAGCCTAAAGTGCCCAGCCGGCCATAGTTTAAGTGAGTCTGAACACTTATGGCCATGTATATAAGTGAGTCTGAACACTTATGGCCATGTATATAAGTGAATTTCTCTCATAATACAAGATACTCTCCCATTGTGCAATTGAGTCTTTCTCTTGCTAATCCTCTTGCTAATCTCTCTCCCTAATGCATGCTAGTGAGTGTGTGTGAGTGAAGTGAGGTGAGAGGAGGGACGATGACCCGTAGTGCAACGTGACGATGTGACAACGCTCGCGGGGCGACGTGGTGGAACTGCTTCTCAAGGAGTTATAGAGCAGCTTGGAGACCTCAAGGGTTACAAGCTCGTCCATTGTTGGAAAGATCCTCACGATAGCTGCGGTTCACCAGGTAATCTCTTTTTGGATGTGTATCAAGAAGGGTTAGGGTGAGCCATAACATTTTTGGCATCGGTCCGGCAGCCATCCCTTGGCTTTTTCCATCATTTTGTCTCTAATCTACACATAACCCATTACCCATTATCCTGATTAGTGGTTTTCGATAAAAAAGATATGGATTTGATGGTGATTTGTGTGAGATTTGGTGTAGAATAACTCTCTTTTTTGTTTTTGAAAAGAATGCTTTTTGCTTAATTTTTAGATTAATTTGTTGTTTTGTGGTTTTTCCATTAGGACCTCAATGGAAGGCTTCTTGGGCCCTTTTATTTGGCAGTTTAAGGAGTCAAACCTTTTCTCTTAAGAAGAAACATTTTCTAATTAGAAGCTTCAAAATGGCTACTTTATTCGAATTTGAATTTTGGAGAAAAAATGGAATTTAAAATCTAGCGGACAAAACCATATCATGTAACATATCTATGGAAAGCTCTTGATACGTAGATCACGGATCTATAATCTCCACTCAAATTGGAGCTTGTATGTAGAAGTTATGGAGGTCCGAAAATTGTAAAATTGCCTCCCCCCCTTTTTGGGGAAAAAAGTGCACCCTTTGACCACTCTTACACCTCTCTTACAAACCCAACATTTCAGTCCACATGGCAACCCCCCATTTGGCTATTCCTTAATCACCTTGATTAGGCTTGGGCAAATTAAAGGGCCCAAGAAGACCCCATTCACTTCCTAATGCATGTTCTTAAGACTTGCACATAGTTTTTATTAGGCTTAGTTTGCATTGCATCAAAGAATGTAAGAGAATGCATTAATTCTTAGTGAATGTTAGCTCTCTTTAGTTTAAACATAGATCTAAGATTATTAATTCTAGTTTAATTGTGTGTTTTTTGTTGAAATTGTTTGGATTAGAGTGTTAGCAAACATTGGGAGTAGCTTAATCTTTCAAAAAATTTCTTAAAACCATCAAAAGATCCTTGAATTTGACTAATTTCTCTTAATGGACTGATTTTTGTCATTAAGGGTGATTAATCTTGTTCAAGAGGCTTAAAAATTAGAAAATGTATTATTTGGGATCTAAATTAATCATATGAGTAGTCGAAATTGGAGTTTTTTAGTGTTTTGAGAGTATCTAGATGCATTAAAACACCTAATCACATCAATTTTTTGATCAATTGGAGAAATTTGACTCTCTTTGCTTAATTTTGCCTTAAAGAGGAGACTATAATTAAGAGTCTAATTTAGATAAATTTACACAATGGTTGATGCACAAAGAGTAGTTTTTCCTTGCTCTATCCAATGGTGTGCCCAATTGTGTGAATTAATTAGGGATTAGTGGTTAATTAGAGTTTTTGATTAGTGTAAAAGAGGAAAAGATTAGTGAAAGGATTAATTCTTAATCACTTTTTTACATAACTCATTAAGGCTAATGAGAATTCAATGAGCAGATGCTCATGAGTTGTCAAATTGTCCATTTTGGGGGTCATTTATGAAGGGTGTAAGGTGTGTCATTAAAAGGTTAACATTTTTTATTCCACTTACCTTTTTTGGGAAAATGTCCATATCCTTTTCATTTTAAACTCAAAAAATATTCCCCTCAAAAAGGAAAATTCATATTTTCCATTAGACTTTTTATTTTTTAAAAATCGAGATTTATTTTTCGTGTGAAGTCCGATTCACGCATGAAAACCGTTTCACGGCATGAAACACTAGTTTACGCAACCAAAAATAATAATAATAATAATAATAATAAAAACTTATTTTCCAGGTGAAGTCCAGTTCATGCGTGAAAACCGTTTCACTGCATCACACGGCCGCGTGAAGTCCGGTTCATGATGCATGAAAACCGTTTCAAAGCATGAAACACTAGTTCATGCGGTAAAATAAAAAATAAAAACATAAAAAAAATAAAATTTATTTTTCACATGAAGTCCAGCTCATGCGTGAAAACCGTTTCATGGCGTGAAACACTAGTTCACGCAGACAAAAAAAAATTTAAAAATTAAAATTTATTTTCGGCGTGAAGTTTGGTTCAGGCGTGAACCGTTTCACGGTGTGAAACACCAGAGTTTCTCTGGAAAACACCCCTGTTTGGAGGCCCGTATCTCCTAAACCGTATATCCAATGAAGGTGCTCTAGGTCTCATCGGAAAGCTGACCGAGCTCTTCGACTTTGGACTTGGTCATCCGAAGTCAAAATCAATCATTTTGGCCTTCGACCAATAGCCTCAAAATTTGACCCGAAAATCGAGGCAAAAAACAACCCAAAAACCACGAAAAATTGTAAAGAAAAAATTAGCACAAAAACAACGACGAGCCATATTTGGTGGACTACTTTTTGAGAGTCTAAACAATAAAATTAAGGACAACTCAGGGAAACAAAGTTGTAGTACTCCAATACTACAACTCCCTCATATAAAGTTTTTCAAAATTCCTTTTGGAACACCCTAAAAAACGTGCTGCAAAACAAGGAAAATACGCTTTTTTGGAAAAATATCTCTAAAATCGTTCACGTGCATATAGCGCCTAAGCTAATTAGGGCAAACAAACACCCGTTTGATCCAACCAAGAGTACGCCAAGCCTCTTGAGGCTAACGGGCTGTGGGGGAAAGTATAAAAAGTTAAAAAAAAAAGGTGATTACTCATTAAGGAGCATTTAGGCACTCTGACATGGCCACAATAGAGGGATTGCCAGGGATTACACAAGGATTGAACCCAATGGTTGACATCTTCAAGACATTGAGATCTATGCCACAAATTCACCTCCCAATGCCATTGGCCATGCCTATAACAAGCGTGTCATCAGGTTTTACACCCCCTATCACTTTGATTCTACCAGGCTTTGGTTCCTTGCCTAACATTCTCGCAAGTCCTATAAGTACCAACCCTTTCCTAGATGCCCACACCTTGGACATACTGACTAATCTAGGAAGGGGGATGGCCCAAGGACTCATTGAGTCTCTTCTAACAAGAGCACTCACATACGGCCTCAATGATTCATACAGAAATATGGCCGTACAAATATCTAAAATTATGGGCAAATATGATGCAACAACATACCTTGTTCAATTCATTCAAATGTTTGAACAGAGATGTGAAGCCTTTGGAAATCCTAACGGCCCCACTAAGATACACGCGTTGAACTTATGCTTAGAGGGAAAATCTAGTCGATGGTTCATCGCATTGATGCCAACGATCAAGACCAACTTCAAAATCTTGAAATCAGCCTTTATACATGGCTTTTCTAGACAAGGTGATTGATGGAGTGGTATAACAGAACTCTATTCAATTGAGCGTCAACTAAATGAATCCATTAGAGATTTTATCCTTCGGATAAAACTCTTGGACTCATGTTGTGAGTCATGGGAAAAATTAAATGATGTTAAATTGAGGAGATGTTTCATGTTGGGCTTGAAGAATAACAGCTTACACAACTTGATCATTGTATCCAATCCGGAAACATTCGATCAATGTTGTAAAGAAGCAATACGTTTAGATGACAACATGCTGGAAGATGAGCATGCTACGAGGTGTTTCTCATCTAAACCAAGTGAAGCAATGGCAAAAGAAAGATCAATCTTATTTGTAATATAATACTGGCATAGTATAGCTCTAATATTTTTTTACAAAATACTAAGGGTCTATTTATAGGTTAGGGAGGCCAATAACCAAGTCCAACTAGGTTCTAGAATTTTCTAGGTTTAGTTTGACTCAATTTGGACAAGATTTGGACCAATTTGGCTCCCTTTTTATTTGGTTTGATCCAGGAGAGAGGAGAGATAAAAATATCATAATGTTTTTTAATTAAAAACCCTACCACATGTGTGAAATAGGTGCCTACCTCAAGAGTCCCCCTCTCCTTACCAAGGTGTCAAAAATGCATCATTATTTCAAAATATCTTATTTGTTTAGTAATATCTCTTAAATTTTTAGCTAATAAACCTTCTACTCAATCAACTCTTCATCTTATGTGAGCATTTACTCGTTTTTGGGTATTTTTTTTTATTCTTTGGATTTATCTCATCCCAATACTTGGATTAATCCTATTGGCCCATAAGAATCTTAATTGGACCATAATCCAAAAATTTCTCAAAATTTAGACTCTTAGGAGCTAAGGTCCTTATACCATTTTCAATTAATTCCTAATGCACATTGGAAAGTTCATTTTGAACTTTTGTTTCAGGGAAATCCATTTTAGACACTAGGAGGATTTTTATATCCAAAGATATCTCAATTTGGATTATCTCTCTCTAGGCCAAAACAAGGTAAAACAAGATCTTTCTCCTATTTCAGAGAGGGGAATAATTTCAAGAATAGAAGGGGAGGTTCTTATACCTTTACTCCTCAAAATCTGGAGGGAGGAATCTTACAGGAGCCCTTCCACCTAAGCTTGGAGTAGGTGCTTTCTCACTGATGAGGTCTTTGATCTTCCCCTCACTCAGCTCTTTTTGTTGTACTAGGGCCCTTTCCGCCGACGATCTTTCTCTGCATCTCCTCATTTTGTTATTCTATCATCTGTGATTTGCTCTCTAAATATTTGGCTTGAGCTATAGCATTCATTAGCATTCCATGCTGTTTATGGTTCACGGTGGCACACATCTGATTGATGGCACTCTGGGCCTTTGTCTCATAATCTTTCATCGAAGAGAAAGCGTGCAAGAGAATATGTTGGGCCATAGAAATTAGCCCTCTGTTCATGTGCAGCCCGCTGGCTGGGGAGCTCCGCCTCCAACTCTCCGGGTAGCTTGAAGCTGTGGCTTGGGCCTTCTTGCACCTTCTATGCCATAGTCACTACCCAAGGCTGCAATTCCACTGGTATGACAACTTTCATTTTTTTGGGCAGCTTCCCCTTTTGAGCTGCTTCATCTCTCTTTTTCTGTTTGTTCTCCATCTCTTCTCTTTTTTGCTTCAAGATTCCTCCTTCCTTCTCTTTTCTTCTTCCTCCTTTTTCTTTTCCTCTTCTTCCAGATTCTTCTTCTTTTCAGCTTTTGCCAGCGGCTTCCTACTTCTATCTCTCCTCCTGCTCCATTTTTTATTCTTCTTCTACTTTCTACTTCTTGACCTCTTCCGGGTTAGGTAGCATCTCTTTATCTATTCTGTGTTTTTTCTTTTTGCTGGCTTTTTGTGCAATCTTCTACCATTCCTTCTCCTCATCTATGTCATCTTCAAATGAGCTAAAGGTCACCTTGGCTGAGGATCCTCCGACTTCCCTATGATGTTGATTGGCATAGGCATCTCCTGTCTGGAGATCCACCAACCCGGCAGGCTGAGCAATTGCCCTTAGGTGTGCATACACTACTATTGGTTATTTCTCCTTAGCCCAAGTGGCTACCCTCTTTGCCATATTTTCTTTGTAAATGGTGGCCTAGTTTATTTTTTCTCCTTATTCTACTGCTCTGAGTAGTGTGTAGTTTTTATTGGACATATCCTCTGTCATGCCCATGAACATGACATTCTGCAACAAGAAAAAAAAATGAACCGTTCTCATGGAGTTTCATCAACCACCTCCTTCACCTGGTGCATGTTTCCAGTCTTTGGAATTTCTTCTTCTAGTCTTGGTTTCAAGTTTGTGTCCATTGACAATCCCAATGCATGATGCACTACAAGCTCTAAAACTTTTATGGGTTCCTTCCCCTCTATGTGCACAGTGTTGGTCTCTAAAAATTGATTGATCAACTTCTCCCGGGGGCTTGCAGCTCCTCCTACTTATGCTCCAACAGTTTTTCAAACCCACACTTCTGTGCCCACTCCTGATGTAGAGGCTTTTCTCAGGCCTTTTCTCAGGCCTTTTGTCTAGCCTCAGAGGCTTGTTGGTGATCTTCGGCATGGTGTTATCTTCTGAGAGAGTGCTACAGATGGGTGAGGGGGTTGTGAGCAAGAGGGAAGATTGTGAATGTGCGTGTTTAGAATCCTTGTGTTCTTTTTTACGATGTTTTCTCCTTTTTGCTTCCTTTTTTGGGGTGTTGTCATTTTCAGCTTTCCAATTCGATGTGACTTTTGATTCATATCATGCCCGCTGTCTCAACTTAATGGTATTAAAACATTCTTGTCATCTTCCCATCTTACCGCGAGTGGAGTTTTAATGATGTTATGACACTTGTCCTCCATGGAATTGCTTATGTCGAGATCGTGGCTTTTGAGTTGTTGACGAGCACACACTTGGTCACTTGCTTTTTTATTGTCGCGGCTTTGATTGGTTGCTTGCAGAGATTTGTGCTTTTGCGATCTGGCCACCCTTCCGTAGTTTTGTGGTTTTTTGAAATTTTTGCATCCACCTCCACTAGTGAGATCAAGCCACAGCATATGCTCCAGGCTGGCTCATGGTACTCCGCTTCTCCTTCTTCCAGTGTAATTACCACTGGTTGGCCCTTGTATTTTCTCATCCTGAAGCCATTTACTGTCTTTGGAAAAGGTGTACCATCCAGGTTTTCTAAGGTAAAGGCATTTTGGCTGACCAAGTCTTTTACTATGAATGGTCCTATCCATCGGATTTTGAACTTTTCGGGGTGAGATCCCACATTGGAACTGTAGAACAATACAAGGTCTCCTTTCTCAAAAATCATATGCTTGAGATGCCTATCAGTCCAAGCCTTTCTTCTCCCCTGCACTATCTCCGCCTTTAGAGAGCTGATTTGCCTTTTTTCCTCTAAGGCTAGGAGTTCTTGTATTCTATGCTCCCTAGATTTTTCCATTGGCAGATTCTCTTGAATGGCGACTCTCAGGTAGGGCACCACAAATTCCATAGGTATCATTACTTCCAACCCATAAAACCATCTTGAATGGTGTTTTCCTAGTTGAGACTTTGTAGGATGTGCAGAATGCCAATAGGTCAGTAGCTAGCTTCTAGTTCTAATCATTTTTATTGGCATTTATGATTTTCTTTAGAATTTTTGTGAGAACCTTGTTGGTCAATTCCACCTAGCCGTTGCATTGTGGGTAATAGTGTGAGGACTTCTTGTGATTAATCAGGTATCTCTCCATCAAGCATTTCACTTACTTTGTTTATGAAATGCATGCCCTAGTCACTGACTATTTCCACTGGAAACCCATACCTAGCAATGATGTCCTTGAAGAGGAATTTCACCACCTCCTCTGTAGAGTTGCTCTTTATAGCTTTAGCTTCCGGCCACTTGGTGAAATAATCAAGTCACAATGATGTACTCACATCTGTGCCTTTTGTGGGTGGCTTGTTTGTCCAACAAAATCTAATCCCCACTTCATAAATGAAGATAGCGGCAGTATAGGTGAGATGGAAAATCTATCATCTCTAGGTTGACCCATTCGCTAACAGACATCACACTCCTTTGCTTCATTTTTTGCATCCCTCATGATAGTTGGCCACCACAGGACTGCTTGCAAAATTTTTTAGGCTATTATTTCTCCGCCCATGTGTCCTCTGGTGATAACATAGTGTGCTTATCTTAACATTGCTTGTTGCTCATGGTTCGAGACACATCTGCGTAGGATCTGGTCTATGCCTCTTTTGTAGAGTTGCCCAGTAATTATGATGAAATTTTGGCTTCTTAGGGCAATTCTCTTCTTCCTTATCTCAGCAGTGTACCCTTCCAAAAAAGTCTCATCTTCCGAAAATTGCATCATGTCATAATACCAATTTTCTTCCACTTTCAACTACTACTCTGGGAGTTGATCTTCTACACCATCTAGAGTGGTTCTCTGGAATCTAGTTTGGACAAAAAGTCTACCACTGCATTATTTTTTTCGAGTGTGTACTAGCGAGTGTGTACTAGATGGTGAACTCAAATTCTTTAAGTAGGAGCATCCATCTTTTCATTTTTGAAAAGATGCAGGGGAGAAGAGATCTTGAGCTCTTGCAAGCACACACACACTCACACAAACCCTAGAAGAGAACAGACAAGGTAACAGGCTGAAAATTCTTCTTCTTCTTCATAAAACAAAAGAGGTCTACAAAGAAGATAAAATGACTAACATACATAATAGAGTATATATAAGCAGTCCATAATGTGAACACGCTAAGTGGAGTGGGTAGGTGTGGACTAGTTGGTGTAGTCTAGCTGTAGAATCTCTAGCGAAAATATGTCGG
This sequence comes from Cibotium barometz, assembly GCF_041138505.1. Lineage (NCBI taxonomy): Eukaryota > Viridiplantae > Streptophyta > Polypodiopsida > Cyatheales > Cibotiaceae > Cibotium > Cibotium barometz. The sequence continues at coordinate 14,494,861 of NC_141100.1, forward strand.
TGCTAGCTACCAAACCCACTAGTGATGTAAATGTCAAACGGTCATGCAGGCGCCTTGTGAGTGTCAGCTCATGTTGAGCTTGACATCTCAACACTCCCCCTAAAGCTCAACTCCATCTCATGAACTCCAAGAATATCTCAAAATCTACGGAGCTTCTCAGCTCTCAAGGCCTTCATGTGAAGATGTCAGTAACCTGGTCCTGTGTGCTGACGTAGGCCAAGTCAATGTCGCCTGCCAAGACTCTCTCCCGAATAAAGTGGTAATGTACCTCAATGTGTTTTGTTTACGCATGGAAAACTAGATTCTTGGCAAACTCTATACTGCTAAGATTGTCAAAATATATGACAACCTTTGTCTCCACATGCAATCCCAAATTAGCAAGTCGCTTGCGTAACCAAACTACCTTACACGCTGCCACCGCAGCTCCTCTGTAGTCTGCTGCCTTTGTACTTAACAAGGCAACTGTGGGCTTCTTCTTACTGCCCTATGTCACAACAGCACTCCCCACCAATGAAAACATAAATCCACATGTGGATCTCCTGTCTAAGATGCTACCTGCCCAATTTGCATCTGTTTACCCATATAGCTCCAATGATACACCTGCTACGTAAAACAATGCATAATCAACAGTGGTCCTCAAATAGCAAAGTGTGCGTCACACACTGTCAAGATATGGTTTGTGTGGAACCTACATAACCTGGCTCTCTAAGCCAACAGTGTAACTCAAATCTGGCCTGCTTATTGTGACATATATCAAACTCCCCACAATCTTCCTGTACATAGTGGGATCCTCCAACACATAACTTGCATCCACCATTAGGAAATTTTTGGACCCAAAGAGGGCCTCTTGGATTAACTTTTAATTAGGAATGGACCAATAGGAAGAGGGCTAGGTGCATATTTTTGACTTCTTTGACCCTTGGGGGCCTAGGCTTTGGTTTGCTACTAATGGGGCTTAATTACTACTCTTGTCCCCCTACCTCTTGGGCCCAAACTTAGAGGCTCCCCACCTAGACTCATGCAGATTAAAAACCCTAAAAATTAAAATTTTTTAATTTTTTTCCAAAAATGTGTTTTCCCTCTCAAACCTCCTTGTCAAGCTGCCTCAGTCTCAAGCTCCCTCTCCCTCTTTCTTCCTTTTCTAAGCTCTCCATTGCTGCAAAAACTCCATCCCTCTCAAGCTCTCCCTCCTTCTCAAGATCCCTCCCTCTCAATCTCCCTCTCTCTCTCTCTCTCCAGCTCCTTCCCTCTCCATTGCTACAGAAACTCTATCCCTCTTTAGTATACTCTAAGTTCAGGAAGCCCATTCTCAAACTCTAACCCTCTTTTTTCCATTGCTACACTGAAAACCCTAAACTTTCTCTCCTTTCCACTCCTCTATTGTAAAACAAGCTCTTCTTTTCTCTTCTTCTCTTTTCTTACCACCATGGCCTCTTCCAGTAATGTGAGAAAACCTAGGGAGAAGGTGGAAGAGTTTGTGAGCACTGCATAACACAAGAGATGAGAATGGAGTTTGGGCTCCAACAAGATTCAGGGTTGGGGCTTGGGTCTACATGCAACTAAGCTCTAAGGGACCACATCGAGTGCGTCAATTGGAGAATATGCTGCATCATTGGAAGGGGCGGCTACAAGGCTTCAAGCATACTAAGAAGGAAGGACTGGTTGCCATAGTGCAACATGTGTATACCCTTGGAGACCTGTACATTCAAGGCCAACGACCAAGGTTTCCTTAAAATTGTCAGTGTAACATAAACACAGCTTTAACAACATGCTAATATTAGATTTTTTGTTTCAATTTTTTTTATGATTCTCCATTTTCTTATGTCTCTCTGCAGATATTCTCCCCTCTAATTATGTTGAGGAACAAAGCCTCACTGGAGTTTTCTATGCTATGCATGCATCCACATTAGGAAGTGAATGGGGTCTTCTTGGGCCCTTTAATTTGCCCAAGCCTAATCAAGGTGATTAAGGAATAGCCAAATGGGGTGTTGCCATGTGGACTGAAATGTTGGGTTTGTAAGAGAGGTGTAAGAGTGGTCAAAGGGTGCACTTTTTCCCCCAAAAAGGGGGGAGGCAATTTTACAATTTTCGGACCTCCAGAACTTCTACATACAAGCTCCGATTTGAGCGGACATTATAGATCCGTGATCTACGCATCAAGAGCTTTCCATAGATATGTTACATGATATGGTTTTATCCGCTAGATTTTAAATTCCATTTTCCCCCCAAAATTCAAATTCGAATAAAGTAGCCGTTTTGAAGCTTCTAATTAGAAAACGTTTCTTCTTAAGAGAAAAGATTTGACTCCTTAAACTGCCAAATAAAAGGGCCCAAGAAGACTCCATTGAGGTCCTAATGTGGAGAGGCAATGTTTGTATCTCAAAGCCCAACTGATCTTGTACAGAACAATATCTTTTTCTTTTCTCACTCATATTTTGTAGATAAAAAACCAGGTTTATTTGGCAAGCTAGAAGAGATCCCCAACCCCCCTCTTAACAATCCCGAACAGAACAATATCTTTTTCTTTTCTCACTCATATTTTGTAGATAAAAAACCAGGTTTATTTGGCAAGCTAGAAGAGATCCCCAAGCCCCCTCTTAACAATCCCGAATGGCCCAAACCTAATGCTTGGACCATCTTATGCTTAAAGTTTAAGATGGTAAGTGATATCAAGACACCACTCAAGTTTTCAAAGGCATCTACGTTAGTAGGGATAAATTGGTTTTGTCCTTTACATGTTTTTGTGCACATGTTAAATTCCATGCCAATGCACCAGCAGACAAAAATAATGTACATTTGTAAGGAGGTATGGTCTGACCTCATTCAAGGATTACTAGGAGAGGGTTGGGAGGTTAATGAGGGCTCACATCAAGGTGATCTGTACAAGTGCAATGTAGTAGATTCTATAGTGTCTTTCAGGTTCTTGAAGGCACGCTCTATTTTGTACATGCGTCTCCACTACCAAAGATGGATGCAAAAGCACGGGACATGGATCCCACTTCAAGCCTCAGAAGAAGAAATTATGCCTATTGAGGTAGTGATGATGCAAAATGGATGGATTGAGCGAGTGGTAGCAAGCAAGCATTGGAGCCTAGCAGACCTGTGTCAACACTTTAGGATCATGGACTTTGATAATGCAGAAGAGTCAAGTTTCAAGTTGATGAGAAGAAAGGTATATCTGATTCCACTACATGTCTAGAATTAACCAAAGTTACACTTTCTGGTTATTGTGCCACTTTATATATTTTTATAGATTGGGAAGCGTAAGGAGGGTGACAACCATGGTCTTAGAATCATGGCAAATGGGGGACCTTGAATTTTCAGCAGCAAGGTGCATAGCCCTACCAACACATAGTAGGCATGTGGAAGAGCTCAAAGATGAACTGAGTATATGGAAAAATAGCCTCTGTTTTAATGCACATGAGGGGCAAGAGTTTCAGGATCGTGGTGAAGGCAATGACAAGCTTTCAAGTCAACAAGGAGATGGAGATCAACATGAAGTAAATGTCACAAGAGGGGCAAAAAATGAAGACATTATAACAATTTTAGATTAGATAACATGCTTGTAATTTTGTAGCAGGCTCTTTTTTAACCAATCTTTATTTAATTGAAATCTTAATATTTTTGCAAACTGTAATTTTTATGTCTAGCAGTCTAGTGTGAAAAGGCCAAACTTTAAATTTTAACTATAAATAGCAAAAGGTGTCTTCTTTCTCATTTTTACGCGATAGAAACCAAGCACGAGCTCACACACTCTCTTTGCATTCACATGGCTACCCACTTTGACAACTTCTGTGAGTTCCTCTCCACCACCTCGTGCGTGGGCAGCAAGAGTGAGCTCTTTGTCATGTTCTCTCGTGAAGTCGACTTTGAAAAGTTGCTCGCCCTTGCGTCCCAACATTATGAAACGCAAATTGCATACATGGAGCAATACTCGGCTCCCCACTCCATCTCCTTTCCCCATTGCCCTAATGATCAATGGGTGCCTGTTGAGCTGCTTAAGTACATTCAACAATATGCCCGCCCCTACATCCAGCGCCTTGAATGCTTCATGGACATCTGCATCCCTGCAGGAGCTTACTGTACCTTCAATAAGCAGTAGGTGAAGAGGTTGGGGAAGGGCAATTGAGGAACTAGGTTCCTCTCGTGGCAGCTCGCCACTTTTGCATTCCTCATCACAACGATGAGGATTTGGATGAGGAGGTAGAGATGCTTGCATTACAGTTGGCAGGGTATTTGAGGGATGACAAAGAAGTGAAGGCACTAGGAACGAGTGCTGGTGTAGAAGAGCAGCTTGCATCAGAGCACTTTCCAGAGGGTGCACAATCTACAACTGAACAGCCCACTGTAGTAGAAGATGCGGGGCCATCTTCCCCACATGAGGAGAGCAAGGTGCTGCCAGAGCTTGAGATCAATCCCTTGAGCACCATTGTGGTGGAAGGTGAAGAATACTTATTTCTTCATGACCTTGAAAAGGTAGCTGGCTTGAGAATGGATGAATGCTTGGGCATTATATGCACGCGATGTGAGGTGGACCTTGATACGTTGAACCTCGGTCCTCACCTAGATAGTGCTATATTACCCCTTGGATAATCTATCTCGCAGAGACAGTTGCTTTGGTCAAAGAAACTGTGGTTGAGACCGCAGAGCAAGCCTTAGTTCCAGAGGAGGAATTCATAACCTCACAAGACAAGCTTAGAGGGGCTGAAAAGGATACCCTGTTGCTGCTCGAGTGATGGAGGAGACCAAAGCACCAAAAAAGGATGAGGCTGATGAGTCCTCGATTGACCTCTCCGCCCCCACCAGTACTTTGGCAAAAGAAGACATTGAGAAAGACGTAATAATCGACCTTTTACAACCTAGAAACATTTGTAATTATGTATAGAAAAATATTTTGATTTTTTATTTGATTGCAGAAGGTGGTTGAAATTGACGCATTTGTTGGGAGAGGCAGCGGCAGCGCGGCAGAGACCAGGCCAAGGTCCATGGACATGATGCTGTGTTGGCGCACTATCTTGGTCGACTTCCTGTGGGGGATGGCATCGCCATTATCTGCAGGGACTACACCCCTCAATCTGCCTTCACTCTCTTCTTTTTGAAAGCCCTCTCTAAGGTGCTATGTGTAGCCTCTATAGCACACAGAGCACCAAATGTATAGTTCTGATTAAAAAATCTCTTGCCTTTGATGTTTTTGGTTCTGGATTTAGGGGTAAGCTTCTTGCTCGTATAGGTATAGCCAAAAGCATACGCATAGACGATCCTCAAAAAATAGCCCAATCACTCCTTGAGCACACTTTGCCCAATAATAAGAGAAGGAAGCTCAATATTGTGATGTATCACTTCTTATTATGAATAAAATATAATTTTTACAAACTTATTTTCATCAAGTATATCATTGTTTTTTCTAGTTTGTACCATCAATGTTTTTGTGAATGCATCAGAAATGACCCTGGGAGCCTAGGGGAGTAGTGCCAGAACAGTGCAAATTTTGAGCCTGCACCGCTGCTGTGTAGAGCCCGAATTCGCACTGCTTTGGCACAGCTTCCCCAGCCCTTCAGGAGAAATTTTGATGTATTAGATGACAAATAATGTATTTTTACACATGATTAAAGGTATTTTTATCTTGTAAAATATTGTTTCTCATAATCAATGTACTCCACTTGATTATAAATGCATCAAAAATGATTCTAAGTGGCTAGCAGAGCAGTGCCAGAACAGTGCAAATTTTGAGCCTACACCACTAGTGTAGAGCCCCAATTCGCACTATTCTGGCATAGCTTCCCTAGCCCTCCTCCAGGAGCAATTCTGATGCATTGGATGACAAATAATGTATTTTTATACATGATTAAAGGTAATTTTATTTTATAAATTATTATTTTTATAATTAATGTACTCAACTTCATTATAAATGCATCAGAAATGATCCTGAGTGGCTGGGGGAGCAGTGCCAGAACAGTGTGAATTTTGAGCCTGCACCGCCGCTGCAAAGCCTAAATTTGCACTGTTCTGGCATAGCTTCCCCAGTCCTCCAGGAGCAATTTTGATGCATTGGATGACAAACAATGTAATTTTACACATGATTAAAGCTGTTTTTATCTTATAAACTATTGCTTCTCACAATTAGTGTACTTAACTTCATTATAAATGCATCAGAAATGATCTTGATGAGTGGCTGGGTGAGCACTGCCAGAACAGTGCGAATTTTGAGCCTGCACCACCGGTGCAGAGCCAAATTTGCACTGTACTGGCATAGCTTCCCCAGTCCACCAGGAGCAATTCTGATGCATTGGATGACAAACAATGTTATTTTACACATGATCAAAGATGTTTTTATCTTATAAACTATTATTTCTCACAATCATTGTACTCAACTTCATTATAAATGCATCAGAAATGATCCTGATGAGTGGCTGGAGGAGCAGTGCTTGAACAGTGCAAATTTTGAGCTTGCACCGCCGCTGTGCAGAGCCTAAATTTGCATTGTTCTGGCATAGCTTCCCCAGTCCTCCAGGAGCAATTCTGATGCATTGAATAATAAATACTATATTTTTACACATGATTAAAAGTATTTTTTTCTTATAAACTATTGTTTCTCACAATTAGTGTGCTCAACTTCATTATAAATGCATCAGAAATGATCCTCAGTGGCTAGGGAAGAAGTGCCAGAATAGTGCAAATTTTGAGCCTACATCACTTGCAGAGGCCAAATTTGCACTGTTCTGGCACAGCTTTCTCAGTCCTCCAGGAGCATTTGTGATGCCTTGGGTGACAAACTGGCACATGATAGACACTTCATGTTAAACAAACATGATGACACCGAGACATTGTAAGAAAAACTTAAAATTTTAATTATCTCAGAAGGTTACAAATGAAAGCTAGATAGGCTTGTTTACAAAGGGGGGTTTGAAACAAAAGAGTTGCTTCAAAAAAAAGCTTAACATCTAAGATCTCTAGATCATGTCTCGCTCGCCTTGAATGCACTGAGCTAGTTGCATGTCCTTGGTAGATATGGTAATCCTCTTTGCATGTATTGCAATGCATGTATTGCAAGGAGGTTGGTGTCTTCAAAAAGCCCAACAAGGTAAGCCGTGTGGAGGCTTCTTGCAATGCTTCAAGGGCAATCCCCTGCACATGGAACTCTGTTCTATATCGTTGGAGAATCTCCTTCAGTGTGGGAGCAAAAGGGGCTCTTCTTATGAGCAACTCAGTGTTCCTCTGATAAAACTTGATTTGTTGTAGAGCCCTATGCCCTTGGCGCATCCTTCTCCTTGGAGCTCTCTGTGTTGTGTTAGTGCGTTGGCGAGGTCGGGACTTCCTTGGCTTGAAGAGCTTGACCTTTCTACGCTTGCGCGCACTTGTAGGAACCTCCTCTTGGTCTCTCTCATAGTCTGAATCCTCTTCCTCCTATTGGTGTGGTACCTGTGTGTATCAAGTTCCTCTTAGGTAGGTAGGGAACCCTGTCCTGGTAGAAGGGTCTTGCCACCTATGGTGCTGCGCAATGTAGGAATGTTTTCACCAATCTAGTCGAACTGCTCATCATCGGCCTCTCTGTCTTGATCTCTGGGGTGGCTGCATTGTGGAGTCTTTTTCACACGCTTGCTCCCACTAGGGATTTAATATTCACGTGATCACAAGATTTTTTGTGATAATAACACATGTGAACAAGTTATTCACATGTTCTCAGGTTACCGTTCACAAAATAATAGGTCACTTGCCATTTGGAAACCCCTTAAAAGCTTGGCTACACATGGGAATAAGCTATTCACATGTTCTCATGTTACCATCTTCACATAATAGCAGGTCAGTGGCCACCTAAGAAGATTTTTTATGCCCGACAAAGATAATTTTTTTAGGCCCTTGTGAAAGCTTTGTGAATATAACATGTGATCACAAGATTTTTTGTGTTATTAACATATGTTATTAACACGTTCACATGTTTTCGTTTACGTCAATGAAATCCCTAGCTCCCACTAGAAGGACTTGCATGTGTGTGTGCTGGTGTTGCTGTGGGACGAGGGTTGGACTTTGGTGATCCCATTGGGCGTGTCCTAGAATCCAAGGAGTCACTCTCTTCCGTGGCGTCTCCAGTATGTGATCGTTGGGTGCCTTGCACTATGTTTTGTGAAGGCATGGTAGCACGTGCGGTGTTCTTGGTGCATGCCATATCCATGTATGACTGCTAACATGGTGATGTGCTGGTGTCCTTACGTGGGTGTCTACGTAGATCTTGAGCTCAAGCTCTCTAAAAAAGTGAAATGAAAATGAATTGAGAGAAGGAACTATTAATAGTTTTTTTTAAGGGAAAAAAAACCTCACTAAACTTATTTTCTTAGCCTTATTACATATAGATTTATGCTGTTGCGTGCACAACCTAACGCCTCCCTTGTCTCCTCATTCGTGCATGCCAAGCACCATGCCTATGGGGAGCATTGGTCTGTAACCATTCAAGCCGAGCATGACTTTTTGCAGCCTTGCGTGCCTCTTGCGCAAGCTTAGATTGTTGGGCCCGCTCCCTAACCAATACCCTTCCAAAGGTTGTGCGATAAAACCAATTGAACATCTCTTATAGATAGTTTGTACGTGTTCCTCTTGTAGAAGCTCCACCTCCATGTCTTGTATTTTTGAAATAAACCCCTCTTGCTTTATAATGTGATTTCTCCATCCCTTGGATACTCCACATGTCGAGCGATCCATACTTGTTCATGAAATATGCACCATGTGCATAAACTATGTGGTGTACACATGACAATAGAATTTAATTAGAAAAAGTCAAGGTTAAAACACCAATTCATTTTTTTACTGTACAACTTACCATATAGTGTGCTACTTTACTCTCTCCCCAAGCACCTAGCACACTTTTGGTGAATTCTATGATATGTTGTTGGAATGATGCTCGTTCTTGGGCAGTTGTGCTACTTTGATTCATAATGCAAACCATGATATTGAAATTTATCCAAAGCTGTTTGCGCATATTTACAAGAGCTGGCATTGGACAATCTACATTTGTGGTGATTGCACACAGGTCTCTCCAAAGTCCCCAAGTCATCTTTGAATTCTCTATTTTTGCTGGCTTCTCCAAAAATCTCCTTGCCTTTGATCCAGTCATGGAGACCTTTTAAGCAACCTCGTATAACATACCAGAGGCCTGCTTATTCACTTCAATTTTCATGTTTCCGCCATGGCAGCCTAGAGAATTCAAAAGATTCTCTAATTTACCAAGGGCTGCAACTTTCCTCTCTTGTGTAGGCATTGTGAATGCACGAAGTGTGCAAAAGTGAATATTATTTAGTGGAAAATTAATGATGGGGCTCCAATTTGAATTCCTGTTTGGTTCTCCTAGCATATCACAAGACATGACACTTTCCACCCATCTTGCATTTGGTTGTTCCTCATCTTTATCATCAGTTGACTCGGTTGGGTCTACTGCATCTTCTTGTCTTCTTTCCTTTCTTGGGACCTTTCGAGGCATCCTTCCCAACAGAACCAACCTTCTATATACCTTTTCCATTTGTCTTTTTCTTCCTAGGAATATCAATCTGAGCATTGCAGTATGGACAAGGCCATCTTGATGTCGTGCCTTGAGCACAACCCATCATGCATTTAATTGTCTTCAAATCTCCCCCAAGATGCCAATCCACCTTGAACTTTCCTATTTTTTCTACATCTAAAAGTTGACCATCAATTTGCTTTTTGATTACATCTATTATCCAAGGAGTCCTTCAAACATCCATATCAATACCTCATGTGTCTCCTTCGGTACCTCGAATGCACCAAGCCACCAGACCTCTTTCTCAGATTGCATACTAAAACTTGGTTTGGTAGTCTTTTCCCATGCACAGATCATGGCCTCATTCATGAGCATAATGCTCATACGTTTGAGCTTCCGACCTTTCACAATTTGGCACTCATCTAGCTTGAGCACAAATGAAAGTGTGCTCCCCAAACTGCAAATAAACGGTAATTCACAATATTCAAAACAAAATAATCGTCTTCATTGAAAAACATGAATAGTAGCAATTGCAAGTTCTCACCTTCTGGTGAAAGAAAATAGAACTTCACCATAGCTTGTTGTAGTCTCTCAATATGAATAATGTAAGATTCCTCCCTCCAGCTTTTTGAGGTGTGCAAGTGTAAGAACCTCTCCTTCTGATCTTACAATTATTTCCCTCTCTGAAATAAAAGAAAGATTCTGTTTTACCCTGTTTTAACCTAGAGAGAGAAAATGTCTAAAGAGAGGTAGTCTAAAATTGAGATATTTTTGGATATAAAAATCCTCCTAGTGTCTAAAATAAATTCCCCTGAAACATAAATTCAAAAAGAACTTTCCAATGTGATTGGAATTAATTGGAAATGGGTATAAAGGACCTTAGCCTAAGGGTCTACATTTTCAAAAAAATTTGGATTATGATCTAATTAAGGTTCATATGGGTCAATAAGATCAATCCATGTGTGGGGAGGATATAAATCCAATTTGTAAAAGAAAAATACCCAAAAATGAGTAAATGCCCACATAAGATGAAGAGTTGACTATGTACAATTGACTATGTACAAGCTTTATTAGTAAAAAACTATGAGTATTACTTAAAAAATGAGATATTTTGGGTATAATGATTCCATTTTGACACATGTGTAAGGAAAGGGGATCCCTTCAAGGAGGTGCCTACTTCACATGCTTGAATGAGTTTTAAACTCAAAAATAATGTGATATTTTTATCTCTCCTCTCTCTTGGTTCAAACCGAATAAAAAACCCTCTCCTATAAATAGAACATGAGCCTTTGTAAAAAAAATAGGAGAATTTTACTATACCGCTGAAATAAGGATAATTTTTACTATTCTCTAAAATTCTCTCCAAATTGAAGAAATTGGAGCTTCCCTCTTTCTTCAATCTCCATTGGTGGCTCCATCAACATACCAAACCAATTGATTGGTTGGGGGTCTCTACCATGATCAAAGAATCAAGCAATTTGTAAGGTAAAGTGTGAATTTTGATCTTTTTCCATAATTTCTGAATGTTTCTCTCCTCAACCCCTCTCAAGCTTGAGAATCTTAATTGGAATGGCTTTTGAATGCTATTGAAGTTAATTGATGAATGGTAGTAAAGGAATACATAAATTTTCATTTATGCTTAATTTTAATGGTTTTTATGTAATTTCTCTCTGTCACTCAAAGAATGGTCATTCCCATGACCGATTCTCAATCCAAATGAAGCTTCTCATGAAGCTTTTCCCTAATCCAAGAATAAATTCTATACTTGTTTAATTGGAGACCAAATCAATGGCTTTTTATGCTTTTAAGTTAGTTATTTCATGAGAATTTATGATTCAATCCATAATGGGTTAATGATCCAATTAGGGATCATTCTAATCATATCTATAATGTTAAAGTTCATTCTTTTAAAATAAACTGAGATTTATCAGTAATAGTAGCGAAGCTATAGCAAACTTTTTGTAAAATTTACACATAAAATATTTTCATTCAAAGTATGAAAATAGGACTTCCTACCATATTCTAGGAATTCTCATCCTATATTAATTAAAAGATTTTCATAGTTATCATGGAGAAATTGATTTTTATGATTATGTATGATTATTGAATTAAGATAAAGAGAAATTTCTAGTAATTAAATTTTATATTAAAAGAGTAATCCCCATGACCTTGGGAATCCATGTATTCCATTGATTTAGAGAAAAGAATTAGAAGGCTAAGATTATGTATAATTTATGTAAAAAAATTAAAGAAATATTTTAGTTAAATTTATCTTTTTGTATAGATCAGTTTTTAATGTTAAAAGAGGAATTCCTATTACAATTGGAATTCCATGATTAGATGAGAAAAGAGAATTTCTTATCATTTTGGAATTATGAGATAATTCATTTAATTTCAATGATGAATTTTTCTAGATAAAGTTATTTATCTATGAGAAATATTTAAATGTTAAAAGAGGAATTTCCATCACAATTGGAATTCCATGATTGGATGAGAAAAGAGAAATTCTTATCATATTAGAATTATGGGATAATTTATTTAATTTCAATGATAAAATTTTTAGATAAACGTATTTATCCATGAGAAATAATTAAATGTTAAAACAAGAATTCCCATTACATTTGGATTTCCATGATTAGATGAGAAAAGTATCATTTTGGAATTATGAGATAATTCATTTAATTTCAATGATGAATTTTTTTAAATAAATTTATTTATCTATGAGAAATAATTAAATGTTAAAAGAGGAATTCCCATTATAATTGGAATTCCATGATTGGATGAGAAAAGAGAAATTCTTATCATATTGGAATTATGGGATAATTTATTTAATTTCAATGATGAAATTTTTAGATAAATTTATTTATCTATGAGAAATAAATAAATGTTAAAAGATGAATTCCCATTACATTTGGAATTCCATGATTAGATGAGAAAAGTATCATTTTGGAATTATGAGATAATTCATTTAATTTCAATGATAAATTTTTAATTTATTTAATTTCAATGATAAATTTTTTTAGATAAATTTATTTATCTATGAGAAATAATTAAATGTTAAAAGAGGAATTCCCATTACAATTGAAATTCCATGATTGGATGAGAAAAGAGAAATTCTTATCATATTGGAGTTATGGGATAATTTATTTAATTTCAATGATGAAATTTTTAGATAAATTTATTTATCTGTTAGAAATAATTAAATGTTAAAAGAGGAATTCCATGATTAGATGAGAAAAGTATCATTTTGGAATTATGAGATAATTCATTTAATTTCAATGATGAATTCTTTTAGATAAATTTATTTATCTATGAGAAATCACTAAAAGTTAAAAGAGGAATTCCCATTACAATTGGAATTCCATGATTGGATGAGAAAAGATAAATTCTTATCATATTGAAATTATGGGATAATTTATTTAATTTTAATGATGAGATTTTTAGATAAATTTATTTATCTATGAGAAATAATTAAATGTTAAAAGAGGAATTCCCATTACATTTGGAATTCCATGATTAGATGAGAAAAGTATCATTTTGGAATTATGAGATAATTTATTTAATTTCAATGATGAATTTTTTTAGATAACCCATTACATTTGGAATTCCATGATTGGATGAGAAAAGAGAAATTCTTATCATATTGGAACTATGGAATAATTTATTTAATTTGAATGATGAAAAATTTTAGATAAATTTATTTATCTATGAGAAATAATTTAATGTTAAAAGAGGAATTCCCATTACATTTGGAATTTCATGATTGGATGAGAAAAGAGAAATTCTTATCATATTGGAATTATGGGATAATCTATTTAAATTCAAAGATAAAATTTTTAGATAAATTTATTTACCTATGAGAAATATTTAAATGTCAAAAGAGGAATTCTTACGACAATTGGAATTCCCTCATTTTGTTGGGCAAAGAGAAATTTCTAACATATCAAAATAATGGATATTTTAATTTAGATGAATTTATTATATGAGAAATACTTGTTGGGAATAGAGGAATTCCCAGAACATTAGAATGTAATTAATTAAATGCAAAAAGAGGAATTCCCTTGGTAATTGGTAACCTAGAAATTAAATGGGAGAGGAAATTTTAGCATAAATTCGATTTATGGTTATTTTTACCAAATGAAGAAATATGGGTAGAATTGATTTCTATAAATCTCATGAATTCCTTTATTCAAAAGAAGAATATGAAATAAAATTCAATTGAAGAATTGAGAAGCAATATGGAAATATTGGTCATAAAAGAATCTTTAATTTAAACCAAGCAAGTGATTGAAGATTAGAAAAAAAAAGTCTTATTATCGGTATCAATCTAGAAAAAAGCTATTAAATAGTAATAACATGTAATAGTGATGTGATAAGATGTATATCTGATGTGATAAGATGTGTATCCGCCGATGTGATAAGATGTGTAACGGATGTGATAAGATGTGTATCTGTTGTGATAAGATATGTATGGCGATAAGATGTGTATCTGATGTGATAAGATATGTATGGCGATAAGATGTGTATGAGATGTGATAAGATGTGATAAGATGCAAATGGGATGTGATAGGATGTGATAGGATGTGATAAGATGCGTATGGGATGTGATAGGATGTGATAAGATGTGTATGGGCTGTGATAAGATGTGTATGGGATGAGGTAAGAAGTGTATCTGATGTGATAAGATGTGATAGGATGTGATAAGATGTGTATGGGATGAGGTAAGAAGTGTATCTGATGTGATAAGATGTGTATGGACTGTGATAAGATGAGAATGGACTGTGATAAGATAAGGTAAGAAGTGTATCTGATGTGATAAGATGTGTATGGACTGTGATAAGATGAGAATGGTTGTGTTATAAAAGAATAGATGTGAAGGTGTATGTGAATGTGAATGTATGAATGTGAATGTAGAAATGGATGTATGGAATGTGGATGAGGATGTTTATGAATGTGAATGTGAATATGGATGTATAGATCTGGATGTATGGATGTCGGTGTGGATATATGAATGAGAATGTGGAATTGGATGTGCGAATGAGGATGTGGATGTGGATGTATGAATGTGAATGTGGACGTGGATGGGCGAATGAGGATGTGGATGTGGACGTATGAATGTGAATGTGGATGTGGATGTGCGAATGAGGATGTGGATGTGGATGTATGAATGTGAATGAGGAATTGGATGTGCGAATGAGGATGTGGATGTGGACGTATGAATGTGAATGTGGATGTGGATGTGCAAATGAGGATGTGGATGTATGAATGTGAATGTGGATGTATGAATGTGAATGTGGATGTGGATGTGCTAATGAAATGTAGATGTGGATGTATGAATGTGAATGTGGATGTATGGATGTGAATGTGGATGTGGATATGGATGTATGAATGTGGATGTGGATGTGGATGTATGGATGTGAATGTGGATGTGGATATGGATGTACGGATGTGGATGTGAATGTGGAAGTATGGATGTGGATGTATGGATATGAATGTGGATGTGGATATGGATGTATAAATGTGGATGTGGATGTATGGATGTGAATGTGGATGTGGATATGGATGTATGAATGTGGATGTGGATGTGGATGTGGATGTGGATATGGATGTATGAATGTGGATGTGGATGTATGGATGTATGGATGCGGATGTGGATGTGGATGTATAGATGTGGATATGGATGTGGATGTACGAATGTGGAGGTGTATGTGGAATAATGAATGCGAATGTGTATGTGAAATGATGTGACGTCAATATGAGTGAATGGATGAGATGTGATGACATGTGAATTGGGATGTGAACAAATGATATGTGATGAATCTGATGTGAAGAGATGGAAAATGATGTGATTGGATGAGAATGAGTACACATATGAATGGAATGTGGAATAAGTAATGTGGATTGATGAAGGATAATGTGGAAAGACGAGACTTCATTATAGAAACTATATTTGTGACCTGTTTGTAAATGACTGTTTTATGTCAAGAATAATGTGGATTGATGAAGGATAATGTGGAAAGACGAGACTTCATTATAGAAATTGTATTTGTGACCTGTTTGTAAATGACTGTTTTATGTCAAGAATGCTGGGGAAGCATTTTTTACCGTCTTGTGAATAAGGTCGTGGAGACCTAACTGATAAAGTTGCAACAGCTGACGGAGAGTCAACGGATGTCTCGCGTAGCAAGGTTGACCGAGGTCTTGACTAGCCTCGGTTCGATTTAAATGGTGAGCTTCCGGCACGGTGGATGAGGGACCAAGGAAGCGGCCTATGAGTGAAGCGCTAGGTGACCTACGAAGGATGCTAGAGGGTGCCGACCATACGATGCTCGGGCTCTGGGTCATCGAAGATACACACGTGCGTCATGGAATATATTGGAACAAGGAGTAAGAGTTGGTTTTTGGAACCGGGCATGGATCTCGTTGACTGACCTTGCTAGTCCTCCAACGGATGAGTCCATGGCTCTTTTATATGAATCTGTTGGTTGATCTTGTTGATCTTCAACGGAGATTCCATCTTGATTTTTATAAGTGATTATATTGCCGAGTACTATGAGCTAGGAACTATTGAAAAGGCCCCTGAGTGGTGAGCGTTCTGGTTTGCCAATGATGCCATAGATACTCCGATGAAGGAATGATTGGAAATTAAGATTTAACCGGATATTTTGGAAGATTGTGATCAGTGATACTATGATTTCATTAAATGATTGTTTTAAAGATGGCTGAATCTGTGAAGAAGGCAATTTCATATTGGGTGTGTAAGTGGCATGACTGGTGTTAAATCTGCATGAATATCCGACTAGGGGGCCTGGGAACTCTTTTCCCTGGTACCCGGGACAAAACCTAACCAAATTCTAAATTGGATTCCATCACTATAGTGGTTGGGCGGTTGGCTAACCCATGGGACTAGATGGGTTAGGCTGGACTGATGGATCCGTAAAATGAGACTCCTTTCTGTTATTATGGTAGATGAAGTAAATCACGGATAGTAATTGTTCTATGGATAGGAATCAATGGTTGTGCCTCTTGATGGGGAAAAAAGCGTTGATCTCTATGATCCAAGTGCAAGTTTCTTCCTTGATCTGGCCGAGTATCTTTATAGGTGCGGTCGGATCAGTTTGGTCAGTAATGATCTTGACTACGTTAGAGTAAAATTTTATCCTGGAGGAATCGCGCCTGTGCTTTTTGGGCAAGAGAAGTTTTTTCGAGTTCTCTATGATCCAAGTGCAAGTTTCTTCCTTGATCTGGCCGAGTATCTTTATAGGTGCGGTCGGATCAGTTTGGTCAGTAATGATCTTGACTACGTTAGAGTAAAATTTTATCCCGGAGGAATCGCCTGTGCTTTTTCGGGCAAGAGCAGTTTTGGAAGAACCGAGGAATTAGTCACCTATCCGGATATCCGTGGGGGCGAGGCCCCGAGTGTAGGACCTTGCCCCGCGCTAGATGTACTACTTCCGCTGCTAGCACCCCGAATCCGTTGCGCGGTGTGGGACAGGGATCTTACAAACAAAGATGTTATTGTAAACATCATAGTGAAATTCTGTACTTGTTGTCTTCATTTTCTTTCTGCTCGACCTTGTGTCCAATGTTAGTGTGCCCTCAACGGGATAAAGCTGTCCTATAGCTCGCTGCACATCATCATTATTGATATGCTTATTAACATTGTGAATCACCTTGAGTGTAGGAAATAAAGTGCCAGTGATTCCTTGTCTTAGAAATGCATCTTTTACAACCTGACGGATTGGTTGGTACCCTTTCATGCTACGCATCACAAGCATGTTGAATTAATGAAGAATTGATGGAGGTGGTAATCTCGCTCACTACATTGCTGACAACAGCTTGGCATATTTTAGGATGATGAGGGTCAGTAATAATTGAGAGAATATCCTTGGTATATTCAGAATGGCTTTGACCAAATCCTTCCATCCCTCTTCATTAGAACCACACACCTCTTTCAAAAAATTCCTGGCAGAACACAAATCATGATTATTTTGTTTAAATCACTATGAGTGCATAATGAAAGTTTATGTTACTTACTTTGTTGTACGAATCCTTTTCTTCCGTGCTCCACTTTAAATGCAAGAGATTCTATACCAGGCCAATGTTTCTTTGCGTTCACGAGCAGCACCATTTGGCGTTGCTTTGAGTCGTTTGATAAGTTCCTCTAGCCTTTGAATATTTGCATCCTTCTCCACATTCTCTGCGGGATCTCTTTCATTTTATCTAATGATGTTTTAAGTCCTTCTTGACATTGTAAAAGGCTGAATTGTGATGCTTGCAATTGAGATTAGAGAATATGGGTTTGCCAAGCTCCACTTGTAGTCAATCTTCTGTAGTATCCTAACAAGCCAAGCTCTCCTTCACCAACAAATTGCATAAAAGATGATAAATTGCAGAAAGGAGGGTTTGCTCTTAATGGAGGGTCAACTGGATAGAGATGTTCATCAACCCAAAGATCTACATTTTTCTCCTTAGCTATCGTACGAGCTTGGACAGATTGTGCATCAGTAGGATAAGTTTTTTTAGAGCTGCCATACTCTTCAGGAATATGAATGTGTAAATCAACCTTCTATTTTCTAGCTTCACAAAGGGGCTACACACACAGCTTGCAAAGGCTCCATAGCTAAGCAGAGGAAGAAGCTAAGCAGAGAGATCCTCATAGGGAGAGAGAGAGAGAGAAAGAGAGAGAGAGAGAGAGAGAGAGGGAGTGAGTGAGAGAGACTGTTAAAACTTTACTGTTACAGGTTTAACACAAATACATTTTTCTAAGTAGAAAATGATATTTTTGATATACAAATATTCATCAATAAATTACATTTATGAGAGAATTTAAAAAATAACAATTTTTGGGGTCCCCACAATTTCGGGATCTCATGGATGTAGTGGTTCCTAACAGTTAGTTATGTTTATGGGGTTGTGGGGACCTGACAGTTAGTTATGAATGTACTGGCTCCTGACAGGCTTCTGACGTGACCCTTGAATTACAAGCTTTTTGGACGGAAAAATTATTTTCATCATACATATTGGTTGGGTGGTGTTTTTTCCACCTCAAAATGTAAAAAAATAAAAAATAAAAATTTTTCACTTTTTGGGGCCCACCTAAATACGAGAATGTTTTGCTAATGTGGAAGGAAGATATGGTGGGAGTTAATGAGAAAGGAGATTTCAAACTGACAAGAAAGATTCAATTTGTAGAGAGTGAAGATAAAAAATTCAAAAAGTAAGAGAGAAAGTATGAGAAAAGTCAAAAAGTAAGAGAGAGAGTATGAGAATATTTCCTTTAAACAGTGAAACTAGGGGGGTATGGCTGATGTGGCAAGACCAAAAATAGGGGTCATCATAGCCTTTGTCTCCCTTCAACCTAGCTTTTTAAGCTCTAATCCCTTAAAATTAGGAATCCTTACGAGGCCCTTTTTGGGTCCAAAAAATTCCTAATGCACTAAGCTTGCCATCCCATACTTGGACATGTCCAATACATATTATCTCTGTGAGACAGCCAAATACCATCAGGTGTGCAAATGACATCAATTTCCAAAAAGTAGCGCAGACCTCCCAAATCCTTCTTCTCAAACTTCCTTTTGAGAAGACTTTTCATAGGCTCAATCTTATCCCCAAGTTGTCACCCCCAACAATAAGATCATCTACATAGATGGTGATGACCACAATACCCTTATCACTCTTGCGCACATACAAAGAGTAATCTGGATCTGCCATATGAAAACCAATAGTGACAAGATACTCAGCAATCTTGTCATGCCATGCTCGTGGAGAGCTTACTTCAGCCCATATAAAGCCTTACAAAGCTACATACATACTTTAGGTAACTTGTATTCGCAAAATCAGGTGGCTAATCCATATACACTTCTTCTTGCAAGTCACCATGCAAGAACACATTTTTTACATCCATCTGATGTAAAAACTAGCCTTTAGCTGCAACCACTGCAATCACAACTCTCACAGTTTCCATCTTTGCAACCGAGGCAAATGTCTCCTCATAATCAGTCCCATGTGTCTATGCATATCCTTTGCCTACCAATCTAGCCTTGTACCTTCTTATGCTACCATCACTATTATGTTTCACCTTGTAAGATTTCTCCCTCCAACTTTTGAGGGGTGCACGTGTAAGAACCTCCCCTTCTGATCTTATAATTATTCCCCTCTCTGAAATAAAAGAAAGATCCTGTTTTACCCTGTTTTGGTCTAGAGAGAGAAAATATCTAGAGGGAGGTAATTCAAAATTGAGATATTTTTGGATATAAAAATCCTCCTAGTGTCTAAAATGGTTTCCCCTGAAACAAAAATTCAAAAAGAACTTTCCAATGTGCAATTTGAATTAATTGAAAATAGGTATAAAGGACCTTAGCCTAAGGGTCCAGATTTTCAGAAATCTTTGGATTATGGTCCAATTAAGGTTCCTATGGGCCAATAGGATCAATCCAAGTGTAGGGAGGAGATTGAAGAATAAAAGAAACACCCCCCAAAAATGAGTAAATGCTCACACAAGATGAAAAGTGGACAAAGGACCAAAGAAAAGAATTAAAAAACTGAATTTTGACACCTCAGTGTGGGGATCTTCCCTCATGAAGTAGGAATCTTTTTCTCATCATTATCCCTAATTTTTAATCAATAAAATTAGATATTTTCATCTCTCCTCTCTCCTATTTTAAAACTAGATCCAAAAAGTAAGCTGAACTGAACCAAAAATGGTTAAAAATTGACCAAACTGATCTGGATGTAAGAAAGCATTATGGGCCCAAGGCCATGGACAACTAGTAAGTAGGTGTGAACTCTTGGGTGGAGTATAAATACCAATGTAAATGGGATTATGGCTCATTCATGATAATGTTATCTGTTCCAAGAATCAATGGTGAGCTTCTCTCGTGAGATGCTAAGTGGTGACTCCTCCATGAGCCACTCCCTTGGTGAGGGACTAACCCACCCCTGTTACTTTCTTTCATTGGTATCAGAGCATGGCTTTTGATCCATGATTTTTAATTTTTTCTTTTCTTCTTCTCATTTTGTGAAATTTCTACTTCATTTGATTCATGGGGGAAGGGGATATGGCTAAGGTAGAGTTTGTGGTTCAAATTTGAGCACGTGGACCTAATTTTTTTGAATGAGTGGACCAAATTGGGAAAAATTCACTAATCTTGATTAGTAGTTGTTAATCAAAAATGTTTTTCTGTTTGGGAGCTTTCTTGCAAACCCTAGCCATGGAATCTCAACATGAGCAAAGGGCATTGAGTCTCCAAGTCAATGGGTTCTACAACCTACACAACTTTTTCCATATAAGCATAATGATGTGCCACATAACCATCAGAAGTCAACCTTAACACAGGGTTTTTCACTCTTCTAGATCTTCATAACTTTGCATTCATGGCCTCTATAGCCTTCTTCACACTAGGTGTCCTCATTGTTGGAATCCCAAGCTCCTCATCAAGGCTCATCTCCGAGCCACTAGACTCTCCATCAACAAGAGAATGCCCTGCAGAAATATCAAGCATACCAAGGGGCTCAACCACTTTCTCTTTGCCTTTATGTGATGTACCAACTACATTTCCAAGACTCGTATTATGATGCAACCTACCACTCCATGATCTTATCAACAGAACTGCTAGATGAGGACTCTCCTGGTCCACTCAATGACTGATTGCTGACTTGCATTTTGTGCAACCACATTTCCACTTACATCAATCCCAACATCTTTTTCAGCAGCATACCAACTACTCATCTCATCAAATACAACATCCCTACTTACCCTCAATTCACGTGTAGCAAGATTATAGCATCTATATCCCTTTTGCTTAAAAGGGAATACCCAATAAACACACATTTTTCTACCTTTGGATCCAGCTTAGTATGCAACTCATCTGGCACATGCACATATGCAATACATCCAAAAACTTTCAAGTGAGAAAAATCAAGTTTCTTGCCAGTAAACTTTTCCTCTAGCATTATATCATGTATGGCTACAGTAGGAGTCGTGTTCATGATATAAACTATTGTAGACACAACCTCAGCCCAATAGCTATGTGGCATATTCTTCTCTGCCATCAATGCTCATGCTATCTCTACAATGTGCCTGTTTTTCTGCTCAGCAACTCCATTTTGTTGTGGAGTGTATCTACATGTAAATTATCTGTGAATGCCATTCTTTCACAAGAATTCAGAGAACTCATTGGAGAAGTATTCTCCCCCTCCATCTGACCTTAGGCACTTCACACGCTTTCCTTTCTCTTTTTTAGCTATCACTCTGAAATTCTGAAAATGAGTGAACACTTCACTCTTCTCCTTTATGAAATACACCCACACATTCCTTGTGTGGTCATCAATAAATGTTACGTAGTACCTGTAGCCACCCATAGACATAGTCTTCACAGGACCCTATACATTTGAATACACAACATCTAGTACATTCCTGCTCACATTTCTCTCGTGTGGAAATACATGCTTTTTTTGCTTTCCAAATTGACATGTTTCACATACTTTATGCATACCTTTAACCTCAAACTTAGGCAGTCGTGTCACAATTTCTTTAGTTTGCATAGACTTCATTCTTTACACACTTACATACCCAATTCTCTTATGCCAAATGTCTATATCTACAACACCTCTTGAACCATTTGCAAACATTGCAGCACTCACTTCTTCAGGCATATTTACATTCAATGTAAACATTATTCCTGCTTTGTTTCCTTTTGCAACCAACCTACACTTCTCTTTAAAGTCTTTTACATAATAGCCATCAGGGTTAAACCGAACCTACAAACCATGCTCAATCATCTAGCCAATTGAGACCAGATTCTTTATGATGTTCGAAATATGAAGTACATCTGCAAGGTACTTCACCTTACCATCCTTCATAGACAATGGCACATCTCCAACATGGGCAATCGGATGAGCAGTGTCATCCCTTGTTTCAACAAAACATGGTCTTTCAAGATTCTTTATTTCCTTGAACCACTCACCATGACTTGTCATGTGGTTCGAAGCACCTAAATCAACATACCATACATCATCCTTACATGCTACTACATCATTTCCAAACATAGCATTAACAACATGTTGCTGAACAAACAACCTCTCATTATCCTCATTATTTCTGCTAGAGGACGCATAGTTATTTTGCTGGGCTTTTTCATTTCGCATGTCACTCTATTTCTTATAGTAATCTGCCTGCACATGTCCAGACTTACCACAATAAAAACAACCTCATGTATCATTATGCTACCTTTGCCAATTACCACGACCTCTTTGACTCCCCCTACCTCTAAACTGGCCTCTTCCACCTTTGTATTGTTGTTGTCCCCACCATGAAGAAAGGTCCCCAACCCATGGGGGAGAGAGGCACTAGTGCCAATCTCTCCAAGGCTCCATACTCCCAATGAAGAAAGGCCCCCAACAGTGAAAGGGGAGAATGGCACTAGTTCCATTATAGGTTATGGAGAATGTTAGTACTACCATTACTAGTGCCCTTTCTGCATGACTCCAAGAAAGTCATATCGGATAATTTAGAATTGAACAAGAGAGAATGGCACTAGTGCCATTCTCTATGACCTAAGAAAGATGTAGGGGATAATTAGAAATAGGGCAAAGGGACAGAGGTCATTGGGAAGAATGGAACTAGTTCCATTCTCTGCCATGGGGTTATGGAGATGGAGAGTAATTCCATTCTCCACCTACCTAAGCTAGGTGGATAAATGCAATAGTGTCATTATCCCCTTAGATTTATGAATAATGGCACAATAGTGCCATTCTCCCCATGGAGTTATGAAGAACGGCAATACTGCCGTTCTCCACCATTAGCCCAAGAAAGGAACTAGTCCCATTATCCATGACTCCAAGAAAGGTATATGGCATAACTCCAAGGGAAGAAAGGCAATAGTGCCATTCTCCATTACCCCAAGAAAGACACTAGTCCCATTCTCCAAGACTCCAAGAAAGACATATGGGATAATTTGGAATAGAATAAGAGACAATGGCATGAGTGCCATTCTCCATACTTCTAAGAAAGTCGTAGTGGAGGAAAAGTGGCATTGGGGCCATTCTCCATCACTCCAAGAAAGGCATAAAGGGGATCATTGGGAAGAATGGCACTAGTGCCATTCTCCCCCATGGGGTTATGAAGAATGGTAGTAGTGCCATTCTCCCCCATAGAGTTATTGGAGATTGACACTAATACCATTTTTTACCACAGGGTTATGGGAGAATGACAATAGTACCATTCTTTACATGGGATTATGGGAGAATGGAAATAGTGCCATTATTCCCATGGGGTTATGGACGATGGAAGTGGTGCCATTTTCCATTACTCCAAGAAATGCACTAGTCCCATTGTTGATGACCTCCAAGAAAGGTATATGGGATAGTTTAGAATAGAACAAGAGAGAACAGCATTAGTACCATTCTCCATACCTCATTAGGAAGTGAATGGGGTCTTCTTGGGCCCTTTAATTTGCCCAAGCCTAATCAAGGTGATTAAGGAATAGCCAAATGGGGGGTTGCCATGTGGACTGAAATATTGGGTTTTTAACAGAGGTGTAAGAGTGGTCAAAGGGTGCACTTTTTTCCCAAAAAGAGGGGGGGAGCAATTTTATAATTTTCGGACCTCCATAACTTCTACATACAAGCTCCGATTTGAGCGGAGATTAGAGATCCGTGATCTACACATCAAGAGCTTTCCATAGATATGTTACATGATATGGTTTTATCCGCTAGATTTTAAATTCCATTTTTCCCCCAAAATTCAAATTCGAATAAAGTAGCCGTTTTGAAGCTTCTAATTGGAAAACGTTTTTTCTTAAGAGAAAAGGTTTGACTCCCTTAAACTGCCAAATAAAAGGGCCCAAGAAGCCTTCCATTGAGCTAATGCCAAGGCATAGTGGTGGGGAAAGATTGGCACTAGTGTCATTTTCCATGACTCCAAGAAAGGCATAAGGGGGGTCATTGGTGGGGGAATAGGACAGGTGGTTAGTGGGAAGAATGGCACAAGTGGCATTCTCTCCCATATGGTTATGGATAATGGGTAATACTATTCTCCCCTATGAGTTTATGGCGGAGAATGTTAGTAGTGTCATTCTCCCCGAGGGTATGGAGAATGGTAGTAGTGCCATTATCCCCCATAGGATTATAGAGATTAACACTAATGCTATTCTCTACCAATAGGGTTATGGAGAATGATAATAGTGTCATTCTCCCCATGGTGGGGTTATAGACAATGGCATCAATGCCATTCTTCATTACTCCAAAAAAGGCACTAGTCCCACTCTCCACCATGATTCCAAGAAAGGTATATGGGAGAGTTTGGAATAAATAAAATGAGAATGGCACTAGTGCTATTCTCCATACCTCATAGAGAGGTATACTAGGGGAAGAATGGCACTAGTTCCATTCTCTATGACTTCAAGAAAGGCGTACATGTTCATTAGTGGGACTAGGATAGGGGTTATTGGGAGGAATGGCACTAGTTCCATTCTTCATGACTCCAACTCCAAGAAGGGAGTAGAGGGTCATTGAGAATAGGAAAGGGGCCCATTGTTTCGAGGAATGGCACTAGTGCCATTATCTACCATGGGACTATGGATAATGGTAGTAGTGAAGTTCTCTCCCACATAGGATTATGGAGATTGGCACTAATGCCATTCTCTACCATGGGGTTATGGAGAATGGTAGTGCCAATCCTCCCATGGGGGGTTATTGAGAATGGAAATAGTGCCATTTTCCATTACTCCAAGAAAGGCACTAGTCCCATTCTCCCATGGACTGCAAGAAAGTCACTACAAGGGATTGGGCTCATACCCGCGCTCTTAGCCGCTAAAAATGACTTGTGAAAAAAAGTAGCGGGCCCGTGTATCAGCGCGTGTATTCTCGCGGCCACAGACATGCGTGTAAAAACGCGTGTAAAGTACCTCTCAGACGCGCGTATACACGGGTGTGTAGCCGCGTTTTTTTTTGCAGACGCATTAATACACGCCAGTATACACGCGTCTTCTTCTATTAGACGCGGTTATACACGGGTGTATAGCCGCATCCTGTTCAGTTCCAATGTCCCAGCCGCGTTTTTACTTGCGTCTGTACACGCGTTTATTTTATTTAGATGCGCTTATACACGCGTTACTGCCAGTTTATACGCGTGTATACACGCGTTATTTCCAGTTTATCCGCGCAGATACACGCAATTTTTAGCAGTTTTGACGCGTTTATACACGCGAACAGAGAGCAAAAAAAAAAATCCAGAGAGTGCTATTTGGTGCCTGAATACTGTTCCAGCATTCCAGCACCCAATAGCACTCTCTGGTTTAGGGTTTTTGGTGCATTAGACCATCCACGAAGAACATATGCACGAGGGAGATTAAGACAAGAACGACATGAATGCATACATTGTCATTACACGATTCAAGAGAGCCATGAATGTAATACTATCGATCAATCAATTCAATATTACTATCAAAATTTCATACATGTATACAAGGGAGTCCATATCTCGAAGTAGCCCATGGCTTGAGTTTACAAAAAAATATATACAATCACATCCTAAATATGGAATGTGATACTACAAATCTGAGTACTACTCAGACCCAGATGATGACTCGGTGCTCCCCTCATGCTCAGATGAGCTCGCATCGGTCGGAATGTCCGAGGAGTAGTGCTCACGTCCACCCTCTGCAGCGGCGGCCGGTGGATCATCAGCAGCTTGTGCCTGTTCAAGTAATATATAGTATATAAGTATATATATATATATATATATGCAATTCAATAAACCAAAACCATTCGTTACGAATTTTCAAGTACCTGTCGACCGTATGGTCTCATGGCCAACTCAAACTGCGCGTCCGTAATACGTCCCTCGGCTCTGAAGATGGCCCACGTGTCACGTCTGCTATGCCGGCGAGCATACGCAGTATCGTGGGTTGTGGGCTTCCTCCCCGTAACCCGTCGCTGTATCATAATCAACACAATTTGTAAGATTAAAACAATTCATAGAATCAATGAATTAAGTAAACAATCAAATAAAGTGACAGGATACTTACGAACTCTGCCTCCCATGACTCGACGCCGCCAGATCCGAAATGCGAAGATCCAACGGTCTCCATCTGGATCCGTCGTGCCTCCACATGCTGCCTGCTCTTCACGCCACCCTCTGCTCGTTTCTTTGCCTCCTTCCACTCGCGTTTGTGCGCAGTGGCAGGTTTCTCGGCAGGATAGCCACCCGCAGCTACATTTAGCCGGTCATCGTACGCGAGTTTTTTAAGGTGAGATCTTTTATTACTTAAGATCTCCCTTATTCGCGTCCTTCCCCATACATCCGAGAATGTAGCATGTGGGGGATTGGGGTACCGACTGTGTACAGCCTCTATCACCTCCCCAACTAATCGGCTATTTTGATCTTTAAATTTAATAAAACAATTTCTATATGAGTTTGATACTACCCCACGCATGTATTCCATTACCTCCCTCCCCCTCGCATCCATCACTATCCCGCCCCTATCCGTCACATCATAGCAAACCACTCTCTCCATCTCTCTCATCTCCTCCTCTTCCGAACTGTCTCCTCTAACTCTTCTCCCTCTATCTCCTCTCTCACCCCGTGCCCTACTACCTCCCCCACCTCCCCCACCTCCCCCACCAAAGCACCCGCCGCATCCTCCCCCACTCCCACTCTTCCTACTGCTGCGGGTGGAGTCACGACTGGGGGATTGTCTACGTGACGGTGGCTGTGAGCCCTGACGTGACGGTGGCTCTGAGGGAGCACGTGATGGTGGCTGTGAGGGTGTACGTGAGTGTGTCTGGGACGAGGTATGTCTCCTCGGTGGACGTGGAAGAGGAGAAGCTGCATGCCGTCTCGTCGGACTCGGAGGAATAGACGGCACTGGAGTGCCCTGGATACTCGCGACAGGGGTATAGACACCAGGCAGGGAAGGAGGGGGATGGACATACATATACTCTGTAAGCTCAACCGGACCAGGTTGGCGCCCAAAGTGATTCATCATCTCCATCAACCAATTGCTGTACGCAAATGGATCGGATGAAGAACCTGGAATATCCATAAAGAACCTGCAACAAACATCATCATGTACATCATGGGCTGTCTCTTGACTCACACATTGTCATTACACAAGTCAAATGCCTGCAAACCCTGAAATCTGAAACGCGGCAGTTTTCTGTCTGCAGAAACGCGTGTATACACCCGGCAAAAAACGCGTGTATATACCCGGCAAAAAACGCGTGTATATGCGCGTGGAAAAACTCTGCAGACAGGTTACACGCGCTCCTACACGCGTTCTTACACGCGACCTGCGAAAAAAATTTCTCGAAAAGACCGACCCCCCGACAAAAACAGAATGTCCTTACAAAAGGACCAGCCATTGTCGCCCCTGTCAGGATGCAGCAACCCAATCGTGTGCAAAAAGACAAACCCAAAGAGCAAAGAGCAAAGTAAACAAATCTGACAAAAGAGACAAGGCACAGGACAAAGTGACTCACCTCTGAAAAAGTGAGTCCTCTCTGCTCCTTCTCTGCTCCCTCCTTCTCCCGTGTGTGTGCTCCTTTCTCTGCTCCCTCTTTGCTGTTGGAAGAGGCGAAAACAGGCGCACTGTTGATTTCTAAGTTCAAAATCTATATTTGGGGAAGGCGGGCTATGTTTAGTTTAAATATGCCGCCGCGTTTATATGTGCGTTTATATTCGCGTATATAAACGCAGGTATATTCGCGTGTACATGATTGTAGCTGCGTTTATACACGCGTTTTGCAGATATTAGCCGCGTGAATACACGCGTTTTTTAGGAAGTAGCCGCGTTTATACACGCAAATTGTAGGAGATAGCCGCGTGAATACACGCGTTTTTGTGCTTTCATTAAAAATATATAATGAGTTTGTGTTTTCTGATTTGTACACAGGATGTCATCAACCTCTTCAAGCAGTTCTGAGGAAGATGAGACAATGCGTCATCGTAATCGCGATGTGTGGTTGGGACAACGGATCAAATGTATGTGTAATCGATGTCAAGGATGCATTGTACGAGCACGTCGAATTACCTTGAATCATATCTCCATGTATGGAGAATGGAATCAAACAGGTTTGGAGGTGAGTAGATGTAAATTGATGGTATTCAAATGACTCATGGTATCCAAATTAAATTAATAGAGTTGTAACATATAATTTGATAAATTGAAGCAGGATGCAGTACCACACCCTAACATGGTACCCTACGCGCGACGAGAGCACGTAAAGCGTCGACGAGATGATGCTGGAGCTTCGGGATCTAATGTCAGAGATGAGTGGGAAAGGGACGACAATAGCCCTGCACCTCACGAAGTTGTGGAAGAGGAGGTGCTTGATGATATGGTGCGAAATCTTTTTAAGGATGATCCCAAAGGTATGGACGACGATGATATGGAACAAGAGCATCTTTATAAAGCTTCATCGACACCGGTGTTTGAAGGGTGCACATTCTCAGTTTTACGTGCTTCCCTTGAACTACTTAATATACAAACAGTTTATGGATGGAGCAATGCAAGTCTTGACGCATTGTTGAAGTAAGCATTCTAACTTATAAATTTGAATTAGTGGTTTAAGGTTTAGGATTTAAGACTAATTATAATTGATGATATTGGATGCAGGCTATTGTCAAATATGCTTCCAAAGGAAAATAGACTGCCCACCTCAAGAGACATAGCGAGGCGCTATGTGACATCTCTTGGAGGACTGGATTATGATAAAATACATGCATGCGTCAATGATTGCATTCTCTTTCGTGGGACGCATAAGGAGGCTCTGACATGTCCCACTTGTGGTGAAGCAAGGTACAGAACAGATATGAAGAGTTTTGATGTACCTCGTAAAGTCTTGCGACACTTTCCTATAATTCCTCGCATCAAACACATGTTCAAGTGCAAATCTATAGCAGAGCTCATGTCATGGCATTCCTCACATCGATCGGATGATGGCATGTGGAGAATTCCCGCAGACACTCCTGCTTGGAAGCATATTGAAGATGAGTGGCCCAGCTTTAAAACAGAGCCCAGAAACTTGAGACTTGGCCTGGGTATGGATGGAGTGAATCCATTTGGTTTCAAAAGCACCGCGTACAGCGTGTGGCCAGTTGTGCTGGTGAATTATAACCTTCCACCATCAATGGCGATCAAGAAGGGACATCTTATGTTATCCCTTCTAATTCCAGGGAAACATAAAGTCAAGCATATGGATGTTTATCTTGAACCACTGATTGATGAGTTGGAGGAACTATGGAGAGGTGTTGCGGTGGTGGACATTAGTAGGCCTCCCTCCTCTCGACACTTCGACTTAAAAGCAGTGTTGATGTGGACAATGCATGACTTTCCAGGATACAGCGATTGTTCTGGTAAGACGTCTAATTACCTCCCTACTCTATTACTATTGGCTATATATATTAATTAGACGGTTTGACTTTATTATTCTAACTTTTGTTTATATTTTAACAGGTTTGAAAACATCGGGTAAACATGCATGTCCTGTTTGTGGCCCTTCGTTAGTACATGAGTATGCTGATGGTTTGTGTAAGACTATATTCGATAATCATCATCGATTTCTCCCCTCAGATCATCCTAAATATGTTGCTAGTAAGAGTAACATTCCTCCACAAACACTTCGTGCAAAAGATTGGAAGCGTATTTGGGAGTCTACAACTATTCTTCCTCCAGATGGCATGAACAGGTATAGTGATGTTTTTTCAATCTTGTTTTGTGTAGTCTCTAATTGGATTAAAGGTCACATAGAGCAATCCCTTGTGCAGGTACTCCATTTTTTTCCGGCTGCCATATTGGACCCATCTTAAGATCAACCATCTTCTTGATCCCATGCACATCTTCAAGAATGTGGGATCTGGTATTTGGGAACATATTACTGGTAAACGAGACAATGTTAGCGTACGTGAGGACTTGCGGGTCGCAGGACGTATGCGTCAAGCTTGGCCACGAGAGGTGGGTGGGCACGTTCGTCTTCCGCCTGCACCATGGATTATATCAAAGAAAGAGGAGAAGCAGGTAAAGCAGGCCATCACCACTTTGCGTACTCCCACTGGATGCATGAGATCATTGAAGGGAGCCTTTACAACCACTAAGAAAAGAGGCGTTGAGCAACTATATGGGTTGAAGTCCCACGATTGGCACAAGATGCTTCAAGTAAGCGTTTTCCAAGTTTTGTACGTACGTTGAAATTAAATTTTGTAATGCCATAAACCATAAATGTGCTCTTATGTGCGCAGTTCATACTACCTACTAGCATCGACCATTGTGCGAATAAGAGTTTGAAAAAATGTATTTATAAGATGGGCGAGCTTGTGAGGTATGTAAAACCCATGCTCAGATCACCCTTCATTATACCTTGCAAAATGAACGTGCATGAGGTATAACGTACTATTTATTTATTTTTCAGATATGTTAGTTCCAAAGCAATTGATCCAGCCACGTTGGATGATGCGCGTGTTATGGCAGTGGAGGTGGTTTGTTTGGTAGAGGAGACTTTTCCGCGAACCATTCTCACAAGTCAACTACATCTCATTGTGCATTTAGTGGACGAAATTGCTTTATGTGGTACTGTGCATGCACGTTGGATGTTCTTCCTAGAGCGCTTCATGAAGACCTTAAAAGACTTTGTGAGGCAAAGTGCAAGGCCTGAAGGAAGCATGGCCGAGGGTTGGTTGATACAAGAGTCGCTTGTATATATTTCAGAATTTCTTGGTCAGGTGGACAGCTCTTTGCCACGACTATGGAGCAATGAAGAGGACTTGAGGATGACCTCTATTGTGCCTCAAGGAAAAGGACAGAGTAAAGTAATTGACAAAACGTTGATTGATGATCTCAATTTCACTTGTATCCTTAATAGTGATGTGATGAGCAGATGGGTTACAAGATATGAGGATGCAAAGACAAAAAGGCAAGCAGAAAGAGCTCTCTTTCGGAGGCAACATGGCTCTCGGAAGGCGTACCCTAAGCATCTAGCAACACTTCCGAATGATATCCATGTTGATTGGTTGCATGAGGAAATGGAGAGAGCAGAGAGTGACGAGGGGCTGCATATCACGGCGGAAGAATGGGAGTATGCACGAGGATGCATGTCAAAGGTACATAGAACTAATGTTTTGCATTAGTTGTAAGTGATTTTCTTTTAATATTTATTCACATTGCTTACACAAATATTGTTTCTATTTTGGTCCAGTGCACTATGTTCAATGCTATATGGTGTGAAGGCAAGCATTTTCGAACACAAAGAATTGATGAAAAGAGAAATACACAAGATTGCGGTGTCATTAGTAGCTTTGAGGGAGCTAATGGAAAAATGGATGATTATTGTGGCATAATCCAAGACATATTTAGGCTCGACTTTCGTCGCTTCTTTGTGTATGTTTTGGATGTCAAATGGCAAATGAACGTGGTGGAAAAAGGGCCTGATGCAACGATAAAACGCCATGCAAGTGGATATGTAACTATTGACTCTACAAAGTTCTGGCAAACAAAGAAAGATAGGCTCGTATTGCCACAACAATGTGAGCAGGTATGCATTTTTTTACTAATGTGTTTCATGTACATATATATCTAAGCTCGCGTACCCCTTGACTTTTGATATGCTAATTAATTACTGTACTGTGTGTATTTGAGTAGGTTATCTATCTACCAATGGTGCATGACATCAAATGGTGGTACGTCATCCCTATTGCACCACGTTCCAAAGTGATGTATAATACATTCACTGATATGGAGCATATGGAGGATGTAACAAGCCGCAATGAAGATGACGTCGAACATGCATATGCCATTGAAGATGTTGTGATCGATGATCAAGAAATAAGAGATGATCGTGATAATGAGGATGAGCATGCCATTTCTCATGATCATGAGAATGACCCTACCATTGAGGATGATGGTGATGTTGATGAGGATGATCAGGACATCGATACCATTATCAATGGAGTACAGAATATCGATAGTGGAATAAATTTAATCGTAGCCTTACCAATTGATCAAATGGATATTGATGTTGATCGTTTGGCAAGGATGGATCTTATTGAAGATGAGATCGAACCCTAACCAATCCGTCACTGTATGTTCTAAATTGATGACATTTCCATCATCTCATATGCAATATGATTTATTCTTGAATATATTTCATTGTTGTAAATGCATGTAGTGGGATTGTGTAATGATCTATACTGTAATGTACTATGAGATGGTTTAAGGAAAATAGTTTTTAATTTTGTAAAGGAATTCAGTTTTTTTTCAGTTTTTCTCTGCCATTCGTGTATTAATCCGTGTATAGTAGCGTGTATTTATCCGTGTATAATAGCGAGTATTACCCCGTAAATATTATCGTGTATAGGTGCGTGTATTACTGCGTGTATATAGACGCTTTTATACACGCGTTTATTAATGCAAATATACACGCGAATTTAAATGCAAAAATACACGCGCCCGATTCTATTCAAATACAGACGCGACCATACACGCGTTCGTAATTTATCGCGTGTATGAAACGCGTGTATGGCAGCATTGTCTTGTAGTGAGTCATATAAATAAATTGGAATAGAATAAGAGAAAATGGTAGTTACATTCTCCAAAACTCCAAGAAAGGCATAGTGGGGGCAGAATAATACTAGTTCCATTCTCCATGACTCTAAGAAATACATTGTGGGGGAAGAATAGCACTAGTGCCATTCTCCATGACTCTCCGAGAAAGGTGTAGGAGATCATTGGGAATAGAATAGGGGATCATTATGGAACTACTGGGAGAAGAATTGCACTTGTGCCATTCTCCATGACTCCAAGAAAGGTGTAGGGGGTCATTGGTACTAGTTCCATTCTCCCGTAGTTAGATTATGGAGAATGGTAGTAGTACCATTCTCTACCATGGGATTATAGAGAATAGTAGAAGTTCTATTCTTTCCCATGAGATTATAGAGAATAGTACCAGTGTCATTCTTTCCCAAGGGATTATAGAGAATAGTACTAGTGCCATTCTTCCCCATAGGGTTATGGAGATTGACACTTATTACATTCTCTACCATGGGATTATGATGGAAAATAACAATAGTGCCATACTCTCTAGAGGGTTATGGAAATTAGTAGTAATGCCATTCTTCGTTACTCTAAGAAAGGCACCAGTCCCATTCTACATAACTCTAAGAAAGGCATATGGGATAATTTAGAATAGAACAAGAGATAGAATGGCACTAGTTCCATTCTCCATACCTCATAGAAAGGCATATTGGGAAAAATGGCACTATTGTGTTCTCCATGCCTCTAGGAAAGTTGGAAATAGGATAGGGGGTCATTGGAAATAGGATAGAGGGTCATTGGGAAGAATGGCACTAGTTCCATGATTCCCCATAGGATTATGCAGAATAGTAGTAGTACCATTCTCCCCCATGGGGTGATAGAGAATGGTAATAGTACCATTCTTCCCCCATAGGGTTATGCAGATTGACACTAATGCCATTCTCCCCATGGATTATGGATAATGGCAGTAGTGCCATTCTCCATTACTCTAAGAAAGGCACTAGTCCCATTCTCCATAACTCCAAGAAAGGTATATAGGGTAATTTGGAATAGAAGGAGAGAGACTAGTAATAGTGCCATTCTCCATAACTCCAAGAAAGGCATAGTGGGGGGGAAGAATATCACTAGTTTCATTTTCCATAACTCCAAAAAAGGCATAGTGGGGGGGGAGAGCACCATTCTTTATAAATCTAAGACAGGCATAGTGGGGAAATAATTACTCTAGGGAACTAGAGCCATTCTCCATAATACAAAGGGGATAATAGTAGTGGTGCTAGTGGTGCCATTCTCCACCATAGATTATGGAGAATGGCACTAGTGCCATTCTTCACTATTTATTATGGGATAGTGGCACTACTATCTTTCTTAATAAACCCATGGGGGAGAATGGCACAGCTATCATTCTCCATAATTCTCCCCATTTGGTTATGAACAATGGCACAAGTGACATTGTCCCAATTAGTTTGGGTAGAATGGCAATATTACCATACTCCATAACCAAATGGAGACCATGAAGGAAGGCTTAGGGCATCATTGGGAATGAAAGAAGGGGTCATTGTGAATAACACTAGAGTCATTCTCCATAACCCCATGGGAGAAACGGTAGTGGTGCCATTCTCTATAATGGTCTATAGTGGGAATGAAAGAAGGGGTCATTGTGAATAACACTAGAGTCATTCTCCATAACCCCATGGGAGAAACGGCGGTAGTGGTGCCATTCTCTATAATAGTCTATGAAGAATGATACCAACACCATTTTCCCCTTTAGGTAGGGGAGAATGGCACTACTACCATTCTCCAATTCCCCAATGAGTAGAATGGCATCCACTTTGACCTTATGGATAATGGAAATAGTACCATTCCCCAACATGAGACTATGGACAATGAAACTAGTGCAATTTTGAGCTTTGGGTTAGGGATAATGACCATATGGTCTTTTTGAATGGTAGTAGTATTATTCTCCCCACCATGAGATTATGGAGATCGGCATTGGTGCCATTTTTCCCCATGGGGTTATGTAGTGTATGGGGTTAGAGTAAGAAATTGTAAGTTTTCTAGAATCATTTGTTGTTTGAATATTTTATCTTGTAATTGTTGCTACCTTGTGAATGTTCATTTTGTGAAGTTATATTTTTTATGAATATGATTTGTATATATGATGAAGGAAAAAGGGAAAGGTCATAGATGTGTCATATGTGAATATGATTTGTTGACATTTTTTTGAAGTTACACATTTTTCTGAATATGATTTGTAGATCTAACAAAGGAAAAGAGAAAGGTCATAGAAGTATCATATGTGGACGGGGCTACATATGCAAAGGGATGGTACCTGAATGTTTATAATAATGATATCCAAAAGCTCCATCGTATACACTTTTTTGTGAATCTACATGAACTGGAGTTTGATAATTTGGGACAAGTTTCACTACAAGAGTAAGGTGATGTTATGGGCAAGGAGAATGTATCTTGCCTAAATGTTCATGCAGTAGGTGATATAGTTTACCAATTGGATCTCAGGTGTTATGAAAATGCAAGAATGAGATCCATAGGAGATGATACTATGATAACTAGGGACTAGAAGATTGAGCATGATAATGTCCATAACTATAGCAATACACAGATTTTAGATGCTTTTCATACAGTAATCTAAAAACAACAAAAATCTAGGAGTGGATCCGCCCAGAAGAAATCCAAGAAAAATCAAGAAAAAATGAGCTCACATGGATCTCGGGAGACAAAAACAGGTGGGGAGACAAGGGAACGTGGGGAGACATACATATATTTTCGAACAGAGATAAGTTCAAGGGAAAGTGGCATAAGTCCAGGGGATATTGTGAGAGGTCTAGGGGAGACTAGGGTAGATGACATAGTAGTGCAATGGTTGTTTACCAACAACCATCACCACACAATATTGACTTTAAGACAATACCAAAAAAATTGGAGAAGGACACAAGTATGACATGGTTAATGGAGTATTCATAGTATTTTCTATTTGGGAATGAATATGAAGTGTCCACTCCTATTGTGAATTTTTTTAAGTCACCAAGTCAATATGTATACAGAATGTTAACTACTAGCTATATAAATGGCCTAGTGGAGAGTTTTTCCATGATGTCAAACCATCCAGCCACATGTGCTTATTTGATGCCGCTCCACAAAGTGACAAGTAATCCCATGCACAAGGACAAGGTAAAGCTTGACAAGTTAAGGGAGTAAGCATATTGGATCCTTGCTATAAAAAACTCAATCTTATAGAGCTAAATTCTTCATAAGTCAAGTAGTGGGGGAGGAATTTTCTCAATGAAAGAGTTTTTACACAAGGAGAAAGACTGGCATCATGGTTGATCCTTTAGTAGAGGCAAGTTGCAAGATATCCTCAATGGTGGCTAGCATGGAGGCATAGATTGTTATTGAAGAACCGGCCATATATCGATATCTTACAACATCTTAGGGCACAATGGATTGCTTTTAGGAGACCAAACAAGCCAATGCAAGGCCTTGTCAAAGGACACAAAGATCGTCTAAACTAGGATGTAGCTGATAAATTCTACCATTTGCAATTATATAGATATTTGCACTTGTCTTTGCCATGTTCTATTTAGAGTATGATTCTTCACTCCGTATGGAGAATGGCACTAGTGCCATTCTCCCCCAAGGGGACATAAGACTATTGTCATTCTCCCCAAGGAGACTAGAATGCCACTACTACCATGCTAGTCATCCTTGGGGAATAATGGCTCTATTGCCATTATTTCCCAAGGGTTAATGGAGAGAGGCAAGTGTCATTCCCCATAACCCCTTGGGGGAGAATCGCACTAATGCCATTTTTACTCCATACTCTCCAAATAATGACACTAGTTCCATTCACCATAATGCCATAAGGGAGAATGGCACTAGTGCCACTCTCTAAAACCCTTCGAAGAGAGTAGGCACTAGTGTAATTCTCACTCTATAGTCTCCATGGGGATACTATAGATTGAGAATGGCAATAGTTCCAATCTCACTACTCTATACTGCCATTCTCCATAACCCCACGGGGGAGAATGGCACTAGTGCCATTGTCCATAGTCTGAAGAGAATGGAATCAAACTGTGCTATTGTATGTACCTCCACCATGTCTTGATTATACTATGGCTTAATTTTAGCCCTTTTGTACTTATAATTAGAGTATTATTTTCCTTGTGCCTTTCCCATGTACATAATTAGCTGGTGCTTTTGGTTTTTTTTTAGAATTTTATGTCAATCATCGCAAGTGTCTCTATGGGTGCCAACTTTACCACCAAGGACACCCACATGGTCACTTTTGCGAGGATGATACATACATAAGGTGGAAAAGGATTTTGCAAGCAATAAAAGAAGGGAAACTCGGAGAGAATTTTGGGGTTGGATGATGAAAGTGTAAGATTTATCCAAGAAGAGATTGAGTGTGGTATGATTGTCCTGTTCAAGTCTAAGCAGGACAAGGACATCAATGACATGTCAGAATGGGACATGTGTATAAAGCAGGACACAGGATTACAAGAAGATCTCCTCAAAGTATTCAACATGAAAATGCCCATTTGAGAACATTCTAGCAAAATGGAACAACCTTACAAACCATTATGACATTGGCATAGAAGTATATCAATGCTTGCGCGGATGCTATGAGACATGGATAAAAGCCAAGATTCAAGTTAATAAGGCAACACTAGACTTCCCAACAAGACGCAGGAAAATATGTGGAATGGATCATAAGTGCCAAAAATACACCTCCCATTGTCTTATTGGTGAATATGGAGATTGAGGGTCATCGATTCTTAACACGTCACTTCAAAGATCCACTTCCTATCGACATGTGCATGCTTGACACTACACAGGGTTTTGCCAAAGAGGTACAATGGAATATAGAAATGTTTGGTAAGTTTCTTAAGTGTGTAATGGAGACCACACTATCCCCATCATAATTTATCTTGTTATCCAAGTTCTTGATTATGAGAGAGATGGTCAATCTTGAGGATGTTGTAGTTGAGGTTGTAGGCTAGTATTGAAGATTTGTGGGCATCATCCATATAAACAAGTTCTCACTCATGGGTGTAATAGAGACCTTTTGTGTTATAACACTCTTGAGCAATGGGGACATGTCACTTGTTAGAAGACACCCAACCTTCCTCTTAACTCATAGGATCCATCCTTAAGATAGATGGAGAATGGCAATAGTACCATTCTCCAATATGAGGTTATTGAGGATGGTGATAGTGCCATTCTCCATAACCCTATGCGGACTATGTTAAATGATGCTAGTGCCATTCTCCAACATGGGGTTATTGAGAATGGAAATAGTGCCATTCTCCCCGTTGGGTTAAGGAGAATGTTATAAGTGCCATTCTCCTTAACTCAAAGGGGGGAATGCCATTCTCCTTAACAAAACAACAAAGGGGAGAATACCATTCTCCTTAACACAAAGGGGAGAATGACACTAGGGAGAATGACATTAGTGTCATTCTCCCCTTTTTACCTAAAGAGAAAAATGGCACTAGTGCCATTCTTCCTTTTGGGTAGGGGGAGAATGGTACTAGTGCCATTCTCCTTAACCCAAAGGGGAGAATGCAATCCTTCCTTTTGGGTAGGGGGAGAATGGTACTAGTACCATTCTCCTTAACCCAAAGGGGAGAATGGCACTAGTGCCATTCTCCCCTTTAGTGGATAGGTAGAGAATGGCACTAGTGCAATTCTCCTTAACCCAAAGGGGAGAATAAAAAATGGCACTATTTCCATTCTCTCCTTTGGTGGGTAGGTGGCTAAAGGAACTAGTTCCATTCTCCTTAACCCAAAGGAGAGAATGGTACTAGTGCCATTCTCCCCTTTGGGTAGGAAGATGGAGAATGGTACTAAGAATGGTACCAATATCATTCTCTCCTTTTATTCTCCCCTTTGGGTAGGCAGGAGAATAGTGCTAGCGCCATTCTTCACCATGGGGGGTTATGGGGAATGGCAGTACTACGATTCTTACAGTACTGCCATTCTCCCCACTAGGTTAATGAGAATGGTAGTGCCATTCTCCCCACTAGGTTAATGAGAATGGTAGTAGTTCCATTCTCCCCACTAGGATAATGAGAATAGTAGTTCCATTCTCCGTAACCCAAAAGGGACAATGGCACTACTACCATTTTTCCATTCTCCTATTTGGTGGGTAGGTGGATAATAATGGCTCTAGTTCCATTCTCCTTAACACTAGTTTGGTACCAAAACAGGACACTTGAGTGTCCTTTTTTGGGGATTGCAAAAAAAATCAAACTCCTAATGTAGGCTTTAAAAACCAAAATGCTTCATTGGGCATGTAGAACATAACCCTATGCTTATGTAAAAAATGCTAAACATATAAAATGCCTTTTTATTTGGAAGTACATAAG
>NC_141100.1:14539264-14544264 GCF_041138505.1 Cibotium barometz
TTAATCACAATTATTTCCTCTTAATCATCTTGCCATGTGAGACCCCATGTATTTAAATCATTTGTAACCTATTTCTACTACCATTTACTTCCTAATATTGCATCCAAATCACCCAATACATCCAAATGAGCCATATCAATACACCCCTTTCACCTCTATTCACATAGTCCTAAGCTGAAAGGTTTTCTTCCCCACCAGAGACTTGCCCTTGCTTGTGGGGCTGATCGGTTATCCCAAATTAATGATTCCCTTGAGCCATTTCTATTTCATCTATGGATTACAACCTCACTTTCGATGTCTATATCTTTGTTTTACTCTAGGGAGATAGGAAGTGAGATTGTCGCTTTTTCTCATTTAACACCAAAATCTCTTCATTCTCTTCAACACATGATCTTAAGAAGTGACCAAAATAAACCCCCAAATTTTGTGTCACATCTTTTGGTGGAGACGGCGGGCAAGTTTGGCTTTAGGTTTTTTTAACCCACTTTACCCAGGATGGAGGAGGAAGAGAATCATAGGAAGAAAAAGAAGTCATCTAGGAGAAAAATTAGCCAATCTGATTTTCCTGTTAGACAAGGATCCCTTAGCTATGATCTTCTCACTGACTTAAGGGATCAAAATGCTCATATCACATTTGGGCAACTCCTTACACTTTCCCCAAAGCTTAGAAAGGAGTGGGGGAGATTAGCAAGCACAAGAGAAGGAAAGAGAAAGAAGAAGAAGGGTGATGAGACTCCTATAGCTCAAAAGGAGGACATTGATGTAGGGGATGATGCTCTAGTGCTCTAATGCATACATTGATGGGGATGCTTCTATCAATGTGATGAGTGAGAAGACAATGAAGGATGTGGATTTGAAGCTATCCTCTTCTAATTATCCATACAACATATCAAACTTGCAGATAACACTAGGGTGAAAACCCTAGGAGTAGTAAGACATTTGGAAGTAGATGTTTGTGGAATTTCTGTGCCTACTACTTTTCAAGTGATTCCTACCCAGCCAGATGCTAGGGCTTATCCTTTGATTTTGGGAAGGCCATGGTTCCACAAAGTGAAGGCAGTTCAAAAATGGGAGACATGTGATATCATTCTTCAAGGAATGGCAACAAGAAGGTACGGTACAACATGAAGAGTCGGTGCCAAGGAATGGTAAGATATGAATCCTCAACTTCTGAAAGTTTAGAGTCAGTCAACCGATGAGGAGACAAGTGGTAGCTCAGAGATTTCCATCTCAGAAGGAGAGGTGGAAGGAGTTGCATTCGGTCTTTGCCTCGGAATAGATCGGGGGAGACAAAACCTTGGAAGGAGAAGATTCTTCAACCATGATCTTGAGAGACGGTGTGGACCTCACTAGTCTTCGCCAACAAAGTGAACTTCTTCTTGATGAGTCCATAACAAGTAATGAAAGGGAGGATCACTTGAAAATGTTAGATGGATTTCCTAATCTTTTTGTAAATAGCTACTCACAAGTATGCCAAGTTATCTTAGTGGAGCACAAAATTGGTCTCAAATCCCAAAGCAAGCCAATAGTGCAGCAACTCAAGCGATTGGGAGTGGTGCAAGCAGAGGTGCTTAAAAGAGAGGTAACTAACTTGCTTGAAGCTAGGTTCATTTTTCTTGTAGAGAATTTAGACTGGATTTCTCCAGTTGTGGTCACTCCAAAAAAGGGTCAAAAATGGCATGTATATGTGGACTTTCGTTCTTTAAATATATGCACAGAGGGATTATTTTTCTCTACCCTTTCAAGATGAGATTTTGGATCAGGTTGCAGGCCATGAGTTATATTCAGTATGTGATAGATACTCTGGATACTTTCAAATCCAAATTTGTGAAGAAGATCAAAGGAAAACCTCATTTGTCACCCCCTGGGGAGTGTATTCCTATAGGGTAATGCCATTCGGTTTGACCAATGCACCAGCAACTTTTCAACAATTCATGAGTCAGGTATTTGCACCCTACTTGGGAAAGTTTAATGATTCATGAGTCTTCCTGGATGATTTTTGCATTTATTCAAGCCGCATGGAGCATTTAGAAAAATTGAGGTTGGCTTTGCAAAGTGTTGATGGTGCAAAAGGGTGTCTTAATCCTGGAAATTTTCGCTTAGCCAATAAAAAGGTGGTTCTCTTAGGACATGTTATCTTAGAAGAAGGCATAGAAATGGATCTTAGAAGGTGCAAGCAATTTTGTCTCTCCCACCACCAACCAATGTAAGAGAGGTAAGAAGGATTTTGGGTAAGACAAAGTACTACCAGTGCTTTGTTGTCATGTTCTCTGAGAAGATGTATCCCATAAACCTGTTGACAAAGAAAAATGTTTCCTTCCAATGGGGGCTAGAACAAACTCGGTCTTTTTGTTTGCTTAAGGAATGCATTAGCCAGAGTCCAATTGTGTAGCCTCCTAGGTGGGGGGGAGGACTTTTATGTGAATCCAAGTGTCTCATCACATTCAGTGGGAGCTATACTCTTACAAAAGGGGAAGCAAGGACGCATGCAACCAGTGTATTATGCAAGTCGACAACTCACTGATACTAAGGAGAGGTATGGTAAAAGAAGGGTTGTCTCTTGTTTTTGCACAGTGAAGAAGTTTAGATCATACTTACCACCTCGCCCTTTCTTCTTCCTTACATCTCAGCCTTATTTACAATTCTTGGTTCGTAAACCCAACCCTATAGGAAAGTTTGCCAACAAGTGGCTTTGCGAGCTTCAAGAATTCTCTTTCAGTTTTATTACAGAAAGTACCACTAGGGCCTCTCTTGCAGATTTGTTTACAGGTAAGGAAGAAGAAGAAGGAACAGGGACAAAGGAAGAGGTATGTGAAGATTTGCAAACACCACCAACTGCTTTCACTATGCATTTTGATGGAGCCTTTAGCCCCTCTAGGCAATGTGGGGCTAGGGGGATAATTTTATTTGACCCTGAAGGAAAGGAGGTATGGGCAAAAGGTAAGGAATTTCTAGAAGGTATGTCAAATAATGTGGCTGAGTATAATGCATTGATTTATAGATTGGAAGATTGCTTGAAGGAGGGTGTGAAGGAAGTAGAGGTTAAAGGGGACTCCCAACTGGTCATTAGGCAAATGAAAGGAGGTGGTAAGGAATTTCCAGAAGGTATGTCAAATAATGTGGCTGAGTATAATGCATTGATTTATAGATTGGAAGATTGCTTGAAGGAGGGTGTGAAGGAAGTAGAGGTCAACTGGTCATTAGGCAAATGAAAGGAGAATACAAAGCAAGGATCCTAATTCGCAAGAATTGTACAAAAGGGCAATGGAGTTAAAAGAAATTTTTGAGTTTTGCAAATTTGTGCATGTTAACAGGAAAGATAGTCAAAAGGCTGATGAGTTGGCTACTAAAACTTTAGCTTCTTTAAAGGTGGCTATTCTTGCATTGATGGTGGATAGAGGTTGGCCAGAGCTCCAAGATGTTCAACATTACTTGGATAAAGGCCACTCTCCTCTCCTAGATATTGAACACTCAGCAGAAGCAAAGGCTTATGAGGAAAGCTCGTCCTTACACGATTTTAGGTGACATTCTCTACAGGCAAGGCAAGGATAAGATTCTTAGAAGGGTAGTGAGCTTGGAAGAATCTAAAAGGATTATGGAATTATGTCATGAATATTTAGGTCACTTTGCCTCAGCTAGCACAACTCACAGGATCCTCAACACTGGGTATTTCTAGTCTCAACTCAACAAAGATCTCTATGAGTGGTGTCGAAGCTGTGTGAAGTGTGCCCAGCATATGGTCACAAACAATTGACTCTTTGACCCTTAAATCCCATTCCAACATAGGGTCCATTTGAAAAGTGGGAATTAGATTTTTTGGGTCCACTTCCTCGCTCTTCACATGGAAAGTATTACATATTGGTGGCCATAGATTATGCAACGAGATGGGCAGAAGAAAATGCCACAATCATTAATAAAGCAGAGACTGTGTCATTATTTCTTAGGGAGTACATATGTGCTCGATTTGGGTGTCCATTAGAGATTCTTAGAGACGGAGGGATATCTTTTAGGAATGAATTGATTGAATCTTTAATGTAGAAATTAAGAATAAATCATGCTATGTCGACTCCTTATTATCCTCAATGCAATGGTTTAGTAGAAAAAAAGACTAATAGTTTGCATTCTGGATCTTTGTCTAAGCTAGTGGATACTATGAAGCAAAAGTGGGATGTGCATTTACCAAAGGTCCTATGGGCTTATAGGACCACTCACAAGATCTCCTTTGGTTTCACACCTTTTCAACTAGTTTATGGAGTGGAGTCTATTTTGCCAATAGAATTGGAAATCACAAGCCTCTACACGTCTTTTGCACGCTTGAACAATGAAGAAGAAACTCATGCCCGCACGTGATACAACTTGAGACCTTGGATGAAAAGTGGCTTTCGGCACTTAAAAATTTAGAGGCAACACAACAACGGTGCAAGGCAAGGCATGACACTCTGACAAAAAAGAAGAAGAAGCTAGAACTCAAGGAGGGAATCTTGGTCATGCGGTTTGACGGCCGTGTGGACAAGTAGTTAGATAAGAAGCTTCTTCAACGCGGGGAAGGCCCCTTCAGAATAAATCAGAAGTTCAGAAACAACCCCTATCTTTTGGAAGATGCAAATCGTCAGCAGGTTCCAGGACGTGTCAACAACGAGTATCGGCTAAAAATATTTATCCTAGGACACCATGGCTACTAGCAGACCCCCAAGACAAGCATGGGGATCTGCTAGGGGGAAAATATGTGACATAAAAAAAATAATATCTTTCATTTTCAACTTTTTATATAGTTTTGTGGCTTTGCAATGGTAATAAGGTGGAAGCTTGTCCAAGAAGATTGCGGGTAGGCCCGTAATAAAATGACATCATGGCAGCGACTTGGCGGCTACCCCGACGACGTCTCTTATCAATATTTTGCATTTCCTAAAAGTTTGTGTAATGTGTGGATGTGCTTATTGTAAATACCAACAAGTATGTTCTATAAATGCTTTGGTATGGTTGTATAGGTGAGTGATGTG
>NC_141100.1:15966764-15989264 GCF_041138505.1 Cibotium barometz
TGTTAAGGTCCCTACATCAGCCACATACTCAAAGAGAATCCTCTCTCAGGACCCACCACAAAAAAGGGAAGGGCAAGGAGAAGGCCCAATAGAGAAAACAACTAAGTCTAACACAATAGAGGAGCCAACATGAAAAAGAGGTAGTTGGTACTGAGAAAGAATTATCTAAGGATACAATGCCTATGCCTACACGATCTATCCCCCTTCACCCTATGTCTCTAGTTACATAGATGGTGGGACCATTATCCACCAATGCCAAGAAAATTACCAAAGAGATGGCAAAAGATGCGTGTGCCAACAAG
Organism: Cibotium barometz; assembly: GCF_041138505.1. NCBI lineage: Eukaryota > Viridiplantae > Streptophyta > Polypodiopsida > Cyatheales > Cibotiaceae > Cibotium > Cibotium barometz. Next base: position 15,967,067 of record NC_141100.1, read on the forward strand.
ATGGCTTATACATAATCATCCAAGAGGGTAGATAAAGAATAGGGCAAGAGGCCCTAGGATCCCGAGTTTTTTGATCTCAATAATGATTTGTTTTGGGACAATCCACCATACCCATGCCTAGAAGCCCTTTGAAGGAGATGATTTTTTGCCTGTGCACATCAGAATGCTTGAGGTCCCGTTGATGCAGTGCTACCTGGAAAATCCCTTCAAGGAATGGTTGTAGCAGACTCCTATTAAAGAAAGAGGAGGATATAGGAGGCTCATCAATCAGAGCCTTCAATAGTGCAAAAATGAAGATTCAACCAAGATGAGGGCTCCATTACCTCAAGAACCCAGGTTGTTGGGCCACATACTACGCTCAACCAGAGGATGCATCCCATGTATATGCCACTACATAGGCACATGATTTAGAAGGAGCATGAAGCCAAAAATAAGCACAACCAAGTTCTCCTCAAGTTTGAATCAGTATCCTTTGGCATGATCCCAACTAAATATTGGATGTGATGTGGCCCCTAATCAATAAATTTATTAACTCCTATTAAGAGGTCCCCGACATTGCAATACAAGCATCCAATTCTTGGATCCCAACTAAAGATTGGATGTGGTATGGCCCCTGATCAATCAATTTATTAACTCCTATATTAAGAGGTCCCTGACATTACAATACAAGCATACAATTCTTGGACACCATTTGATATATGTCTCTAAGAGTTTAGAGAAGAGAAGGCTTGCATGTGTCGGCACAAGTAGGATGAACCTCATGTGCAGGGCCTCATCTTCCACCTCAAGATTGGGCCCACTCTCCAATAGATCTATAGGTTGTTCACATGCATCTGATTCCTTGAAGCCTACAAGATGTGAGCCTTTGAAGAGATGTTATCCTCTGAGTTCATCCTTTCGAGCTATAACTTTTTGTTCTCACCCGCAACAATGGTAAGCCACTCCAACATTTGAAGGTAGTGTAACACTTTCACATGCAAATATCGTCTCGAGAAGATAAAGCTAAAGATGCTACCACGCACACGAAGATTGTTCCTCATAGCTTCCAAGAATGGAGGTAGGACTAGGCATTGTCCACACTTTCCATGCACTTGAAATCCCCACCTCTATCCTCGTAGCATTTTCCTGATAGCAATTCACATTATGTGTGGATGTGGGCCCCAATGATGTAACAAATGCCCATCCATAAAGCTTGTATATATTAGTAGAGATAGGCTATGGGCACCCACTTGTGTTGGGTGGCTGAACAAATCCCCATATATATATAACTTTTGTTAGGATTGAGTAAAGGAAGACTTCAAATAAGAGGGATTTACGCTCCTCTTGGCCTCCTTTGCCTCTTCTATTGGGACTTACACAATACAAGATAAGTGGCCTCCTTTGCCTCTTCTATTGGTTCTTTCACAATCCAAGAGAAGTGGTTTTCCACTATCCTATGATTCCTTGCATGAGGGCAAGAAGGTTTTTTGACATTGAGTAAGCACCTATTTGCACCCAAGAGAGCTTTCTTATCCTTAGGTAATGCAACTAGATCTCAAGTACCATTCTCATCTACTGCATTCATCTCATTATCCATTGCCTCTTGCCATCGTTTATGGCCCATATCTTCTTCCACAAAAGTGGGCTCAACATCATGTATAACGTGTGTCATGTTTTCATAATGCATAGCACCAAAGTCGTCATAAGGAAGTTTGTGTACTGGTTATGTGACTCTTAATGTCCTCCTTGGTGCATGCATATACCTTGTCTTCTTTACACTAGGTGTATAGATGGATGATATGCCAACTTCCTCGTCTAGGTCTAGATTTGACCCACTAGATATGCTACCAATGTTTATACTTTCACCTGTTATGTCATTCTGGGCTGATAATCACCTTCTCTTTTCCTTTTCCTTGAGGCATGCACATTGGCCTATTTACCACCACTACTAGTGCCCTTTCCACTTGGCACAACACATGGAATAGTTTACCGTAATCTACTTGTCCTTAGTGAAGTAGATGTGGACCACGTGATGAATCCTTGTAGTTTTGACAGTATGTATACTTTCTGTAGCTTTCCAACCAACCACAGCATCATCTAAATCAACCCTCAAATTATCATTGTTTGATGCATAGCCAACCACTCATTTCATCAAAAGACAACATCCTTGCTTATCACCAACTTCTTTGTGAGTGGATTGTAACACACTTAAAGCCTTTTCAATCAAGTGAATATCCACCAATGAATACACACTTCTCTTCCTTAGGGTTAAGCTTTGACCTCTTTTCATCAGGCACATGCACATGAGACACACATCAAAAACATTCAAGTGACTTACATCCGGCTTATATCCCATAAAGCTCTCCTCTCAGGAGTTAATCACTTACTATCGTTTATGGGTGTTCTATTAAGCAAGTACATTACTATTTGCGCAATATGACTATTCTTCCTCTCAAAAATCCATTTTGCTGAGTTGTGTGCTTGCATGTAAGCAGTGTAGTGATGCCATAAGTTCTCAAGAGTGCATAGAACTCATTAGAGATGTACTTACCACTGTCACATGACCTTATACATTTAATATACTCATTAGAGATGTACTTACTGCCTTCATCTAACCCTATACATTTAATATACATCCGCTTTTGCTTCTCATGAAGGGCCTTAAAATTCACAAAACTCCCGAATACTTTACTCTTCTCCTTCATGAAATACACCTATACCTTCCTTGTATGGTCATCTGTAAAAGACACATAGTAATGATAACCATTAAGAGAGCCATTAACAGAAGCTGTGTGTGTAGTTCCCCATATATATGTATGTATAACCTCCAAAGGTCTTCTGCTTACATTTCCTTACTTCAAAAACGAATGCCTAGCTTGCTTACCAAACAGTAAGCCCCACATACACTATGTGTATCATAAACTTTAAACTTTGGGAATCCTTTCACTAATTATGCCTTTTTCTTGCATAATCTTCAAAATCTCAATGCTCACATGACCAATTGCCTTTTGCTTGCATAGGCTTCAAAATCTCAATGCTCACATGACCAATCCCTTTATGCCAAATCTCCATGTCAAAAATGGCACATGTACCATTTGTAAACAAAGCATCTTTCACTTTTGGCGTACTAACATCGAATGTAAACAATGTTCCATTCTTCTTGCTTTTTGTGGATAAGCCTACAATTCTTTCTAAAATCTTCCAGAAAACATCCATACTCAATCACACCTGCAACCCTTGGTTAACCATTTGACCTACTAACACAAGATTATTTTGAATAAAAGGTACATGAAGCACATCACTCAAGTGCTAAATCTTTCCATCATACAACTTCAAAGGGACTTTCCCAACATGTATAATTGAGTGAGCAGTGTCATCACCCATAGATACATAGCCTCTAATAGTCATCATAGGTTCCATCTCATGAAACCATTCACAATGCCTATCATATGATTTAAAGAACCAAAGTTCACATACCATACATCATCATGTGCATAATCAACCATGGCTGAACCCATGCTATGCGTCATAGCAAACAAATGTTCTTATTGATCATCCTTGCCAATTGTGAGTGTGATTTTTGAGGGAACTTGGTGGAGGGAGATTTTCCTGGGTGTCCTCTCTCTCTACTTGAACAATCTCTCTCTAACTATTACCACCACCATCTTTGCCCAGCCCAGCCCAGCCCAGCCCACACCACTCTCTCTCTCTTCTTCTCGCACCCTTTTCCCTCTCGCTCTCTCTTCCCTCCCTTTCGCTCTCCCACCCTTCGTCTCTCACTCTCTCTATCCTTGTCTCTCTTTGTTGCTAACTCTTTATCCTCCCCCTTTCACTCCCTCTATCCTTTTCTTTTCTCACTCTTTGTATCCTCCTTATCTCACTTTCTCTATCCTTCTCTATCCTAACTCTCTCTATCCTTTGCTCTCTTTGGTAGCTCTCTCTATCCTCCTCCTCTCTCTCTCTCCTTCGTTTCCTTCTCCCTCCCTCCCCCAATCTCCCACCCTTCACCCTCCCTCTCTCTCCTCTCCCACCCTCTTCCCCCCCCTCTCTCTCTCTCCTTGTCCCACCATCGCCCAGTCCACACCACCCTCTCTCTCCTTCTCCCACCCTCTTCCCTCCCCCCCTTTATCTTTCCTCCCTTTCACTCTCCCACACTCCCTCTCTCACTCTCTCTATCCTTGTCTCGCTTAGCTAACTCTCTCTATCCTTCTCTTTTCTCACTCTCTGTGTATCCTCCCTATCTCACTCTCTCTATCCTTCTCTTTTCTCACTCTCTGTGTATCCTCCCTATCTCACTCTCTCCATCCTCTCTTTCCTAACTCTCTCTATCCTTCGCTCTCTTTATTAGCTCTCTCTATCCTCCCCCCTATCTCTCTCCTTCATTTCCCTCTCCTTCCCTCCCTTTCACTCTCCCACCCACCCTCTCTCTCTCCTTCTCTCATCCTCCCTCCCTCCCTCCCTTTCACTCTACCACCCTCCCTCTCTCTCCTTCTCCCAGCCACCCACCCTCTCCTCTCCCTCCCTCTCTTTCACTCTCCCACCCTCCCTATCTCTCCTTCTCCCACCCACCTTCCCTCTCCTCTCCCTCCCTCCCTTTCACTCTCCCACCCTCCCTCTATCTCTCCTTGTCCACCCTCCCTATGCATAATCTCTTCTCCCTCCCTTTGGCCCCTGTCTCTCTTTCACTTCGTTTCTCTCTCTCTTTCTCTCCCTCATCTTTACATGCATTTGTATAGCATTGTATGTGCCATTACAATACATTACATGGCATTGCATTTGGATATTATTACATGTGCGTGTCATTGCATGTGAGTTTATTTTCTACATATATATTTTTGCATTTGCATGACATTGCATGCTCTTTATTGTCCAATTGCATGTCAGTGCATGTATGTGCCATTACAATACATTACATGGCATTGCATTTGGATATTATTACATGTGCATGTCATTGCATGGTACTCCATATGCCATTTGCATAGTGATGCATGTCATTGCATCCCTTTATTATCTAATTTCATGTCCATGCATGTATGTGCCATTACAATAGATTGCATTGCATGGCATGACATTGCATCTGGATGTTATTACATGTGCATGTCATTGCATGGTACTCCATGCCCTTTGCATAGTGTTGCATGTCATTACACGCCTTTGCATGTCTTTGTATGTCATTTGAAGCCTTCTCATGTGACGGCATATCATTGCATATGAGTACAATTAATAAGGTGAATAATGTAAAGAATTATACATACAAGATAATTTCATTCTAGGCAAGATATCTACTATGCATTGCGTACTAGATATTAAGAAGTAGTGAAGAATGTAAATTTATTAAGGTCAATAATTTTTCAATTATGATTGAGATCATGGCCTAATTATTTGAGAGGAAGAGGAGGGAGAGAGAGAGCGAGAGGGAGTGAGAAAGATACAAACATGACTACATTACATCCTTAGGGTCAAAAATACCGCTTTCAAATACAAATAAAACCAAGTTCATTCACATACATCCTCTAAATACAACTCTTCTATCATAAACTGTTATTCAAAACATACAACAAACTAAGAATTTGACATAATTAATCAAAACAACAACAAACCGAAAATCTGTCAAGGCAATTAATACAAAAGACAAGGCGATCTATAGTTGAGACCACTTTATTCCAAAAAAGATTACATATGCAGCTACGTACTTATAATAAGAGCGATTGCAATCAAACATTATTTAAAATTGATAACATAACATAACTACCTATGGTTCCTGCACCTATACATTTTTTTGGGCTACTCTATGCTTTAATTCCTCTCGTGGGGGCTCCTCCGTCTCTTCGGCAATATAGCCGTAACTTTGCCAAAGTGTCGATAACGCTTCCAATCTTCATGTTCCACACATACAAATCTCGAGAATCAATAAGCTCATCTACTAGCATCTTCGTCCAAAGATTGCGGGCCTCTGTCGTGATTCTGAGATGTTATGTCACATCTCCGCCCGTTTTGTTGCATAAATCTTTGCAAAGCCTATCTAGGGTTTCCTTCAAAGTATAACTGGGGCCATTAGAAGAAGCCATTAGAGATCAACAAAGGTTAGGTGAGGCTTTTAAGGAATAGAACAATAGTGAGGGAGAGAAATACAATGAGAGGAAGATGGAGACAATAAGAGGGATGGTGTTACATACTCTCCAAGTATGATCCACACTGCTATTACAAAACCACATGAACTGACGCCTTTGCCCCCCCAACCATTCTCTCATACCATAGATAGAAGAAGCTGGAACACCTTGCCCGCAGTTCTTAATGCTCTTTTTACACGTGCCATCTTGGTCACCTAACCATCCCTGGCAAGTTACCTTGCTGTGTAGAGATGTTCGATGTATAGCCCACATTGAATCGTCTATGTCACTCTCCATAATTTCCTACACATTTGCTTCAGTTATTTCTCCCTTTGCATTGTGTTTACCACCTTTTGTAGCTAAAGGAATAGTGGGTGGAAAGTTTAATCTCCTACCTTATTTCTTGTATGGCTGGTTTTCCATGACATACTCTAGACGATGTGATGAAGTTATCTTCCTCAAGATTTATAATTGTGGGCTTTTGATGCTGGCTAACGGTAATGTTATCACCAAAAAAGTTTCGTTGCATGTGCATTGGTGTGCCACCACTCACACTGCTTCCCCCACCAATCTGCTAGTGCTTGACGGACTTGGAGCTTTTGATGTTATGGCCTTCTCCATATCAACTTTGTTATTGTAGGGGCCTACTCCATGATATTTACCTTTGCATAAATGCATGCTTCTTTGTGGATTGCAAGAGGGAATTAGCGAGGTCTGAAACATCTACATCATATAAAGAGATGGTTCTCCTAAAACCCTTTCATGCTAACCAACTTGCATGTTTTGTGTCTGCTAGATTAGTGGTCGGCATGTGCGGCACACTGGTGTCATCGACATCCTACAATAGGAGATTAAGTTAATTGTAAGCTCCAACTACATTTTATAACCAGATAGTTAAGTTGATGATTCAGATTCCAAATACAAGCTATTCTTTTAAAAAACCAAGAAAGTAATAGTTACCCCCACAAGATGTTTCCTCCAATGGGGATATCTAGTATGCCACCAACTAAGCCAACTGGTAAGTTTGCATCAGTGACTTTCACCACTATCTAGATAATGTGTCTGTATTTTAAAAGTGTCTCTTCCTCACTTAATGCACAATGCCACTGACGACAGTTGCATGTGCTCTTCTTGAAAATTTTAAAAATTCCTAACTACATATTGTACTGTATGGATGTTCAAGCTTTATTCCTAATGAAAAAGACACAAATGCTTATGACCTTCCAATATATTCTCTGGTCCATTATTATAGACTGTCCTACTCCCCTCGAGTTGGCTTTAACCTCATCAGCCACCATGAAGCCAAAAAAATATGGATTGGAAAAGCCTTTTTGGACCACAACATTGTTAATCATTTCTCCTAAAAAGCACTTGTGCCACTGTGTCTTTAATTTCGCAAGTTGCTATTGTCATGAGCTCTTACAGGTTGCATGCAATCCTAGAACAATTGGAAAAGTACAAAAACAAAAATAAATTTTAAGAACTTTCAAGACCAAACTGTACCTTGGATCATATACACGTGCAGCCATTGTTGTTCATCCTGACACACGCTTGACATGATCAAAACAAACCCAAGTCTTCCTCAAATCCCGTCTCTTATTTGGCGCATACGATTCACCAGATCTAAACCCGATGCAAGCCCTATGGTTGACATTTTAAACACGTAACACGACTCTGACTAGCTTGCCCAAGAAAACGACTACCATGGAAGAACTTAAAAGTGTGTTGTCTCTTCAATTCTAGGATACTTGACTCTGCTCCTTGCACTGAATTTTTGATCCTAGAAGCACGCACCATCCCATGAATCTACAAGAGAATTGGAAAACTTAACAAACTATGTAAACTTTAAGTTTACAAGAATTACCAAACAATTAAAATCAATATGGAATTAACATTACCTTTGACATTGAACTAGGGGGTCCATGTGTTCCAATAATAGTGACAACTCCATGTTACTAATATTTGATTCATTCTTCGTATGCTTCCTGATAACTGCATCCAATATACAAGTTTTTTGGTGATATCCAATTGTACCTTCCTTCTTGGACCACTTGTAGCCACCTTTGAAACTGCCTCTTGCACAAGTTCTCTTATCTTTTGCAATGCTTCCCTTAATGTGCCCCTTTACACCTCATACAAATGTTTTCCTTGATGTATCATTAATCTTGACATATATGGGTCAGTAGAGGCATACAATAGTACACTATAGCACCACACATTCTTCTATATGTAGGTTTGTTCTTGTAGAAGAAATAAGCTAGTGATCCATATCCATCCGTTATTAAGTCGAGAGAGGAAAGTTTCTATGTGAGCTTGCCTAATATGTGAAAAAGTACAAAGTTCCAATAAATACTCTTATGAATCAAAGTTTACTGAAATTGAGCCAAGATAATAAGCTTACCAATCCATGATGTTGTATTCATTGTGCCGTTCTTAGTTCTGCTTCCACACAAGGCATAAGTGCACTCAAATAAGCCTTCACATGAACTCTTTCGTACAAGCCACGTTATCTTTATAGATTTGAGGAATCTCTTCTACTTTCTTAATATGTGTGCTTGTTAATAACATTCTACGAAGAACATTAGCATGAGATTCCTTGGGGAATAAGTATTTGACCACACTATTCTGTAGTGGTGTACATGTGGGAGAATCTTCTATTGTAAGATCAATAATGACTTCTTTTGGGGGGTGCTTGCTGTAGTGCTACTTGAATCTCCTATTATTGGAATAACAAGGTATTCTGTTGTTATATCTTTATCAAAGATATAACATGGCTCCTCTCCAGCGGGTCTAGTTGATGACTGGATAGGTATAAGATGATCTACACCATCATCTTGTGGTTTGATTGATTGCAAAAACTTTCAAACCAGAGTGAGAACATAAAATTCCATGTAATATAAAAATAACCCTGTATAGTTCTAACAATAGGATCACTCTCCAAACCTCCTACAGTTCTAACAACAGGATCACTCTCCAAACCTCCTACAGTTCTAACAATAGGATCACTCTCCAAACCTCCTACAGTTCTAACAACAAGATCACTCTCCAAACCTCCTACAGTTCTAACAATAGGATCACTCTCCAAACCTCCTACAGTTCTAACAACAGGATCACTCTCCAAACCTCCTACAGTTCTAACAATAGGATCACTCTCCAAACCTCCTACAAAAATGTGAAAAGAAGTGTTCTCCATGGTAAGAAAATCTTGTAGAAAACCAGCTCACAAACACGCAAGCTCTCAGAAAACTAGCTCACAAACACACAACAAACTAATGACAACGAATTCAAAATCTAAACACTAATTCTATACAAATTAGAAAAAATTATATACTCATTTTTTTAAAATAATCATTATTATGACAAACATAAAAACATTCTTCAATCATTATAAATAGTGTCATTAATACAAAAAATCTAAAATTCATTTTCAATAATTATACTATATAATAAATGATTACATAACTAACTCTTATTCAATGATTATTCCATAACTAACTCCCATATAATGATTATTCTATAAATAACTCCATGCAAGTCTCAGAGGTCCTCTCTAACCACGTGCGACATGGCAATAGTGTAGTACCAAGAGAGTAGTGCGTAGGCTACAGAGCTAGAGGGTCAGGTTCTAGTTCATTTCTTATGTACCTTTGTTTCTTTCTTTTTATGTTCATATTCACCAACATGATCACCTAGGATAACAATGGAATTTGTTAGCTTTGATCTGTATTCAAGCAAAGGTGCCATATAACCCATCGAGGCTCTAAGAAAACCCACCGTATATGAGTATTATTTTTAGTGCTATCTCTCTTCTTAGTGTCCATTGACACTAGCATATACTTTTAATTTGGCACATGCACATTAAAATTCTGAAGATATAACACCTATCCTTCCCTCAAAGTCTCTTTGAGAAAGGGGAAAAATGGAGGAGAAGAACACACTCTTTCACCCCTTCTTGTGTAACCTTTGTGTATTGAGGGGGAGAGGTTTCACCCTTTGTGGATTTAGGGGAAAGGGTTGACATTAAATGCCATGCAAAAGGCCCTTTGTAGAAGTCATGTTCACAAAAAATGTTGAGAGAGAGAGAGAGAGAGAGAGAGAGAGAGAGAGAGAGAGAGAGAGAGAGAGAGAGAGGTATTAAAGTGTACCATGCTCCCACCCTCACTAAGGGTGAGGACGATCGCCCTTAGTGAGGACCCTTACCCTTACTAAGGGCCCTCACTAAGGGCAACGGTTGCCCTAGTGAGGGTGGGGGTGGCACCCCCCCACCAACTAAGGGCGATGATTGCCCTTAGTTGGTGTGCGGAGGGGGGGAGGGGAGGACAGTCGCCCTTAGTCAGCGACCCACCCCTCCAACTAAGGGCGACCATCACCATTAGTTTGCAACCCCCCATGGTCTCCCTTAGTTGGTGGGGGGGTCACCAACTAAGGGCAACTGTCACCCTTAGTTGACAACCTCCCCCTCACCAAAACTAAGGGCGACCATCTCCCTTAGTTGGTGGGGGTGTCCCACCCCTTACTAAGGGTGACCATCTCCCTTAGTGGGGGTGCACGCGCCTTCCCCCCTCCATTAAATGCTTGACCCCCCCCTTGCGGGTGAACGCAGCAGCCACCCCCCCCACACGCCAGCCACTCCCCCCTGCGAGAACATGGTAGCCACCCCCCCTACAAGTGAATGCGGCTCCCCTCCCCTCTCCCTAAATGCGAAAGCGGCAGCCCCCCCAAAGCAAAACACATGCTGTAGCCCTCTCCCTCATAAAAGCATAACATCCCCCCTCCCTAAAAGCAAAATGCTCCCCTCTCCCCCATAAAATGACAGCCCCCTCTCCCTCTGTATCACAGGCTCTCTCCCTTCCTAAACCCTAAAAGGATAGCCCTCTCTCTCCCTCTGTATCACATACTCTCTCCCTTCCTAAACCCTAAAAGGATACCCCTCTCTCTCTCTCTCTCTCTCTCTCTCTCTCTCTCTCTCTCACACACACACACACACACACACTTTCTCTCTCTCAGGGAACTCCCCTTCTCTCTCTCTCTCTCTCTCTCTCTCTCAACCCTTTCTTCACTCTCTTTCCCCCCCCCCTCTCTCTCTCTCTCTCTCTCTCTCTCTCTCCCTCTCTCTATTCCTTTTCCTCTTCTCTCCTTTCTCTTGTGTCCATTGTTTCTTCCCTCTCCTCTCTTATTCTTTGTTCCTTCTTTTAAAACCATAATTTCAAAACCCTATTTTTTTAATTTAAACTTTTTTCTCTCTATTTATATCTCCTCTATTTATATCGATTACTTTTTTGCTCTATTTTTATCTTTTGCTTTCTTATATCTTTTAGGACTCTTTCTTATATCTTTTAGGACTCTTTCTTCCTTATTCAATCTCCTTATTCTCATGCTACTTGTTCATCCTCTCATGGCGTCTCCCTAATTCCAAAGAGGGACACAAGTGTCCTTGATTTTCAACGATACCAAGGTAGCTAATGGGACAGTTTTACATGTAGACCCACTGTGGATATTGTCCATGGAATTGGTTTGCCACTTGATCATGTTGGCATGTCGATAGAAGATGTTGAAGTGGGAGAAGTTCCTCTTCCTTTTCCCCTTGAAGATGGTGATATCAACAAGTTAAATCAAACCAAAGGATACATCATTGTGTGGCCAGTCAGAGATTGCGTAAGTCTTATTTTATCTCTCTCCACCTTTCCAATTATGCTCTTTTTTTAGTGGTTTTTTTGAGAGAAATCTATCTTGTATATGTCGATGTGTTTAGATTGTGCAAACACATCAAAGGAAACCTTACATCTAAAACGTGCAAAAATGCGTAAAGAGCACACCTGCCAGACAAGCAAGCCAAGAAGTGATAAGTGCCAAGAAGAGGAATAAAGTGCAAGAGGAAGATGATGATGATTGGAGTCCTCCTCGAAGAAATCCAAATCAAGTTGCTAAGTCTTCGAAGAAAGGTGCTTATTCAAAATCCATTAAAGAAACTAAGGAAGTAGGAGAGGTGGACGAGGGAATTGAAAGAGAAGACGAGAATGAAGAGGGTTTCATGGTGACTCATGCAACTTGCTTGCGATTGAACTCCTATAAGACAGTCTTAATAGAGTGAAGGTAATTGTTAACCACTTTTTATCAAATCTTACATAAGGTATCTTTTGGATTTCCAAGCATAACATGTGTGTGCATTGCAGGTGGTGAAATCCACTCCTTTTCCACCTATTCCCTTGTGCAGTCTTGTGCCTTACCCCTCTATATAAGAGTGTAGTTTACTTATACGAATGGCTATGTTGCTCATAGATGCAGGTTCATTTGCTCTATCTTCTCATCCCATAATCCTGTTAGAGAAGTGACTCAAGATGACGTTATTACATGATGGGATGACATCTGGCGAGACAATTGAAAACCAAGGAGTTCGAGAATTTGATCAAAGGCACGAAGTGAGAATTTATGAGCAACAAGATGTTATATGTGTGGGATGACAATTGTGAGGCAGCTCAAGAAAACAAAAAGGCCACTATAGCTCGCCGACTCACCACCTTTAGAACACTCACAAGCATAAGGGGCACCACCAGCTTCTCTAGTTGGAAAGATAAATCTCTCTCACTTTACACCACCCAGAGATACCCAAAGAAAGGCAGTTTTAACAGCTCACATATTCCATTATAAAACCCTTTTCTCTGTCAGCAAGGCTAAGCCACTCAGATTCCATTAACCCGACCCTATTATCCATTTACAAGAGGTGATCCATCACCATATTTTATCAAATGACAAGCTTCAATCACTCATCATCACACTCTCCTTTAGTAGACACTCACAGCAAACAACTCACATACACACACTGCCCATCAGCAACAACAGCCGTATGCTTATCACCACACTAAGCCAGATTTCCTGATGTTGACCAGCCTCCGCAGCAACACACCTTGCTTGTCCGGCTTTACTCTGTCAGTCAACGCCCTCTTCGTTGACGTACCCAGCCACTGCAGCTGTTGTGATCAAAATGAGGCCTCAACTTTGTCATCCCTTGTGCACCCCTGAGACTGACGCCCTTCCTTCCTTTTAATCGCTCCAGTCCACCAGCCCGCAGCCCTTTCTGTTTCTGCATCCAGAGGCGGTCATCCCTTCCTCTCTCTCACTCTCCAGAGGAGGCACCTTCCTCAATCGCCTTCAATACCCGCCACCCTCTTCTCTCTTCTGCGCCTATGGCTACAGCTAGCCACCCAAACACACGGCCCCCTCCATCAGAATCACCAGCGCTACCTGTCTGCTCCAGCTGCGCTCCACGTTGGTAGCCTCTACACGATGGCTATACCACCCCCAGCTGCTCTGCAGACTGACCCGGCCCTCAAACAAGGCCACCTTCCCACGTCTCTCTACTCAGCGGCTACGCCCAACTACTCTGGCTCTCTCTCTCTCCAGGGCTTCGTCTGCCCACACACCTCTGCAAGGCGATTTCATTTCTTCACTTCGAAGCTGCCACCAGTCTGCTCTGCTCTGCGGAGGGTCTCTGTTTGCGCCTCTGCTTTCTCACTGTCACCCTTGGCACCTTCTCTACAGCAAGCACGTTCTTCTCATGGACCCCCTCACCGTCTCGTGCTCCAGGCTCCAAACAGTGGTTATTCTTTTCGTTTGCTGCTACGCCTCTCCCTTTTTTTTCTCTGCAGCGCCTGTTAGCCCCTTCCCTGCCAGCTCTTCCTTTTTTGTTGGTTGCCACCTTCCACACGCTATACCCATGCTCATGCTATTTCAGTCGTGACCGCTTCTTTTCGGCAATTTGGAATCCTCTGGCAACCAGCTCCTTAGCAGAATCGGCTTGCTCTCGTCACCTCCAACGTGGAGATGGTATTTAAGGTATTAAATACCTTAGTAAAAAACCTTCAAATGCCTTTGTATAATACCTTAAATACATGGTCAAAAACTACCTTGTTACCATTATTAATGGTCATGCCTCAATACAACCCATACCTCGGCCATCACCAAATCTTAACTTGTGAAGCCCCTCACAGGATACATCATCATCACTTGAGCTTGTGATGTTCACCCATACAATGTATAATGCTATAAATATACAAAATGCCAAGATGCATTTCTAGGCACAACTCCCTTTACTTTGATGACCAAACATGGTGTACACCTACCCTGTGGCTAGCCATGGCATGGAGTCGATAGGCGTATGTGACTGTCTGAAAGAGTGCACCTACCACCACAGGGGCTTCCCCAAACCTTGCTAAAATGATAGGACATGGCACCAATGGTTTGCTCTGGATCATACATGAGGCTAGCATGACCTTGCTTTCCCTTGATATACGGCGCCCATAACCTTTCCTAAACAAGAGCTATCCACAGTCTTCATCAGCATCATAATTACCAAATACGACATTTGCCCATCAATTTCCCAGTCGGTGCTATGCTTAGTAGCCATCTGCACACCGCATGTTGCAATAAGCTTCCAGATCTCCAGCGTTTGTTCCCTTAAAAAAAACACATGCATATACCAGCTCACAACAAAACCACTCAGCCTGTACACTTGCCAGGGCATTCAGGGCAAAATTTTATTACACACCACGCATCCCATATGTACACAAACTCAAAACACCTTTACAGAAAAAAGCCTGACAACAATCATCGAGTTGTGGCATGGATGGAGAAGATTAATAAATATGAGTCTACTTAAATTGCCTACTTTTTTGAATGCAGTCTTTTGTTTTATAAAATAGTTTTGGGAGTAATTAGATTTGCACTATCTAACTGTAGCATTTAAGAATGTCACATCAAGACATCCTTGTGTTGATGCTATCCTTATTGAATTCAACGAGGATAGTGAGGGGGAGATTCTCACAGTGAGCACTCTTTCCTGTTTGAGGTTTCTTTGGGTAAGAAATCCTACACTCTTTCCTCTCTCTATTATACGTAGGCAACAAAATTTTATGGTTTTAATGTTGCGGTTTGATTTTGGTATTGTGTTACAGATGACGAGTGCAAGTTAATTGGGATGAGAAACTGGATTGTTTGATAGAGGATAGGCTATACAGCTTGGCAGCGAGCTCATTGCCAAATGACCACAAAGAACAGATTTTTGATATCTTGATTGATGGCAATTTGCAGATGCTCAAGGATTTACAAATCCCTAAAAGTATGTAATTACTTTTTCTATCATCTTGATATTTACAAAGTACTCCATTTTATTTGAATAACAATTTCAATGGCAACGCAACAAATGCAAGTTTATTCAGGGATTGGCTTCGAAGCAAATTTCCCAAGAGCGAGAAGGAGATGTCTACTTGGGCTTGTAAAGCAAAGCAATCAACCATGGTATGAACTATACAATTAGATATTTTGGTTTATTTTAAATATTATTTCTTATATCTTTTTGATCATGAATTCTATTGTGAAGCCTAGAAGTTTACGTGACAAATCACATATTTAAGGCAAGGGCAAAGGTCTTATGAAAGATGAAGGGATGATGATGATGAAGGGGCAAAAGTACCAATAAAGGATGCAACGAAGGGAAAGGGAAAAGGAAATGCACTACATGAAGCGGAAGACTTTGATACCTCTCCATTAAAATATGACGAAAGCGATTTTGATAGCACTCACAAGATCAAGGCAATCCCAAAAGTTGAAGAAGTTGGTCATGCAGCAACACAGGCAGGGCACTCTTTTAATTGTGGTTCATTGGTATTATTGTTACATTGTTTCGATACTAACATAGATTAAGTTATGGATTTAGATAAGCTTGGCAAGAGGTGAAGTGCTAAATGCACCATTGTGACCTATTAATCCACCTAGCCTAGGTGACCTGACTCCAATCCAAATGAATTTGCTAGGTATGATTTTACTCATTGGTAATGATAATGTAAAGAATTTGTGTGGTACATGCACTTACAAAATGTATGCTTTGTAGCAGTGTCTTGCCGTACCATGACAGTAGTCCTCGGCGCTCCGAGCAAACATCAAAGTGCTAGTTCCTCTACCGTTATAGAAGCCTCGACGTTAACGTGTGTGTAATAATCAATTGTGACCACATGTGCAGAGATTGTAAAGGTGTGTCTTTTATATCTTGTAATGACAGTTGTGTGTAGCTCTGCTCAACATGGTGTGGCAGGACATCATTCTACAAAGATGATGGCATTTGTTGGGGATTCTTTGAAGATAGGCTATGCACTTTTTGAACCAGGAGTATCCACCAGAGCTAGAACATGTCTTTTATATATTGCAGGCGGTCAATGTGGGAGATAGGAACTTTATTGATAAAGGTGCCAATATAAGCATAACGTGTGATTGTATTGTAGTGAGGTTGCCCACAAGAGCCATATTAAGATGTTACGTGTTGTTGTGCATATGTGGCGTGTATGTCATGCTTACATTTTTTGTGTATATCATTCTGATGCCACGTAGATAGAGAGGAGCATACATTGCTTCAGATTTATGAGACCATCTTAAAAAACAATGGATCTATTATTATCATTGGTACTGTGTATCAAGTGGTAACCATTATAGCTCACGCCGAGTGCTCTGGCTTTTCCTTAGACACCATGGTGAATGTGGGATGTACAACGCATATTGGAAGGGCCTTTGGACAAGAGGTAAGCAACACTAACCATAGAGGTTGCCATTGAGCATCACTTTTTGCTACAAAAAATCACCTCATACTCTTGTACAGATGTATACCCTCGTCACTGCTACCTTTACGAGCATAGTTGGACAAAACCATACATAACCTTTCTCACCTAATTATATCATTGATCCTTGTAACATGATGCACTCGGGGGTAGATGCCTAGATGGGACAACATGGTGAGGTATGGAGTTAACATTTTTGTGCTCCAAAATAAGGGCCTTACATTTTTCAGTGGAATTAAGAGAGCTGTTTTCTTTGCAGGTGTTCTCAGTGTGGATATGACTTTTGGGATAGCCTGTTGAAGCATTATGTAAAGCAAGGGCAAGTGATAGTAGAGCTTTATGCTGGATGTGGAGATTGTGCTATGGTAGCACAAAAGTTAGGCATGAACATTGTTTGTATTGATTCCAAAGAGGACGTAGTGGAGGGTGTCTTGATGAAGATTTCATTGTAGTATAGTAAACATATTTATTTATGAATATTCAAGTGACTGGGTTTAGCAATTGACTATGATTGTGTCATGATATTATTTTTCATCATTTCCCTCTAAAACGATGTTTATATACAACATGTTGTACAAACCAATAAGGAATCGATATTTTCAATATTGTGTGGATGAATAAGGTAGTGAAGCATTTGTAGACTCGAGGATCTGTACGTAAAACATGAGTTAAGTATGCTGTGTTGAGAAATGAGTTAAGTATGCTGTGTTGAGAAATGAGAAGGAAATATAGAGAGAGTGAGCAAAGATAAGGACAGAAAGAGTGAGTGAGGGAGAAAGAGAGAGAGGGAGCGAAACAAAGAGAAGGGAAGATAGAGAGAGTGAGCAAAGAAAGGGAGAGAGAGAGAGAGAGAGAGAGAGAGGGAGGGAGAGAGAGAGAGGATAGAGAGAGTGAGCAAAGAAAAGGAGAGAGAGAGAGAGGCGAGAGTGAGCAAATAGAAGGACAAAAGAGTTGGCAAAGAGAAGGATATATATATATATATATATATATATATATATATATATATATATATATATATATATATATATATATATATATATATATATATATATATAGAGAGAGAGAGAGAGAGAGAGAGAGAGAGAGAGAGAGAGAGAGAGAGAGAGAGAGAGGGAGGTGAGAGTGAGCAAAGAGAAGGACATAACAGTTGAGAGAGAGAGAGAGATAGCGAGAGCCAAGAGAAGGATAGAGAGAGAGAGAGGGGGAGGATAGAGAGAGAGGGAGTAAAGAGAAGGATAGAGAGAGTGAGAAAAGAGATGGAGAGAGAGAGAGAGAGAGAGAGGAGGATATAGAGCGAGAGAGGGAAGGAAGAGCGAGAGAGGGAAAGGAGGATAGGAGGTAAGAGAAGGGTAATTATGCATTAACAATTGGCAGGGATGGTCATCGAGGGAGCTTTTCTTGGCTGCCCTCTCTCTCTACTTCAACAATCTCTCTATATAACTATTGCCACCACCATCTCCACCCACCACCGCCCAGCCCAGCCCACACCACCTTCTCTCTCTTTTCCCTCCCCCTCTCTCTCTTCCCTCCCTCCCTCTCTCCCTCTCTCTATCTGTGTCTCTCTTTCCTAACAATCTCTCTCTTCTATTACCACCGTCCCTTGCTCTCCCTCCCTTTCACTCTCCCATGTTCGTCTCTCTCTCTCTCTCTCTCTCTCTCTCTCTCTCTATCCTTCTCGTACCTCCTATCCTCCTTCCCTCTCTCGCTCTCTATATCCTCCTCCCCCTCTCTATCATTCTCTTACCTTCTATCCCCCTTCCCCCCCCCTCTCTCTCTCTCTCTCTCTCTCTCTCTCTCTCTCTCTCTCTCTCTCTCTCTCTCCATCTCTTTGCTCACTCTCTCTATCCTTCTTCTTTACCCTCTCTCTTTATCCTCCCCCCTCTCTCTCTATCCTTCTCTTGGCTCTCTCTCTCCCTCTCCCTCTCTCTCTTCTTCTCTTTGCTAATTCTCTCTATCCTTCTCTCTTTTGTAGCCCTCTCTATCTTGCACTTTGACAGTTTTGGCATCCTCTTGCTTCTTTCAACACTCTTTTTGCATATGGCCATACTTCCCATGATAAAAAGCATATAGAATTCTTATTTGTTGATTGGTTATTCTAACAACCCCTTGCTTTAGAAGTACCCCTATCTCTAAAGCCATATCCACACTACTACCTCTACCATCTCATGAAGATTGCTGATGTTGGGGTTATTATTGATGCGACTGGCCTTGCCCTCTACCTATACTTGTACCATGTCTATGAGAGGAGCCTCTTCCCCTACTTCATCTACCTCCACCTACATGATTGGTAGGTCCTCCTATTTTAACCTCCTTAGTCATAAGGAGAAGTACCAACTCTATAGCATTTGTTCTCATGAACACTAATTAAAATATCAAATGGCTTATACTTCTTTCCAAGATCATTTAATGTGGCCACAATAATATCGGCATCATCATCAACAACGGCTCAACCATGGTACCCTTCTTACTATTTAACTCCTGCTTGAGTTGCATCTTTCTAGATTTCGTATTTATCTCATAGATATCCATAAGAATGTCCTATGAGAATTTCTAATCATGCTTCTTTTAGAGTCTATACATCATCCTGTATATACATAATCATATGGTCACAAAAACCTAGTGTAGCACCTTGCATGCTCTTTTTTTCCATGCCTTGTACTAAACCATAGGACTTTTTATCCTGGCTCTTTATTATCACCTCTAATAAAGCCCCACATGCCTTTACCCATTAGAAAGTTCAACATTTGTAGAATGCATATGAAATCTCTATGCATGGAAATTATTATTGTCCAGTTTCTTACATGTGGTTTGAGATAGAATTGACTCAACCATGGTTGCCCAACAACACTATATGTAAAACACCTTAATTAGTAGCAACACAAGACCAATGATATAGAGGGTGAGCCATTATGCTACATGTGGGAATCTATAGAAGAGATGATGGTGGTGAGTCTAGTAGCAGCATGATGAGCCTGAAGATGGTTTGCCATCAAAACAATTACAGCTTTCCTTGGTTACAACCTTGACATGAATCATCTCATGAGAAAGATGGAGAAGCTAGGATTAAAGCTTCATAAGGAAGAGCCCTAGTAGGTTGTTGAGACTTGGAAGAGGCTATGCTAGTCCTTGACACCTAATTATTGAGTTTGTTGTTTATGTTTAGACTCGAGATTGTAATTAATTCCTAAAAATGAGAAAAGTTCTCTCAAACTCTAATGGACATCTGAAAATGGCTCTATTCTTTACCAAGACCATATCATTATCATCTACTACTGGTGATCTAATAGAAGTAAGGCTGTCTACAAGTCCTTTAACCTTCACTGAGTAATCATTTATACTCAGCTTAGATTACTCGTGCTTTGGTATATAATTGGGTGTGGCACCTTGTTAAACCTAAAATGGGTTAACATCCCTCCCTTCCTAATGTCGATTGCATCCTCGTGATCGGATTATAAGACTTTGTTGAGGGGTAGGTATGTGCTTAGTGTTGATAAGTAAAACTCTTGTAGTGTTAAGCAAACACCAATCTCACCTACATTCACCATACATCACATTCACAACACCAATGCCAACACATGAGCAACCATACATTCAATAAAAGCAAAGTTGTCCACTATGTAGTTGTGTTCTTGCTTCAATACATCAACACATATGCATTCCAAATTCTTAATTGAAAGCTTTCCAAGCTCTACAACACTCTCTTAGTGTTAAGCAAACACCAAGCTCACCTAATTCACCATACATCACATACACCATCACTATTTACATCATCCATATGATGATCTCGAGTTGCTTGCAACCAAGAATTAATCACACATGCTTCAAAATTTTATTGAGCTATCACCACATCCACTTAACCTATCTAAAGAACAAACCTCACACAAGAGGAATCTTGAAAAGACCTTGAGCAACCCCTCAAAATGATGATAAAAGTGTAAATGATGATAAAAAGTGTAAAGACCTTGAGCAAGGCCCTCAAAATGATGATAAAAGTGTAAATGATGAAAAGTGTAAATGCCATGTTTTAAGGTAAACTACAGCTCAATGTTTACTCGATTTCTCCATCATCAATGCATTACTTGCTATTTGGACCTAGAGTTAGCTCAATATATTTCTAACATTATGCCCTAGCCCTCATGCTTCAAGACCTTCACATAGATAGCTGATTTTTTATTAAAAACACCTTGTTTTGTTATATTTCTACTGCCTACATTTGTAGCAATTTAGAGCCTTTGCCTAGCTCACCTAGCCTCATCTAAGCTCATATGATGTGGAGTAGGTCATGAAATTTACCTACACCAAGCCTTGTGCATGTTGGAGCCCAAGAACCTCCGCTCTAATGCCAACTTGAGATAGAAAATTACAACTTTCATAGTAGCTTGAATGTGAGAAAATATCCACTTAATTAAGTTTAATCAACACACTAAGTTACTATCATCACTTAGCAAATATATGGAGAGCACAATGAGGTATGGGCTAAAACTTTTGTGTATATCTCTTCTATTCAACTCCATTATCAAAAACATTTTCATCTATCTTGTAGATGAAAATGTTTTCATCTATCTTCTAGATCCTATTTTTGCTCTAAGCACACTTGATTAGAAGCCAATATTCACATGTGGCTTACATACCTACTCATATGCAATCACATTGGCCATCTGGTGGCCATTTATTGCTCTTACATGCATGCATATCTACCCAACATAACTAGCATCCATAAATGCCTCATGACCATGTTGTGAGACTGACCCTGGGGAATTCACTTTCCATAGAAAGGGGACATCACCTACGTGCATGAAACTCATAAAAACCCCCTATTTAAGTTTCTTTAAAAATAAACTATACTCCTTTCTAAGCATATCAGTCCCAATTATGAAATTCAAGTATCCCCTATTTAAGGTTTAAAAATCAAATAGCAGATATTGATGTTATACATGTGATAAGTTGAAACCCATGTAAGTAGCATGGATGTAAGTGCTAGAAGCACAAAGGCCTACACGTTGTCGTGCCACGGCACGTCTATGGTGTGAAACCATGCATGTGAGGCCGTTAAATACAAATCCAGATGAATGGGATTAAGGGCCTGTGTACATATGGGATGTATGGCGTGTAGAGGGTTTTGCTTTTGAGGGCGTCGCCAGGTGTATAGGGTGGACGGTATTGGCTTTGAGCTTGTTGCAGGCCTGTCGGGTGAGAGGTCAGATGATGGAGAAGATGTCAGCTGCTCGGCCACTTGAATTGTGTATGCGTTCGCATGGACAATGGGCACTTGGAAGGCCGCATTGAAGGTATGTGGAAGGGAGCGCAATTAATAGGTGAAGGGGCCTTTATTGCCTTTAAATTAGTGGGTGTGAAAGAGTCATGTGGCCATCACTTAGACCTTAGAGAAGAAATAAATTTTCTTCAAAATAAAATAAACAAAATGAAGATAAATATGGCCAGCTATGTGAAGGGAAGAGTAGCCGCCAGCGCATAGTTCCAGAAGCTAGCGGATCGAGAAGAGGC